>NC_142145.1:709166-1057500 GCF_024610735.1 Ursus americanus
GTAATGTGGCGATGCGGCTGATGCGACCTTGCTCAGTAGTGTGGATGGTTAAGAAGGTGCTAAGCAGAGACTCCAAGCACCCCAATACCTAGTTCTCCCCGAGAGCCCGCCAAGATCCAGGTGCTGACAGTGGCTCATAGGGCCGGGGATGGCAGCTGAAGGAGATCTCTCTGCAACTTTCCGTGAATTTGGAATTCTTGCGAAACAAAAAGTTTTTAAAAAGCTCGGTCCTGCGTCACCTGGGTGGCTCAAGAAATCTCAGAGTCGTGAGAACAAGCCCCAAGTCCGGCTCCGTACTCAGCATGGAGTGTCTCTGAGATTCTCTCTCTCTCTTCCCTCTGCGTTTTCCCCTTCCCCCTCAAAAACTAATAGAATAAGTAAATTAATTAATTTTAAAAATCCTCATCCTTGTGTTTGGGAAACAAAAGTTCAAATCCTGTGCCCGTTACTACTGTCATCACCCCAGAGGAGGCCAGTAAGCTAGGGCCACACGTGGGCCCCATACCTCCCAGCCCTCTGAGTCAGTGCTGAGTGCTTGCTATCTACACCCCAGAACAACGGCATCACTCCCCCACCTGGGGGTAGGGAAGCTCCTGCACCAGCCGCATGCCTCCCCTTCCGCTGGGAGTTCTGATGCCCTGCAGGTGGGAGACAGGCCTGGCTCCCGCTCTGCCGTGTGCCAGGCCCCAGCTGACACTGCCCTGTGCGCTAGGGCGCCTCGTGTGACAGCACAAGGGAAGCGGGTCACAGTCTCCCCAGCGCCTCTTCCGTGCGTGGGCGAGGCCCCGCACTCCCAGTCTGAATCACCCTGCTCTCGGAGCCACTGCCACCGCCCATTTCCCACGAGAAAAGCCTTTCAACTTTTACTGAACCTCTGTGTTCTCTCCACGTAGGAAAAGCGCAAAGGATTTTTTTTAAATGCTTAGCTCACGGCATCTCGACACCTACACGCTGTGATCCGAAGTCAGAGAACAAGGTGAGTTCTGCCCCCGTCGGCCTGGCTACGGTTGCTGCCCCCGTAGTGGCTGTCCCACATCCCCCTCGAGGCCCTTCCCATCTGCCACTGCTGACCGCCAGCTTGCGCCTCACCTAGAGGGCTGCAGGCTTCGTCACACACCTGCGTTCTGCACAAAACACCCTCCTTGCATCACACCAATGCTGACCCCTAACAGGCGCCCAGTGGCCCCTGCTGCCCCGACCACCTCGTGGACAGAGCCAAACTCCACGTGGTGTCTGAGATTCCCCCCAGCATTTCTACGCGGGGGACCGAGCACTGGGAGAAATGCTGAGGCCCGGGGGGCGACCGTTGGCACCGGAGCTCAAAACCAACATGACCTTGATGACAAGTGTGGCAGGCCCTGCCCCAGGGCTCACAAAACACCTCAGACCTCATCTCAGTCCCACAGAGCAGCGGCCACTCCGGCCAGCACTCTGGGAGACCTGTGGCTAACAGGGCCAAGGCAGGACTCAAGATTCAAACCTTCTCAACAGTGACCACTGACACCCGAGAGGGACCCCAGACGTCTGCCTCCCGAGGGAGGCGCACGCGCCATTTTGCCAAAACCCAAGGCCAAAATCTGGCAAACCAATTCAGCACCAATCTGAGAAAACAAAGCAAAGCAGGGAATACCCAGGACAGAAGAGCATGTCAAACGACACCATGGGGGCAACCGCAGGACTCCAGCTGCGGGGGGGGGGGCTGATGGCTGATGGTCCCAGTATTCTAAGAACAAGTCCCCAGTTTCAGAGACACGCACCGCATACGTAGGTACGATGACGTGCTATCTGGGCTGTGCTGAGGGACGGCCTTCGGGTCGGCAGTGGACGAGTGCCTGAGTCAGGGGCCCCTGTTCTGAGAGTCGCCTACGGTCTTCTGTAGTAGGAGGCAGAGCGCGGTTCTCAAGGGTGAGGTGAGGAGCGCTACCGCGGCCGCTGCGGTCGTCTGGGCCGGCGGGGGGCACTGCCGTGGCTTGATCTTCTTTTCATTTACTTACGGTTTAAATGTCTACAGCAGAGAATGTTACTTGGGAAACTGAAAACAGTCAACTTTCCAAGGCTCCGCTTTCTCTCTCGCTCTTCGCCAGCCCGGTGAGGCGCCCAATCTGGAAAGTGCCTTGAGCTGCAGTGTCTGAGGGCCCTCCTGGGATTCCCTGGGATGCCACGTCCACAGATTTTCCACACAAGCCACAGCACCCGGTGAGCTGATTCCAAGAGTCTGGGGATCACCCTTTGGGTGAAGCTTTCCTGCTGTCGCAGACGCCCAGAGCTGAGGCGCGTCCTTTGCTTCAGTGGTTTGGGTAAAATCCCTTCACTTCTGAAGTTTCCAGGCCTTCAAGCCCACACAGACTTATCGCTCAGAAGAAAGCTGTAAAGGCTTTTATGAGTCCTATTTTCCTAAAGTAGCTGAGGCTGTAAACTCTGAACTTGGCAGGACTCAGACCCGCCCAAAGGAAGGACAATCAAAACTGAAGGAAAGCGATATTATCGAAGAAACACCACACATTTTCTCAGGGTCGGCGGCCAAAGGCCTCCCTGCCGCTCCGTTCTTTGTTTTGTTTCCCTCTCATTTTGAAAAGGGGTTATCGCGGGGTTCTCAGGCCCTTAGACAGGGGCTCTGGGCACAGAGGCTGCAGGGCAGGGGTGCGCCGGGACCACACAGGAGCGCGGCACAGGCCCACCCGCCTCCAACCCCAGCTCTGGACTGAGAAAGCTCTTCCCACACGTGAGAGGTCGACCTTCCTGGAGCCCGGCTCCGAGTCCCGTCCGGAGGGCACAGGTGGGCCCACCCAGGACAAGTCCTTGGCCAGGGATCCACCAGCCGTTCCCAGGGCTGTGAGCAGGCGCCCCTCCCTGGGCGCGTCCTCCCCCCAGGGCCCACCGTCCATTCTGGGGGCCTCCCTCCCACCTTCCCACAGAACGCCCCTGAGGGAGGAGCCAGCTTTCCCTTCAGTGAGAGTCTGCAGGGACAAGAGTGAGGAACAGACCTCGTGCAGGACTTCACTCCCAGGGGCCCTGGAAACTCTGGGGCCCTCAGGACTGTCACCTCTCTGCCTGCCTCCTCCACTCCACTGCCAAAGGTGACACTGCGCAGGACCTGCGGACAGGGCCAGCGGTAGGAAGGACGGCAGCCAGGAGGAGGCAGGAAAGGCACAAGGAGGCCAGGGAGGCTGCCCTCTGCAGGGTCCTGAGTGAGCAGGGAGAGGCCCTACAGCTGTCTGCCCCCTGTCCCAGCCCCCAGCCCCCCCCTCCCCGGCCGGTGATCCGTCCGTGACCCCAGGACCCCTTCCAGGAGGCCTGTCCACAGACACACTGCCTCTTTGGCCCTGACCTGCCACCGTGCCCCGTGTGCGGGCTCAGCAGCAGGGCGGCCCAGGGAGGCCCCCTACCCATCCTCCCCCTGCTCCCGGAGGCCCGGCCAGGCCTGTGTCTGTCTAGTCAGGAGCACGACTCAAGCTCAGCCACAAACTGGGAACTTAGGAGTAAGCACAGCAAGGCCTCCGCACAGGGACTGTTTTTAACTGACGATTCAATGATCCCCCCAGCATCCTTTGCTTTCAGGGGCCGAACTTCCCGGGCGCGGAGACCTCCAAGGAGGCAGTGGCGTTCCTCCAGCTCCCAGGAACCCCATGGCATCCTTGCTCTGCACCCCTCCTTGCAAAGACACGCCTCCAAGCCTCCAGGGCCCTGCTGCCCAGACCCGCCTCCCCACCACGCATTCAGACAGGCGGGCGGGGTGGGCTTCCCGTCCACGCCTCAGGGCAGCATGTGCACAGAGCCCACCACCAGCCCTCTGCCCTCCAGAAAAGCGCAGACCTCTCCTCACCACACAGACAGATCTAAAAATGCCCGATGTGCCTACAATTCGACTGGGCGGGGCGGCTCAGAGAGACAGAAAGAGGGAGCTTTATCCGGAAATCCAGACTCAGAGGGAAAACCACCAAGAGGGAACCACTCAAGCTGGCGGGGGCTCCACCCTCACCCAGGAGAAGGGAACTCTGCATTCGTACCTCGTTCCGCCTCTGTGCGCGCTGCCCCTTCGGACTCTGTGTAGACACAGCACGGGTGGGAGCGCTCGGGGAGGAGCACTGCAGGCACAGGGGCGGGCCTGCACTGTGCCACCAGCCCTCACTCCCGGGCCGATGCCTACACGCCCCGACTGTCCTCCTGGGCGCGAGCGCTGCCTGTCGGTCACTACGCGGGTGAGCGCCTAGAGCACCAACACCCTTGTGCAGACACCCGCCACAAACTGCTTACAGAAACCGAGGCATCCAGAACCCAAGTCCACGTGGGACGGGGCACGAAGGAGGTGCGAAGCGGACTCTCCAACCAGGCTGCTTCTGCCTGCAGAGTGGCGCCAGGACAGCCCACGGGGAACACCAAGGGTCACTCGATCCACTTAGTTCCAACAGGGGACCCGTGGCAAAGCCCCGACTGCTCGCTGGAGGACGCTGGGCTCTGCGACCGCGTGGATCAGGGCCTGTGCCGGCCTGCCATTCCAACCAGGGCCTCGAGCTCCTCACCCGCGAGGCACCCACTCTGCCTCCCGCAGCACTGAGCTCTTTGGCCCCGTGACCAGGCCTCTGGGGAGGGACATGCGAGGCTCTCAGGCCCTGGTACTGACCCCTCGACAGCCCTGGAGAGTTCTGGGCTCAGGTGGGAGCAGGGCACCCTTCACAGCAAACCTGCCCCACAGACAGTCACGGTCACTGTGGACAGTGACGCCAGGAGAAAACCAGGCACTTCCCTGTGGCGTGAGGATCCCCTGCACACGGCCACGCCCCGAGTCACCCTAGCGCCAGGGACAAATCATCAGATTCCGGCAACAGCCCCCTTCAACCTACAAGCAGCCTGGTCACCAAAGAAAGAACAGGACTGTCCACGTCAACACGCCTACGAAACAATCGTCAGGTAAAGGCACACAACCGCCAAACCGCCACCCGGCACCAAGCACGCAAGAAACGCTGTGCGCAATTCCCTGCCTCTTCACTCCGAGTGTGGTTCTGAGTTCCAAAGGAGAAGCAGCTCCTCGCAATGAAACTAGAAGCCCTTCCCCCCACCCTGGACCGGCAGGGGTCAGTGCCCCGCCAAATGGGGCCCAGAGATGCCCTGATGCCCAGGTCCACGCAGTGCTGAGCCAATCGCATCCTGACACGTAGGACTCGTGCACGCACTCTCCTGGGGCAGCGTCCTCGCGCAGAAATGCGCCTGCCCCGCAGCCCATGTGTCGGCGGCATGCAGAGCACAGACCATCCGAATCGGAAAGGAGATCTGATGCAAGTTGCTTTCTCTATTGAAAACCAGCCTAATCCTGTGAGTCAAACCCCAGCTCCCAGAAAACGGTTCAGAACAATTTATACAAAAGCAAACCTGTCATGATTTGTAAACACGCTCCAAGCAAGAGCCCAAGAAACATGGGCAAGTCAGTCCCACTGCTTTGCATGGAAGGTCTAGCCTGGAACCAGGACAGCCAGTCTCCTGATTCGGTCTTAACCCCCAGGGCAGACGCGCAGCAGCGCACACTTGGTGCTGGGGGGGAGGGGAACGACCCCCTAACACACACTTTCCTCGGAGGAAAATGTCTGAGCAGAAATCTCTGATTCGTCTGTGGTCACGGACACGGGGTGTCACTGGATGCTCCCTCCCAGCCAGGGCACCTCACAGTTTGGGAAATCTCAGTCCTGGGGACACATGAAGGCCCCTGGGGATGCAGGACACCCGAGCACAGTCCGGCCCCGAGCAGCACGAGGCCAGACACGGGCAGACTCATAGCAGTAACTCCTGCACTCAGATTAGTCTATGAAACGAGCCACGCTTCAGATCTCAGTGGTTTGACTTTAAAATCTGAGCACAGACCCACAGAGTTCACATTATTTACCTCCTCCAGGGACACAGGAGGTATTGAGTTCCTTTCTCCTTTTCCTGGCTAATAACAGACACTCACAACATCACATCAGAAGGAGAAACAAGGGCCACATCCTGCACACGCATCCTGGGAAAAGCCCCGGAGAGGTGAACAGAAGCTCCCCAGCCTCCTGCCCGCCACCCACCGCTGGAGCTGCAGTCCTTGGGCTCATCTTCCAGGCAACACGTCAGGACTTACTGCAAAGCACCTTTTCTAAGCGTCAACTGTGAACTCTGAGAAACCAGAAAGCAGTTGCACACGACGTAAGGATGTCTAAGTCTCTGAAAAGCTGCTCAAAGCTCAGACCTCTCACACCACGTCCTTGCATGGCAAGCAGTACACACGCAGCCCTCCCCAGCCTCCCTGCCTCTGCACACGCGGCTTCCCCACCTCCTGCACACATGATCCTCCCCACCCCACCCCGCCCCCTGCACACGCGGCCCTCCCCAGCTCCCCCTGCCTCTGCACGCGCAGCCCTTCCCAGCCCACCCTCCTCTGCACACGGGGCCCTCCCAACCCCACCTGCCCCCTGTACACGCGGCCCTCCCCAGCCTTCCCTCCCCAGCACCCCCGCCCCCCGGCCCCGCTCCTCTGCACACGCGGCCCTTCCCAGCCTCCCCGCCTCCCGCGCAAACACCAGCTGCCTCAGCAGTGGGGTCAAGGCTGACCTGGGAAGCTGGCTGTAACCACTGGCATCGTCATCACAGAAACCCTCTCCTTTCTGAAGAGACTTAAAATAGCTTACAGTTCCGGGTTTTTGGGGGGGGACTCTAAGTTGTCACCGTGATTTCTGTGCATTTCCCAAGCTTTAAGAACAGATGTATCATTCTGTTAAACTCTAAAAGAAATTTAAACTATAAAACTATGAAGTTCTATCAAATACTATTGTTAGTTTCACAAACAACATAATTTTTTCAACTGCACTAAGAATTAAGTATCATTTTTGACTGCTGTGGGCCTCTCAGAACGCTCTGCACAGAGGGGTCACCATAAACGCTGTATGGATAAAAAAGACCCCACAGGGGAAAGATCCCGTAGCATCCAAAGTTGTTGGGAAAGGCTAGCGCTGCACACTTTTCCTGGCAGGATGAAGTCAGAAGCACACGCATGACGGGAAAGGCAGATTGGTGACAAATTCTCCATGTCCCAGATGACAGAGATGTTCAGAACGTGGCACTGGGGTTGCACAGCGGAGACCCTGCTGACGTCCGTGGCGCTGGCAGGAGTGGGGCAGGAAGTCTGGTCGGGCCACCCCCGCCTGTGGGTACAACGCCCTGACCTCTCCTTTGACCCTGAACCCAGCTGCCCCGGGGCACCAGCTGACAGGACCACAGGGGAACAGAACCAGGGACCAGGAAACACATTTCGATGTGGAACCAAAACAGGGGGAAAGGTTAGCTTCCAACCTCCTGAGGGAAGCTGGGAGCCTCTAGGGTTTTGTTTGCTCACTGAGCTCACAGGAATGTTAGGCGCCCGCTCCTCCCACCCCACCCCCACCGGGGAGCTCTGAGATGGGGGAAGATCCCCGGGACCACGCAATTACTGCGAAAACTCTGAAGACAAAGACAGCGGCGTGCGTCCCGATTATAGAGTCAGACTCATCTGGTCCACACCCACGGTGGCCGGCCAGGAACACCCGAGTTCCCACAGACGCCCGGCAGTCGGTCGAAAGAGCCTCCAAAGAGGCGACAATGGGGCCACTGTTAAAGGCATCCTGCCATCCTCATGCAGATGCGAAGCTGGGTGCTCTGGGCTGAACTGCGTCCCCCCCAAAATTCATGGGTTGGAGTCTTAACACCAGGACCTCAGAATGTGACAGTGTTTGGACACAGGGTCACGTTACCGCGAGGTCACTGGGTGGGCCCTGCTCCTGTGGCTGGCGTCCTTGCAAAGAGGGGACATCCAGACACAGACACCGGCACAGAAGAAACGCAGCCGTCTAGGCCTCACAACGAGCCAACCCACGGGCGCCCTAACCTCTGGCCGTGGGAAACAAACGTCTGTCGGGGACACCGCGGGCCCGTGGCACCGCGACAGCGGCCCGAGCACAGACCGACACACAGGGCTGACTGGCATGGCCACGTGTCCCCGTGCCACGCTTACCGCCTGTGGTCTTGACCGCGAGAGTCCAGTGAGGGCCCGTGACGAGTGCCTACGGCCTTCATGGGCCATGAAAACGCAGGTGGTAGTAAACGGCAGCATGTGAGCCTCTGTGCTTGAGATAGTTAGCTTCGAAATATTCGTATTTTTACTTAAAAATTATGAAAAAGTACAGTGGGCATAAACTGTTCTTAAAAATTTTTAAATGCTTCCAAACAGGTTTTTTTAAATTCCCACGTTCATGACGGAAAGCCAGGTGCTGAGATATGTTTGTTCGGATGAGACCTGTGACTATAGCAGTCTCTCGAGCTGTGGGGTACGAAGCGTAAGCTGGGATAGAAATGTGGACACAGCCTAATGCAGGGCAACAGAAACCAGGGTGATCTTCGCTTTCTTGTTTCCTCTTAACGGACTCCTAGTCTACACGTCATGCCACTAGAAAGGTGGCGTTCACTGTCTGACTGCTCTAGAAACTGTCAGTCTCACATTGGGTTTTTGCCACAAACTTTCAGAAGGTTTATCTGGGTTTGCCCAGAACCTACAACCCAATGACCCCCGAGTCACAGGCTCTCACTGTGGAAAAAGGCTCTGAGCAGAGCCCAGCAAATTTGGTATCGAGTCACCCTGCCGACTGGCTTTCCCTCCTGCATGGTGCACACGGCTGGAACCCGCGGATCCCTCTCCCCAGTGCTGCTTCCAGAAGGCCCTCCAAAGAAAAAGGGACGGGAAGAACCCAACGCCAAGCCCAGGATACCCGGTACCACATGCAGAAGCATGTGTGCAGCTGCGTGTGCTTCCCGGGGGGGCAGGGGGACGCACCCCGCGAGGGGAGGCACGTTTCATGCCTGATAAAAATCCTGGAGCAGAAAGCACTCTGCCAGGGGTCATTAGTGGCCCACCTGTTGGGAAAGCTGTTTAGTTAAAAATAAAAACAGTGCGCTGAGTAAGTGGACCCAGTGGAGTGGCGGCAGCCTGCACACCGCGAGAAAGAAAAATCAACAACCCAGTCCGCGGTGCTGGGAGCACGCTTGAGCTCTCCGTCGCCAGACTGCCGGGGAGCAGGCGCCCGTCTCCTGGGACGAGGCGGCATGTTGTTCTCCAAACGCGGGCAGGGCCGACTGCGGGGAGCGGGGCTCGCCGCCCTGGGGAATTGCTGAGCCGAGGCCCCATCTGCACCCGTGCGGTGACAGCAATTAGGCGGGAGAAAGAAAGTGGGTGAGCGGCAGAGGCGAACACACAAACAGGAGAGGGATCATTTGGTTTTATTAAAAAAAAAAAAACCAAAAACCTGAGTGCACGTGTGCGCAAGCCCTTGTTATGGGCTGACTTGCCCCCACCAGAATTCACGTGCTGGAACCCCAACCCCCCGCACCTCAGAATGCGGCCTGATTTGGACACGGGACCTTGAAGGAGGTTACTCAGCGCAGACAAGGTCTTTAGGGTGTCCTCGTAAAAAGGGGGGTTTGAAGATAGGCCCAGGCGGGGAGAACACCGCATGGCGCTGAGGCAGTGATGGAAGGGTGTTTCTCAAACAGGGGAGGCCAACACTCCACACCGAGCCCGAAGCTGGGGAGGACTCGGGAGGAAGCAGCCCCGCGAGCGCCTGCATCTGGACCTCCGCCCCCAGGCCACGAGAACCCAGCCCCACGGCCCGCAGCCTCGCCACAGCCTCGCCGCGCTCACCTGGTGTAGGATGTCGGGGACCGGGGCCTGGCCCACTGGTATGGGTGCTGCGGCACCGACAGGTACTGGTCGCAGAAGGCACCCTTCCGGATGTGCTGGAAGGACGGGAACTCTTCGGGCAGGAACTCGGACGTGGGCGGTGTGGTCCCCAGGTCCTCGCCGGCTGGCTCCACCTTGAGTGCCACCGAGGGACAGTGGTCCAGGGTGGTCTTGCGCGCCTTCATGGGGACGCCGTCCAGCTCCAGGCTGCTGTCGGTGCTGAGGGCGTTGATGGCGGCCACGATGGCGGAGCTGGTATACTGTGTGCTGTTGCCCAGCCAGGTGTCGTCGGTGACACTGACCCGCGGCGAGCTGCGTGGGGATGGCGTGGGCGAGTGGTGCGGGGAGCAGGACAGCTGCCGGCCGTTGAGGCCGTATTTCCTCTTGTTGCAGGGAGATGAGGGCCGGGATGTGCGGGCCCCCAGCCAGCTCTCCTCCGTGACGCTCGTGCGGGGTGAGGTGGAGGGCGAGTGTCTGGGGGAGCCGAGCAGGCCGCAGGCCCCCAGGCCACGGGGGAAGCCCTCCTCGGGGTCCGTGGTCTTGGGGGACACACAGGGCGACTGCCACGGGGACGTCTGTGGGGAAGCGTAGGGGTACGAGAAGTTGGACTCGTAGGATGAGGCCTCAGAGTTGCAGCTGCGGGAGGACAGGCTGCTGGCTGGGCTCAGGCAGGATGGGTCTCGGTAGGCCTCCAGGTTGGGCAGATTCAGGGTGGCCGTGGACGGGGGCCGCTTGGAGCTGGGAAGGACTTCTTCCACCTCCACATCATGGAAAAACTGGTTGTTACCGTGGTGCAGCCCCATGTATGAGGTGATCTCGATGCGAGGGCTCTCTAGGGCGGGGGCTCCGTTGGGCCTGATGTGGCTGGAGGGGAGGAAGTAGCTCGAGGGCCCGCTGTCCACCGGCCCACCGTAGCCCGGGGGCTGACTTGCCGCCGCGGCCGGCATGCCCGGGGCCGAGGTCTGCAGGTCGTGGCACGGCGCCGGCAGCGAGGGGTGAGTCGAGCCGGGAGGCAGAGCTGAGCTGATGCTAGAGGGTGCATAACTATAGTGCTCTGGAAAGGGACAGAAAGGAAGATGGCGTGAGGGGCCAGTCGTCACCAGAAAACACACCCACAGCTAGTGAGCCCATCGGCACCACGCACGCCCAGGCCTGGAGCCCAGGACACTTCCGCTGAAACGCCACTCAGTGATGCTCCAAGGGCTCCCTCCTGGCCCACAAGGCCCGGGGCCACCCTCCCTTCTCCGCTCTCCAGCACGAGGGCACCCACTGCCCCTCACACCACCCTCGGGTTCCGCGGGCTTCCCTCTGCCCCAAGGGTCCTGCCTCTACAGAGACACCCCCTCCCTCCTTCCCTCTGCTCTTCCCTCAAACACCGCCCTCCCCAGCCTTCCCAGGTTTCAGTCCCCAACCCAACAGCCACGTCATCCTCCCCAGCTGATCTCTTCCTCAACACTTAGCATCATCTTGTCCATCATCTCTCTCACCCGGAGAAAGCAAGTTCTGTGAGGGCAGGAACCCCTGCCTGCCTCAGTTTACTTTACTTCGTGGCTGTCTTCAGAGCCTAAGACTGTGCCTGGCACGTCAAAGTTCCCCAGTTTGTTAAACAGAGGGATGGACTGGTGGATGGGCGGGTGGGCGGGTGAGTGGGGGGACGGGTGAACTTTAGCTATAGGAACCTGGACGTTTAAAGAGATTTAATAAGCTAATCACGGTCAAGTTGCCTTAACCAGTAGCTACAAAGAAAACACCTCGAGGATCAGACAGAAACATAGATTCTGGGGTCTCTCTCATGTAAATTCTGACAGTAGTTCAGGGCCTAGGAATCCCTGTTTCAGGGGGAAAAAAGAGCAGAGGATATTAATACACAACTAGATTTAAGAATCATTATATGTTAATTATAACCTCAATAAACTATATTTTATAAAATCATTACTAGTGTAATTAGTAATTTTTAACAGAAAAGCCACATTTCTGGATTTCCTATTTGAAAAGACATTTGACAACATCTTGGCACCTCATTACTGAGCACCGAGAGAGGCGTATTCCGGGTCTCTAAATAATGGACGCGCACATGGAAACCGGACACCGGCCCTGGGTTAGCGCACTACCCTGAAGGGACGTGGTTCCGTGACAGGGCGCCCTTCCGCAGCGCTGTGACCAGAAACCCACACAGACCGACCATGGAAATGAAGGGTCTTGGAGCGCTGGTTCAAACCCCACTGTGCTGACGGACAGAAGCGAGTCTAGCGCCCCAAACAGGCGGGCGTCTGCGTCTGCGTCTGCGTCTGCTAGCACTTATCGCCAGAAGGAGCCCTTCCACCACTTCTGGCCATCAGGCTCTCACAGTCCTTGCTTCCACTGCTCGGAAAGCCCCCCAGGAACTGTCTGCTATTCCCCAAACGCCTTTCTTCCTCCAGGAAGCCTGGTGAGAAGCCAGGAGCCTCACAGGTGGCCTGGGAGAGCGCACAGGACCGCCCCCTTCCCAAGACAGCATCAGCATTCCAGATGCTCTGCCAGACAGCAGAACGCCCTGGGGGAGAGAGCCCTGCCCAGGGAGAGCTTCAAGGGCCAGGAAGGGGTCCCCTCAGGACCGCTGTGAATGCACGAGCCCTGGAGCTCATGCCCGCAGAGACCCAGCTGCCCGTCTCCAGTCGCGGTCCCCCCCAGTCTGCTCCCACGGACCATGGGCGAGCAGGACCCCCGACACGGAGCGCGAGGAAAGGACCAGGCCCTGGTTTCCGCAGGGCAGGAGGCGGGGCGCTGGGCCTCCCACCACCGGCTCCTGTGCTGCCAGCCCTGGGACTGTGTCCCATGCTCAACGACACTCGCGGCATCCCCATCACACCCTCACACGCTCGCTGATGGCCTGAACACAAACACTGCCATCAAAAGTTTAAAATTACAATCTTTGTAAAAATCAAACAAGGAGTTAAAAACCCAGGAAAGGCACTTTGCAGAGAAGGTCAAGTTTCCTCAGGAAGAGGTGGTGCAGCGGCTGCGGGGGGGGGCCCCCAGCACATCTGCCCTCAACACTTCCCCACCCCCGCACTGGCCCAGTCGGCTACCGCACAGGTGCCTGATGGGACGTCGTCCAGGGGGGTCCCCCCGGCAGCGGCGGGGGGGTGGGGTACGGGGGAGGGGAGACGCGGCAAGCAAGCCCCGCAGAAGGCAGGCTGATCCTCGGGAGGGCCTGCCCAGCGCAGGACTTACCAGGAGCTGCAGGGGCCTGAACGCTAATTACCATTCCCTCAGTGAAAGGCGTCCGAGAGATTCACCTGCACCAAAAGTTACTCATTTCCAGGCACGAGCACGTTAGTGCACTATGTGCACGTATTGTACATACGTGTATTTTCACACACACACGCATCTCCACGTGTGTGCTTCAGACACGCACGAGCACACGTGTCTTCACGCGGGCTCCGCACACACACGGGCACACGCGCGTACGTACGGCTACGGCTCACGGTCTGACCGGCGCAGGGCGCGGCAGGCTGGGTGAGGGCGACGCATCCGTCATCATGTGACAATCATTCTTATCAAGTGACCAATGCTGAGAATATTAATAATGCGAGTGGGAGTTCATTCTACACACGCAGAGAGCAGGAATTTTAGGATGGAGACTTCAGCAGATAACTTTATTATGTCTGGCATATAATTAGGCCTGAATTAAAGAGATGTCCGCCTCCCTCCGTCCCTGGCATCTGGCTCACGACGGGCCACAGACCCCCGCCTTCTGGGCCGCCATGTGTGCAGGCGTCTGGAACACACGCGTTTCCGACAGCCGCCCGTGCAGGCGGCACATAGCTTTCTGGCCATCGCCAGCTCCTCCTGCACCTGGGTGAGTGCGGGGTCTGCCGACGTCCCAGCCCAGCCCCTCCTGCTCTGTCTGCCCCCAGCACACCCGGACATCACCTCCGCCAGCACGGCCATCACGCCGTGCTGGGCCCACCGAGAGAGAACCACCATGCCGCTCTGCTGTGGGCTCAGCTCCCCTTCGGCTTTTCGGGGTGGATGAAACACCCCGGGGGGGCCCCAAAGAGCCCACAGGCACGAGGGGCTGTGCCTTCTCTGGAGGGGTCCCTGAGCAGCAGCTATGAAGTGTGCAGCCTGCCTGCCCCCTGAGGAACTCTGACCTCGAGGCAGCAACGTCCTAACGACGGGGACAACCTCGCCAGACCCTCCCAGACAGACGAGGCCCCCCCAGGCCCTGGCCCACCCCCAGCTGGCGTGAACACACTCAGTGTGGGCCCTGCGTTCGAGCCCCTGTACCTGTGTGAGGCACGAGGACCTCGCATCTGGCGAAGAATGTGTTTCCATGTTGAAGAGAAACCACCAAGTACAGTGGACAAAGCACGCGGCACGAGGTTGACGTCGAATATTAGAGGTCGTCGTGAGTATCAACGAGTGTCATGAAGGCACGCCCGCGAGGAGTCCGTGATGCCTCTGCGATGGGCCCCCAGGCCTCCCCAGCTCCCAGGACTCTCTCAGGTTGTCTGGACCTCCAGCGAGGTTTAATGGACCAATCCCCACGTTTCTTGCCCCAGTTGAGTATCACGGGTGTCTACAATTTATTTTAAGAGATGGGGCATCTGGCTGGCTCAGCTAGAAGAGGGTACAACTCTTGGTCTTGGGGTTGTGAGTTTGAGTCCCCCATTGGGAGTAAAGGCTCGTTAAAAAATTTAAAATCAGTCTGAGGGAGAGAGAGAGCTGAGCCCACGGTTGCACTAACATTTATTGGCAGGAAGGTAATCCCAAGATTTAAAAAACAAATCCTAGCAATCAGAAGAGCAGGTCTGGGGGTTCCCCACCAGCTGCCCGCGGGACTCAGCCCCTGCTCCTGGGTGCCTGGAGCCCTGAGGGTCCAACTGCACAGGGCGGTGGGGGCGTGGGGGGGCACTGGGGGTTCTGGGTGAAATGGCAGAGTGAGGCGGGTCTGACCAGCGTGTGTGAGCACAGTGTTCTCTAGGGCCCGGAAGACAAGGGGTGTAGGGCAGGAAGGGCCCCCCGACTCTCAGAACATCCTAAGAGCGGCCTTTATGTGAACCAGTCTGTCAATAATCATAATTCAGTGAGAAAAGAAAAAAACAAAGCTTTTATTTAAAAAAAAAAAAAGATTCACCTAAAGCGTGACTTTTCCCTAATCGAACAAATTGCAAAATGAAACCCTTAAATGCCTGAACTCCATCAGGAACGCTCAACCGAGGAGCTGGGGGCTGCTGGACAGTCAAGGTCTCTCTCCTAGAACAGACACACATGCAAGGGGGAGGTCCCAGCTCGCCCCCCTGCGTCACGGGAGGCGGCTCGCCCTGCCCCTCCCTCCTCCCTCCCACCTGCTTGCTTTCACTACCCACCTAAACCGTATTCAAATCCGAATTACTTCACTATTCAAAGGATTACATTTACACGGAATGAAAACACTTCCAGGGACCTTCTGAACAATCCCGAGACTTTCGGCTGATTCACTTCACCTCGGGAGCCACTGATGCGCTCGGCACCCATCAGGGTCACGTTCCGCCGACGTCTTCGGAGCCTGGCTGTCTGCCAAGGAGCGTTCATTAAGTTACAGCGCAGGTGAGCATGAAAGAAACCGCCCCAGCTCACGCACGGATCCTGCAGAGTGTATTCGGAACGGTTCACCGCGCTAACCGGGAATAAAAGTGTGGCTCGTCCTTGGAAGACGCGACCGGCCCCTGCCTCCTGGTTCTCACACGTCCACCCTGGAGTCACAAAGCCCCGGGCAAGGTGCCCTGGGGACACGGGGCCGGACACCAGGGTGGGTGGAGGATGCCTGCTGTGGCCAGACTGGTCCAGCGCTCGGCAAACCCACACCAGAGTTGTCAGAAGGGTTTCGTCTCATGCAGAGAAAGAATTTATTTCAGAACCAGACAATTTTGTCATTCCTGATCCACCACCAAAAAGGTGTATCCACGTCCCTTCTCCCGAACCAAACAGCGTCTGGGCATTACTGGGGCTCGTCGCCCGGCACCTGCCCTCCGCGGGCCCTCGCGGCTCCCCTCATCTCCCACAAACTGAGATGCCCCGGCCCTGCTTCTCCCCTCTGGCACCTGCTGGGGTTGACCCGCACGCAGGACACGAAGCTGGATGTCCCAAGCAGCTGGGGCGCAGGGTCCTGTCCTCCAGGACGCCCGAGTGGACGTCCCCACCAGGGAAACCACACGGCTACCAGGCAGTGGGGTGAGAATTTCCCAGGTAGTGGAAACAAAACAACACAAAACCGAAGCACACTCCTGCCCAGAGCCTGCTGCCGGGCGCTGCTGATGCGGAGCACGCGGAGGTGTGCGTCAGTGGCCAGGGCCGCTGTGGGGACACACAGAACACGGGGAGCCACCGGGGGGCTCAACAACCTGCCGGGAGCAAGCTCTCTCAGGCCAGGAGAATGGCCCCATCATGGCAGCACACGCTACCGCGGCTTCCAGACACAAGCGCACCGCGCCTTCCGTCCCGGCCTCGGTCCAGCCCGGTGCCCCCGCGCACCACACCTCGCGGGGGTGCCCTGACGGCGCCCCCCCACTGCCCCTCGCGGGGGTGCCCTGACGGCACCCCCCACATCAAAGCTCGCGGGGTACCCTAACGGCACCTCTGCACACATCTCGTTACCTCAGGCCTCCACCTTCTCATTCCCTGTTTTTAAGGAATCAAAAAACATCCGAGTTATTTGTCACCAGCTGCCACGTTCCTCTGATGAAGACACAGATCACCAGAGCATCGTCGGAACTCCGGGACAAACTGTAGAGGGTGCGCTGCCCACACGACGCACGCAGACGCCTGTCCCGCAAGCAGACGGCACGCCCCGAGACCCCCGCTTGGGGGCAGGGCCCACCCTCCCCGAGCCCCCAGCACCAGAGACCCCGGGTCTCCTCCCATCATCGTCACACTGCTGAGCAGGGACTCAGGAATGAAGGTCCCTCCAGAGACGTCCCCTGTCTACGTGAACCGCGAGGGGCCGCCCGTGGTGCCCACTGCAGACCTGCCGCCTCAGGGCGCGAGGTGGCCTGTCTGTTGGGGACACTCCAGCTCCGACCCAGAGGCCTGGCCAACTTCCTCCCAAGTTGCCAGGGCGACAACACTGGCAGCTTTGGGGCCAAAATAACTCGGAACACAGGAGCCCGGGTGGGAAGCAGGGCCACGCCCGCCTCCCAGCCCACAGGAGGCAGCCACTTCCTGAGACCGAAGGGACGGGCCTCCTCGCCCCCTCCTCTCCGGAGGGACGCCCTCCTCCCAGCCAGCCTCCTGCCCGCGGGGGACAGGGCCAGTGGCCTCAGGGACTTGAGGAGGCCCTGGGAGTGCAAACGACACTCTTGCCCAGCCCTGGGGCAAATTATTTCAAAAATCCTCTTTTCTTTCTCTCAAGTAATGGTTACTACTTGCGCCTGCCGAGCGCCGTGGAAAGAAAGGACTCCAATCTCTGAAGCACGGGGAAGACACGACCCCTGTGGGCGCCACAGGCCCAAGGGGGGCACGCAGTGATGGGAGTGACCGCGTGCGTGGTGGTGGACGCCACTCACAGCCCTGGAGGAGCCGTGACAGACACCAGTGGGCACGGCCACTCCCGGGTCCTTAGACAGAGCGCCGGTCCCCGTGTGTGCTGTATTAGGCTGTGTTACCTTGCTTCACGGCCCAACTCCATGGGAGTCACCCGTTCACTTATTTATATCCAGACTCATTCCAGAAATAATGAGAAGCCGTTTCTATCATCCATTAATGGCTAGAGAATTTAATGTAACAACACAGCAACGTGATAATTAATTTAATGTTTAGTAATTACAATACTATAACGAATAAAAACAAAAAGAAAGGACAACCCGGATGCAACCACAGACGTCCATCAGTAGGTGATGGAGCCGTGCGCCGTGGTCCATCCAGACAGCGGGCTATTGCTCAGCACCAAACAGAAATGAGCGACAAGCCACGGAAACGACAGAGAAACTGGAGTGCGCATCGCCAAGTGCAAGAAGCCCACCGGAAAAGGCGACGTCCTGTGTGACTCCAGCCCTCAGACGTTCTGGAAAAGGCAGAACCATGGAGACGGTACAGACCGTGGGGGCCGGGAGCTGGGGGGGGAAGGAGGGACGCAGAGGCCGAGCGCGGGGCATTTCTAGCCCTAGTGTCCGCTGTGGACTATGGGTGAGAATGGCGTGTCCATGAAGGTCGGTGCAGTAACAGGTGCCCCTCTCTGGGCAGGTGTTAAATGACTGGGCAGCTGAGCTGTGTCAGGGCAGGGGTCTAGGGGAGAACACTCGACCTTCCTCCTGCTTCTGCGGTGAACCCAAAACTGCTCTTAGGAAATAATCTTAATAAAAATGAATACCGCTCACAAAAATATGTCAAAAAAATGAATGTTTTCTAGCAAGTTCTACCACACGAGGAGAAAGAGTCCTTTCTTTCTCTGCCTGGCCTCCTCTGCCCAGAGCTGCCTCCAAGTTGCCCAAGGCCTCCCTTCCCCCAGAGCCTGGTGAATGCTGGGCCCCAGGTGCTCACACCCTGGAGGCCTTCCTGCAGGAGGCTTTCCCTGGACTGAGCTCCCCTGGGAGCCTGGGGATGGGGCACCGACTAGGCTGAGATGATTAAAAGCAGCCTTAAGAATGTTACTGGCTCCCAGTCAGTCAGTTTGGAGCAGACATTCAGGGAGGCACAAGGCGGCGGTGAGGCCCTCCCTGCCTCTGGGAGCCCCGAGTCAGAGAAGCCACAGAGAGCTGCGCTCTGTGCACGCCAGCACGGCAGCAAGCCTGAGGACGCAGGAACGGTCCCAGGGACCCACGGGGCCCAGCAGAGGGAGGCCTGTCCAGACGGTCACACAATACAGAGGTCACACAAGCACGACCCACACTTTGACCGCACACCTCTCACTACAGACGCTTGCTAAGAGGACTGACACGGGGATGAAAATCTTCTGATGGACGCTCCTGAGGAGCCGTGCAGGCAGCCGGACCCAGGCATGAAAGCAAGAAGGCCTCAGGGACCATTTCTCCACTTCCATCCCAATCTCTCCCAGACAACTGCCTTGGCTCTCGCCGACCCCGGAGGCCTGGGGACCCACAGCCGCGGAAGACAAAGACGGGGTACAGATAACAAAGTTCAGGCAGCCTCTGCCTGGCTGGAACGTTTATTTTTTAAAAATGAACAGGACGTTACAGATTTTAAAAGAGGGGCGGTGAACGACATGGAAAATATTATACAATCATCACAGCGATGCCGTGGTGTGCGAGCCAAGTGTGCCGCGGTCAGCTTCCTCGCTTCTCCGCCACGTGGGCAGGACAGAAAGGGGGGCGGCGCTGGGGTCTCCCCGCCGGACCCACCCCCGCAGACACCGAGGCCTCCGAGCCGGCTGGGATTATTCAGTAGCTCGTGCCCTTACTCCTCTACTCCAGAAGGCTGGGGGTTTCGTGTATTTTTGTTCTTTAGCTGAAACCTTCATTTTTGCCGAGAAGAGAAAATGAAAGAGACGAAGGCTCTGTCTGAGCCCCTGAGGGCTGGTTCCCCTAGACGCTGCTTCTGGGAGGGCCAGGGGAGGGAGGTTGCTCAGGGACAGGTCTGGAGGGGCTCTGTGGCCCCCTGCCCTCTGGCCACAGCCGCTCACCACCTGTCCCTTGACAGTGTCCAAGTCCAGGGCCTTGGACATTTGTGTCCCCTGGCGTCAGCAGCACTAGCAAGCACCCTGGAGGAGACACCCCTCCAGCAGGACCTCTGGACAGACCCCACACTCGAGTGACCCAGAGGCAGGGACCTGACCTCTGTGACCCCGAAGTCCATATATATTTTTTAAGATTTTATTTATTTGACAGAGAGAGAGACAGTCAGCGAGAGAGGGAACACAAGCAGGGGGAGTGGGAGAGGAAGAAGCAGGCTCCCAGCGGAGGAGCCTGAGGTAGGGGCTTGATCCCAGAACGCCAGGATCACACCCTGAGCCGAAGCCAGGCGCTTAACGACTGCGCTACCCAGGTGCCCCCCCCCCCCCCCCCCCCCCGCCAAGTCCATATTACAGCCGCTGGGCAACAAACCTGAACGTTGGCCTTTCCCAGCCACCTACAACTCCCCATTACACTCAATCCCTCTTAGTAGGTCCCCCAGTGCCCTGGGGGCAGGGCACCCCCCCCAGGCCACCCCTGCCTGGTTCCTGTACCCCCAGGCCCAGACCCCTGCACCCCCCTGCAGGGGGGGTGGCCTGCAGCTCTGCACCCTGCACCCCAACCCCAGACACCCCCCACGCCCCTGCACCCCCTGATCCTGCAGGTCGGAACCGGGATTCCGCCTCTGCACCCCCTGGGCCCTGCACCTCCATATGCCGCACCACCGCCGCCCCCAGGGTCCTGCACGCCCAGGGCCCTGCACCCTGGGGGTCCTGCACCCCGGGGGTCGCGCACCTTCCGGCCCTGCTCCCTGGAACATAGCAACCCGACGGCCCTGCACCCCTCGCCCGTGACCCCTCCCCCTCCCCAGGCCCCGCGCGGACCCACCTGGGGCAGCGGCGGTGCCTTCGTCGCTCTGGTTAAACTCGAAAAGGAAATCGAAGTCGAACTCCTGGTCCTCCTCCAGCCCCGTCATGTTGGGACGGGCCAGGTCGGGGTTGGGCTCCGCGGAGGGGCTCGGGGTCCAGGGTCTGGGGTCAAGGCCCCGGCCGGGTCAGGTCTGGGTCTGGGGTGCGGGGGCCGGGGTCCTGGCCCAATGAGGGGCCGGGGCCCCGGGTCAGGGTCGGTCGGGGTCGGGGTCGGGGTCGGGGTCGGAGCCCCGGCCGCGAGCACCTGTGGTCGTGCCGTTTTGGGCTCGGCTGCGCCCGGCGCCGGCCCGCGCGTCCCCGGGTAACGTGACTCCCGCCCGCGCCCCTCCCCCGCCCCCGCCCCCGCCCCCTCCCCCGCCCCCCCGCTGTTTCCGGGTTGACATAAACAAGCAGCTCCCCGGCCGCCGGCTTCCGAGTTTTAAATAAACTCTTCGGGCAGCCGGGGCGCACGCGGCTCGCTCGTGTCCCCCGCCCCCCGCCCGCGCCCGGGGGTCCACGTGCGCCCCGGCGCGCGCCCAGGCGGCCCGGGGACGGGACGAGAGCCGGCGGGTAGGACCCCCGCCCGCGCCCCGCAGACCCGCGCGGCCCCAGGTGGCGCAAAGATCGGGACTGATTCCAAAGAGAGGGCCCACCGCACCCGAGCCTACGGAATCTGCGTAAAAGTTTAGGGGGAAAAGCTCCCAAACTGCCGGGCTCTTCTGGAGCGAGGATTTCGCGCGTCTTGGTTGCTGCCTGAGTCTACAACATGCACGTCCTGCCAGAGGCCGGCGCGCCTGAGCGCGGACACGCAATCCCCTGGACAGCCGGGCTTGCTTTCTAAGCTGTTCTGCCCTTGGAACAAACAACGGCCCGAGTGCCATTTCCCAGCCCCCACAGCTAAACATATCACCCGAAAGTGCCAAGAAAACGGGAGTTTCCCCGTAGGGACTGGAAACGCGCTCGTCTGCATTGTGGAGCCCTGCCGTTGCTCACAGACGGCCCACGGCCCCCGCGCGCTGGCGGCCAGCAGCAGCCCCTTTGAGCTCCGGTGCCCTCCTTCGAGGCCAGCGCCCACCTGCCGCCGGCGCTGCGTTGTTACACCGCTCACTTTAGTCATGCAACTTCTTAAACACAGCCCGCTCTCCTAGCGTCCGCGCGTTAATGGCAGAGCTTTCCGAGGTTGCGTGCAGGGGGGTCCGAACCCAAGGCCAGCACAAGGGCAGCCTGGCCGCAGCAAACGGAAGTCGAAGGCCCATCTGGGCACCATGCTTGCCTTATGTTGTTTCTCCCAGCTGTTCCTTCCGCCTGTCCCCAGGGCCTTCACCACGTCCATCCAACGTCTGGAATAGCAGGGAACTTCATAGGACACTGAGAATCATTCTTGGAGGGGACTCAGGTTGAGAGAAGGCAGGGTGGCACAGATGTCCCTCTCTGCAACTCCACTGCTAAGGAACGGGCACCCTCCCTTCGGCCCTGCAGGCCCTTTGGCCCTGCAGGGATTGCTTTTTCGGAAGCAAATAACCTGCAAATCACGGGCCCCCACCCCCATGCTTCTCTCCCATGACCCTTTTCAAATGGCTGGTTTTCTCCAGTGATAAACTATGGTTCACTTTGGCCTGATTTTGTTTCTAATAATAGTCCTCACTTTGCCATGCATGTTGGAGGGTGGTTGTGTTTTAGGTAGCTTTTTTTGCTGACCTTTGGGCAAATGGAGTCTTTCTGTTGAGAAGGAACACTTCATTTTCTCTTTCCAGTTGTTTTCCCGGAAGCCACCTTCTAATCCCCACCAAAAATTTACATGTAAGTAACAAGCCCTGTCAGGCGGAGACTACAGTTTTTTGTTCAAGGTTGAGAGAAAGTGGGTTCACACTTCCGTATGCACAGGTGCCCACCCAGTTCCCACCTGGCCACGGGGATGGCGACTCAGTCCCGCTCTGCCTAAGGCTGAGCTGCCCCCCACCTAGTTTCGGATCCCCAACCAAAGTAGCCAGATGGGCAGGCCAGTTTTCTAAGTGCTCCTCTTACCAGCAACAACCCCCCCCGCCGCCCACCCCGCTGTGCCTCGCAACTAGTAAATGGTTTGGAGCTATTTGCCAATTCAGCAGACACTCCTGTCCCGATGGAAATGTTTAGCTTGGCGCTTCCTCTCCGTGGCTGCGGGTGTTCGCGGCGCACAGAGCTCCAGCACTGGGTGTGATAGAGCAGGGCGCTAGCGCCAGGGCCTTTTCTAATCTGGATTAGGAAACAAGGCCACGAAGTTAAGTGTCGGGAGAACAGAGCAAGCTTTGTTCTGCCCTGGAGAGCCCGGGGGCATTCTGTGTGGAGCAACCTCGGAATGGGTGGGTGGGTGGCTACCTACAAGGCCTTGCATTTCTCTGCATTCTCCACGCGGAAAAACAAGCACAGGGCCTTCAGAAACAACAGCGCTTAATGAGCTCCAACCCAGATGCTCGTTAAACTAGAGGGAAGTGCTGGGGCATCGCGCAGACTCTCACACGGGCCTTGGGGAGAGGACGGATCACGTCCCCCAGCGCCTGGCCAGGCAGGCAGTGACCTGCCGGAGCCGCGCGCCTCTCATCCCCTCGGCCTGGGCCCGGGAAGGACTCCATCGCACTTTCTGGTTGCCTAACGTGGTAGCTCTTATAAAACATCCCCACACTCGCCGTTTACAGCCATTACTGCACCTAGCCCTACACCCGTCCGCAGAGGCCCTTTCAAATGCCCTTTCTGAAGTAGGAAACAGGAAGAATCACCAGCACCCCACAGTTGCTTTTTCTTCTTGTAAAAAAGAAGAGATGGTCGCAGGATGGACCACCAACTGTTCACGTCAAGAAATCTAAACTTTGAAAGACCCACATTTTTTAAAAGCGATGTTGAAAAATATGGGGACAGACTGAAAAATGTGTCCAAGAAGTTACGACCAAAACCTCAGCACGCTTTTTAGAAAGTGTTCTAATAGCAAGAGCTTGTCCCGTAAATATTACCTGATGCGTACATTTAGATATTTCCTAAACTGGGATGAAATGGTAAGAAATATACCTCTTCCTTCACTGATACAGAATATGGAGGAGATCACTGATCTCCTTTTATTGAGGGTACCACCTGGGGCTCATCTCAGTTAGAGACAAGGACCTTCTCGGAGCTGCCAGTCTTTGAGGAGAGCCGCTCCAGGGCGAGGGGGGCCCTTAGCAGGATGACGCCCGAGACGCTCCTCCCTGGAGGCATGTCTGCCCTCGGAAAATCGTCCTCGCTACACACTGGCACGTTCGCCAGCTTCTTAAAGTGATTTAAATAAAATTCTCCAGCACTGATGAGGCATCTGGAAAGCTGTCTCCCAGTTTCTGGGCGCATTTGCTCTCCTGATCCCTAACCAGGATGCTGGTGGCCCCCTCCGGAGGCTGTTTTCAGACACCTGCAGGAGCATCCCCGGAGAGGAGAGCCAGGCTGCTCGGCCAGGTGGGTGGGGGGTGAAGGGACTCTGTGAGACTCTGTCAGGAGTGGCTTCGGGACAGACACTTATGCACCTTTGTGACCATAAACAAGCGGCTTGAAACTTGTGAGTCCTTTGCAAACTGTCCTGAATCACTTTCTGCGGTTGGAACTCAACGTCTTTGAGATTGCAAAATGGCTTCAATTAGGGGCTGTATCCAGACAGCGCCTCTGATGCCCTTTAGTCCTGCCGGTGGAGCCACCAGCCTGACAGTGCTTGGGCGGGGAGAGAGACTCCGCCACCGGCCGGGCTCGGGGAGGGGCGCAGACCCCCACCTCCCGTCGTGTGGCTGGTCTCCTAAACCACGGGGTGGCCTTGCCCCACTGGGGAAGAAACCGGCCAGGCTTCCTTCCCAAAGAAACCTCACTTCATCGCAAAGCGTTTCTTGTGGTTGTGACGGCCCTAACCTCGCCCGATCCCCAGACCGCCTGCGTTTGAACTGAGTTTCTGCAGCGGATACGCCGCGAGGCTGCGCTCAGCGCTGGAGAAGAGGAGACACCTATTGGCAAGAAGGCGCGCTCGAAATCAGGGCTGCTCTGGGGAAACACCAGGGGGACACCGCTTCCCAATCTGTGCCGCGCGCCCGCCGCCCGCGCCCTTCACAGCGGCAGACCCTGGCCGCGCCTGCTCGCCCCGCCCGGGCCGGGACCCCGGGGGGCGCGGGGCTGGGGATGCGGGGGTCCGCGGCGGGGGGCGGCCTCGCCGGCTTACCTTCCTCCGCCGACTTCATGGTGCCGCCGGAGGGCGGTGCGGGCCCCAAAGTTTCTCCGCTCCCGCAGACTGCAGCCGGAGGGCCGAGTGGAAACTTGGAAGGGACTGGAAAACTGGTACTTGGCATCCACGCGGCGGCGGCGGCGGCGGGGAGCAGGAAGAGCGAGAGCAGGAGCGGGAGGAGCGGGCGCTCAGCGCCGCCGCCCCGGCCAGGTCTCCCGGGAAGGCAGACCTCTTCCCCAGCGGACGCGCGCCGGCCCGGCTCAGCGCCGCCCGCCCCGGAGAAATGTCATTGAGGGGCGTGTGCGCGCGTGGCGGGCCCGGCTGCGGCCCTGGGACCCGAGCTTGGTGGCGGGGTGGCGGGGTGGCGGGAGCTCGGAGGTGTGCTCCCGCGCCCCGGTGCCCGCGCCCGGCCGCCGGATCCGGCGCGGTGACTGTGCCGGCGAGTTCGGAGTCCTCTAAGTCTCGCTCTGACGCAGGGCCGCGCTCTGCCTCCTGCCTTTTTAAAGCTGGAAAACACCTCCCCCGCCTCCCCGCCGGCCGGGCCGCTCCCGCGCCCCCTCCCTGCCGTGACATCACGCCCCCGCCCGAGCCGGCGCAGGGCCCGGAGGACAAGTCGCCGAGCTCCTGCCCTCCCCGCGCCGGGCCGCTGCTCGCCCGGCCCGCTGGGCACACGGGGGGCGGGCAGGGGCGCACGGTGCCGGCGGGGGCGCACCAGAGGCGGCAGGGGCGCACTGGGGGCAACCAGGGGGGCACGCGGAGGGCGGGGGCGCACGGGGGTCGGCGGGGTCGCACGCGGAGGGTAGGGGCGCACGGGGTGCGACCCCGGCGCACCCGAAGAAAGAACCGGCCCGGACGCCGGGGTCCGGCCCGTGTCCTAAGGGAGTCACACTCTGCTTTAATGAGGGGGCGGAGGGAGCAGGAGACGAGGGGGGCCCGAGAGAGCCCTGCATGCTGAAGTCATTATGTAAAATCGCAGGCTTCCCCTGCTGTGGAAATTTGGAAAAGCGCTTCCACTGGCAGGCCCGAGAAAGGAAATTCCCATCCCGCTAAATTACTAACAGATTGTATGGCAGTCCCGGGACGTGGAGTTATTGTCATTTTTACTCTGTAAATATCTGAGCGACCCAGATTGCCTGTTGCGTGAGCTCGCGGGGGGAAGTCGGGGAGAACCGCGGGCGCAGCGCCGCCGGGCTCCCAGCCGCGGGCCGGGCCGTCCTGGGAGGGCCAGGGGCACTTTAAGGCGCGACTTTGGGGTTTCTAACCGATGGGGGAGGGGTCTGAGACTGGGAGCTGGTTTCGGGAAAGCCTCCCCAAAGCCGTCGGTTCACTTTACACTTTCTTCTCAAACCCTCCTGCCTCTGTTCGGCGCGGCTGCCGAAACCGGACCATATTTTCGTGTTGGCCTTGGATGCGAGGCGTTGGAGCGCTAGGGCGGTTAAAACGTCTGGTGTACAAAAATCATAAATCTATTGCACGACACCCTCATGTGGTTTCAAATAACCCCAAAAGCAAAGCTGTGTCTGCCGCGGGGACCCAGGAGGCCTGCAGGACGCCAGTGGATGCCCCAAATGCCTCCACGCCCCGGGGCCTGGGGGGAACGGGGGCAGGGGACGGTGGCTAATCGGTGCCGTATTAATAATAGGACTAGGACGGTGCCCAGCGGAAGCGGCTCCCGCGTCACCACCACCGTCTATAGGGTTATCCGGCACGCGGGGGGCAGAACTGAAATCCCTCTTTCCACCCACGTCTTCGGCCAGGCGGCGTGGAGGGGCGGGGCCGCCGCGCCCTCGCGGGTGTCTGGGGGTCCGTAAGGACACTTTCTAGGTGTCCCTACCTGTAGACCTGCTCCCACGCGATGAACTGGCTCTGGCAGGTGCCTTGGTGCCCCAGGCCCAGGAACAGGGTGACCCCGGTGGATACCATAGCTGGGGCGGGAAGGAACCTCGCGAGGACGCTGAGATCCAGGGAGACCCCACGAGGATGCTGAAGTTGGGGGGACCCCATCAAGATGCCCGAGGCCAGGGGACCCCCACGAGGATGCTGAAACGGGGGGACCCTTTCGGGATGCCGGAGGCTGGGAGGGGGAGGGGCGCGCATACTGCTTGGGGGGCCGCCAGGGGGCGCCAGGGCCGCACCGCCCTTGCCCCGCCCTCGCCCCGCCCTTTACAAAGATGGTGCTGCCGCGGGTCCTAGTGGCCCCGCACCTGGGGCGGGTGGGCAGGAAGGTCAGGCAAGTTGTAGTAAAAGAATGAGTGACTCCCATCCCCTCCTGTCCGCCCCTCCCGCACTTCCAGCCGCGCCCGGCCCGGCCTCCTGAACCTGAAGCTCGCCTGGCCCACGGGCTCCTCCCCCTCCTCCTCTTCTCCCTCCTCCCCTTCCTCCTCCCATCTGCTTCCTCTACCTCCTCCTCCCCCACCCTCCTCTCCCTCCTCCCCTCCTCTTCCTCCACCTCCTCCTCCATTTCCTCATCTCTTCCTCTTCCTCCTCCTCTGCTCCCCCTCCTCTTCCTCCTCCCCCTCCTCCGTCGCCTCCTCCTCCCCTCCTCCTCCTCCTCTTTAATAAATAATTTTCACTGCATCCAGAAAAGCTCTTTTCCTGTCTGCTCTCAATGCCCTCCTTATTCCCCCGCCCGGTGACGGAATCCCCGTCTGTTTCCCTGTGTTTAATGCCGTTGCCGGGACCACGGTGGCGGCGCGCCAGGGCGCAGGGAGCTCCGGAGGCGGCGGCAGCTCCGCGGCCAGCGCGCCCCCGTGTCCGCCTCGGGCGGCTCCTGCGGCCACCGCGGGGCCACCGGCCTCCGTCCCGCGGCCGCGGCCCCTGCGCTCCCCTTCCGCCCCTCTGGGTCCCCGGCCTCCTCTCGGGTGTGTTTATAGCTGCTACCAGGAGAGACGTTACACGGGTTTTATTTTAAGGATTGGTGATGACTAACGAAGTTAAAAGGAGCTTAGGACAGAAAACAAGACTATTTTTAGGTTACTGTTGTTTCTGCGGATTATTGGGGCGAATACACCCAGAGAAGCTCACCATTTTCAAAGTCCCTTTGGATGCCAAATCCTTCCTCCTGGAGCACCCCGGAGTGGCGTCCCCCCTGCTCGATATTTTCTAGAGCCCCGGGCGATCCCCGTTGCGTGGGTCTTGTGTTTAAGCCTGAGCTATGGAGACGCGGGCCTGTGATGTGGGCGGTTCGGGCCAGGGTCAGGGGACCCCACAGAGCTCGGCCTGCCGGAGCTGCCCTGCAGGCGGCTGCTGTCCTCCCGCCGGGGAGACCAGCTGGGCCTCCGGGCCCAAGTGGCCCGGGGGCTCCATCCTCAGGGCAGCTTCGGCACAGGCGGCCCCAGGCAGAGGCTCCTGGGCCCGTGTTCTAGCCAGCACCGCCTCCCCCACCGTCCTCCTGTTACTCAGCTGGGCAAGGAGGTGCTGCTGTTTGCCCCCCGCCCCGTATCACCTCCGACATCCCGAGAGAAGAGTGAGTGCTGGGTCCCTGCTGGATGCACTTTCCCAGCCAGAGCAGGGCTGCGCTTCCTCCTGGAGGAACAGGGGTCCTCCGGCTGGTCCACAGGCAGGTGTGGGTTCTTCCTGACAGCACCCACTGAGCGGCAGGAAGGCTGCACCCAGGCTGGTCAGAGATGCCAGGAAGTGTGCTTGGGGAATGGACATCTGGCCAGAGCGTGGAGATGGGCGTTACTAAGACATCAGAACCATGGAGGGCTTACTAACTTGTAAGTAAACTGCAGAGATTTTTAAAAACGCCAGTGCAGGTAAATCTCAACAGCTGTCACTGGAGTGGAGAAAGAGTTTCCTTTGATTACACACCTGTGTCTGCACATTCAGACTTCCAAGGGCAGGTATTCCTAGAGACTCATGAACTCAGAATCTGAGATTCTGCACTGGGCTTTGACTTGCAGAGTATCTCTTCAATCCACCCCATTTCCCTGAGACAGGGCAGAGGCCTTTTCTTGGTCTCCCTGCCCAAAGGCAGTCTGACGACCCAGTCCGGGCACCACCACCAGATCTCAAACCTCAATCATCAATGAATTGGTCCACTTCCCTTCCCTGGACACTTGCCCAGGACATCAGGGTCAAAGCCAAACTGCCCAGCGTGGTGCCTGATGACCATCACCCTCCACACCGGAGAGGCCATGTAGGGACCAGTGTCTGTCCCCAGTACCCACCACCGAGGACTGGGAGTCCTCTCTTTCCACCTGTATTTAGCCAATCTCCAGAACCTTCCTCTGACTCCCCGGCCCCCTTCTGCACAGGGTCCTCATCACCTCCCGCGTAAGCCTGGACCCCACCTCCATAGCCCTCTCTCACTTCCTTTTGTGATGGCCCCAGGTGCCTGTTCGTTTTATGCCCTGAAGAACCTTCCACGGCCTTGAAAGGGATGCGGATCCTGCCATCACGGGGAGCGGAGCGTGTGCTCACGTCCCGCAGGTCTTGCTGGTTTGTGCTGCGGTTCAGGTCTCCTGTCTCCTTGCTGGGCTTGGGTCTGTTTGCTGTAGCCACGTGCGAGGTGGGGTCTTGGTGTCTCTAGCTACCAGTGCACGACTCCTAGTCTCCCTTCTTCCCTCAGCTTTGTTCCACGTATTTTGGACTCTTGTTGTTATGCCTTCCTGATGGGTTGGCCCTTTTATCATCAAACATCCCTCTTCATCT
The DNA here is from genome assembly GCF_024610735.1 of Ursus americanus. Lineage (NCBI taxonomy): Eukaryota > Metazoa > Chordata > Mammalia > Carnivora > Ursidae > Ursus > Ursus americanus. The sequence goes on from NC_142145.1 coordinate 738,249, forward strand.
TTAACTACATTTTTTTTGTGTTAAAATTCATTTGTCTGGCGTCAGTATAAGCCTCTGCAGCTCCCGTCCAGCTGCTCTCGGCATGATACACTGTTTTGCACCCTGTTGGTCCATTTGAGCCTTTGAACCCAAAGTGCACCGCCTGTCTCCAGCTTCAAGTTGCATTGTGGGGTTTCTGTTTGCTTGCTTTTGTCCACTTGACAGTCTCTGCCTTTCGATTGGCTTGTTTGATCGATCAACATTTAATGTCATTATTGACAGACTTGGATTTACATCACCTTATTACTATTTTGTTTCCTGCTTTTTTTATGTCTTTCTTGTTCTGTTCCCCCTTTATTGCTTTTTTTAAGTGCAAAGTGACTTTTTTTTAAAGTTTCATTTATTTATTATTTGAGAGAGAGCATGCAAGTGTGCAAGGGGGGAGGGGCAGAGGGAGAGAGAATCTCTAGCAGACCCCCTGCTGGGCACAGAGCCTGACAAGGACACATGGGGCTCGAACCCACGATCCTGTGATTACGACCTGAGCAGAAATCAAGAATCAGATGCTTAACCGACTGAGCCGCCCAGGCGCCCGTGACTCTTTTCTGACATATCACTTTAATCACAATTACTTGAGATTTATACCAACTCAATCCCAGTGATGAGTATGAACATTAGTCCTAGGTAGGTCTACTCCCTTTCCCCTTTTCTACGGTTGTTACGCGCAGTAAAAGCAGTTAGGTTACGATCCTGACAATAAGCTAGAATGGTCTCACTTCACCGTCTGGATGCCTTTCCTTAGCAGGACACAGCTTTGCTCCCCCCACTTCCTCGGGTTGTTATTGGCAAATACGTTACAGGTATGTCACATTTTTATTAATTTTAGGCCCAATGTTATGTTATAGACATGCTGTTTTATACAACTGGTTTCTAAGTGGTTACAGAAGAAAGGAGAAAGAGTCTACACCTGTCCCGCCATCGAATCCCCTTTACGGGCAGCCTGTCTCTGCGTGTGGACTCGGTCTCTGTCTGGGGCACTTACTTTCAGCCTGGAGAGCATCCTCTCGTGTTTGCTAGCAGCAAATTCTGTGTTGTTGTGGTGGTTTTGTTTTTTTTTTTTTAAGCTGGGAAAGTCTTCATTCCCTTCATTTTTGACAGATAGTTTTGCTGACTATCGCATTCTTGGTGGAGAGGAGTTTTTTCCCTTGGAGCGCTCTGAGTATGTCACCCGTGGCACGTCTCTGCCGAGAAGCCACTGTCAGTCCCTTGTAAGTGACACATTTTTCCCTTGCTACTTTTAAGATTGTCTTCATGTCTGATTTTCAGCGTTTGCACAGCGACACATAAGCTTGTGGTTCTGTGTTCGTCACCCATCACGTGTCCTGGATACGCAGGCTACTAGTGGCGACAAATCAGCTACCTGGTCTTTGGCAAAGTTCTTCTCGTTTTTCTCTCTCCCGCTGCCGCTGACACTGTCACTCTTCTAGGACTCCCTACATTTTTCTTCATTGTATTTCTCCCTGTTGTCAGCTTCTATGATCTTCAAGTAAACCAGCTCTTTCTTCTGCCCTTTCATGATTTTTCCTTTAGTTGTGGTGCTTTCTGGCTCCGGAATCTTCACTTGGTCCTTCTTTATAGTTTCTGCCCCTTTACTGACAGCGTCTTTCATGTGACGGTATCATCACGCATCCCTTCACTCTGAGTCAAGCTTCCTTCCAGCTCTGTGCACACGTTCGTCGTGGGTACCTTGGAGGACTTTCTGTGAAACCCAGCATCTGGTGACCCTCCTAGAGCTTGTCTTGCCTGCTCTTTTCCTGATGTGTGTGTCATGCTTTCCTGCTTCTTTGCATGCCTCATAATTGTTTATTGGAAACTGGACATTTTAGATAATATATTGTAGCAACTTTGGATTCTGGCACCCCCCTCCCGGCCACCAGTGTGGGGCTTGTTACTGCCGTTCGCTTGTTTGTTTGTTTAGTGACTGGCTGGATTATTTTAGTGAAGTCTACTCCCCTCCCAAAGTGTCCAGCCTCTGGCGTTGCTCCCAGGGGCCCAGCATGGGGAAGCCCACAGTCCTGCTCTTCCTGGGAGGAGAGCCCTCTGGCGGGGGCAGGGGCAGGGGCAGGGGCAGGGGCAGGGGCAGGGGCAGGGGCAGGGGGCCCGGTGCACCTGGCCGCTGTCTCTGCAGTGGTCTCCTCACTGAGCTGCTGCGGGTGGGAGCCGTCTTGGCTCAAATACCAGTGTCTCTTGCCTTTCCTAATGGATTTGCATAGATGTTTTTGAATAGATGTTTCATTTGCTGTTTGCCCTTAGGAAGGCTTCTACAGGCTTTAAAGGTTGTTTTTGTTTTGAATAACGTCCTTCAGCTGCACCGGAGCGGGTCAGCATCGCGCCTCAGGCTCCCATCCTGGCGGCTTCTCGCTGCAGCCGGGTTTGAATTCCCACCGTGCGCCCTGGGAGCCACCAGGAAGGTCCTCGGCTCTGTGAGGCTAAGTGAGGAGGCACTGCTCACATCAGGGACTGCTCCTACCAATCACTCAGCACGTTCTGTTTGTTACTTCAGAGCAACATGGTCATGGGTTGGACCGTGTCCTCCAAAAAGATGTGTTGGAGCCCTAACCCTGGTCTCTGTGAGCGAGACCGCATTTGGAAACAGGGTCTTCGCGGAAGTCATTAGTTAAGAAGAGAGCGTTAGGGTGAGCCCGGATCCACTGTGACCTCGGTGCTCGTCACAAGAGAAGAGACACGGAAGGAGGAGGTCACATGACAAGGAGCAGGGGCTGGAATGATGCACGAGGCTGCTGGCCGGGGTCTGGAAGAGACGGGAGGATCCTCCCCACAGCCGTGCCTGGAGCTTCCGAAAGTGTGACGGGGGGACATTTCTGCTGGTTTGTGGTAATCTGTCACCGCGTCCTCAGGGAACCAGCACACACGCCAGGTGGTTTTTATTTCCTGCAGGATGCCACCCCATGCCCTGAGCTGTACCCGCCCAGCCCTTCCCAGAGGCGGTGCTGCGGGAGCGCGGCAGAAGTCCTGGCTCTGGCACCTCTGCGTCCACCAACACCCTGACTGCTGGGCCAGCCACGGCCGCGAGTGCCACACCAGCACGGTCCTCTGCCGGGGGACCTGGAGGCCTGGCCCATAGTCCCTGTGGGGTCACAGGGGCCCCTTCCTGCTCCACACAGGCTTCCTGCACCAACTGGAAAGACATGTTCTCGTCCTCTGTGGGGTGTGGGGCGAGTCCGTGGCTCCGTGGCTCCGAGGCACCTCCTGGGGAAGCGACCACCAGCCAAGGCTGACGTGGAGGATTTGTGCACTGAGCATCCGAACCCAGCGGGGCCTGGATGCCTGCTCCCAAGGGTGTCCCCGTGGTTGAGACAACTTCCCTTTTGCTCTGTCTGGTCTGATTTGGGGTCCCGTCTCAGCTGCAGGAGCCCCAGGCTGTGCAGGAGCCACCGGTGGAAGACACAGCGCATGACCGTGGCTAGCCCCAAGGACCGGGAGGGCCCTGCTTCGGGGGCCGGTGAAGACTGCATAGCGCCACGAAGCAGTGGGAGGCAGACAGGGTGGGCAGCCCTGCCCCGAGGCGCTGTGCCCACCGGCATCTGGCAGAGCACAATCAGCAGGGACCACGCTTCACATGGCACCTGGATTTCTCTTGGGCTGAACTGACACTCACGTGGCATGTGCGGGTCTGGCTGTACAAGTTGTTAAAACGGCCCGAGCTCCTGCGCCAGCTTGGAAACGCAGCTCCCGCCTGAGCCCCCTGAGCACCCCAGCCGCTTGCTCCTGTCCCGCCTGCCTGGGGCCTACCACAGCTTCCCCGAGGCGGCACGCTCTTGTGCTTGATTTAATTTCTAGGAAGTTAGTGGCGTCTGTGAGCCGCAGGGGGAGGGCGCTGGGCTCTGTGGGCCTCAGCCTTCTCTGTTCCACGTGCCCCAGAAGGAGAGGGTCCTTGCAGGCACTTCTGGCCGCGTCCAGGGAAGAGGCTCCAGCGAGGCTCCCAAGCCACTTCCTCACGGTGGGGGGGGGGGGCATCTGCCCCCGTCACCCGCTTGGTGCTTGGAAAATAGGTAACATCTTTTGTTTCTGGCAATATTGGGGCTTGCACCTGTGAATTCACGATGTTTTCTAATGGCAACATTGTAACTTTTTCCTTACACTACTCGGCTGCCTAAATCTGCTTAATTAAGCAGCAACCCGAGGTGAGTCATTTTTGTCCCCAGCCTGAGACAGGGAAGCTTGTCTTCTTATTTTCCTTTTTCGATTCTAAATGACTTCCTTTTTTTCTGTGCGGTGCCGTTCTCGTGAGGGACACTCTGCAGGACCCCCTCCCCCAAGCGCAGCCCCTCCCGAGTCCTGGCTCCGACCCCTGGGGAACGGGGTGGAATCCACCCAAGACGCAGAGCCCAGCCTCCACTTGGGTTCGCTCCGCTCCCCAAACTATTTTTAAAGCGTTCTTGGTTCAATAAAGTTCTAAACAAGTTTTTGCCAGGCACTTTTTCCATTAATTTTTAAACCAGACTGAATTTCAGGGGAAATTTAATCCATGTGCTTCTGATTCATTTACACTTAACTCATCAAGATGCCGCGTGAGAGCTGTTTGATGTCCGGGCCACGGCAGGTTTTCACAAGCCCGTTTCAGCCTTTTCTTCTTAGAGACAGGAAGTGGCATCCTGCCAGAGCCCCTCAGCGCCGATGCCACGTAAGCCTCATGCCGGCGAGCCTGGGGCTCTGGCCGTGGCTCTGGGCTCTGAGGGCCCCCAGGAGCCACGGCAGTAGGTGGGCAGCGCCCGGTGCGGGAGAACCGATCCCTTCCTAGCCCAGGGGGGTGGGCGGTGTGGGGGACAGCCATGGGACCCAACCCAGCGGGGCCTCGGGCACTCAAACCGCCAGAGTGCCCGTCAGGGGCTGTTTTCTAGAATTGTGGTAAAACGCACATAAATATTTACCAACGTCACCATCTTGGGCGGACAGCTCATGGCACTGAATGCATCGGAGCTCCGTGGCATTGCCCAGAACCCCCTTCCTTTGCACGCCGCCCCTCTGTGCCCCCAGCCCCGGCCCTCGACTTCTTGCTCCTGGGCCCTCGTCTGCGTGTCCGCCAGCTCCACCCACGTCGCAGCACGCGTTCAGCCGTGGAGGCTGAAGCATGTTCCACAGCGAAGACGCCACACTTTGCTCGCCCACTCGTCCGTGCAGGGAACGTGGGGGTGCCGGTAACCCTCGAGAGCCCGCTTTCAGCTCCCCTGGAGGACTTGCCCACGGTCAGGGGCTGGACCCTGCCGTGGTCTGTGAGGACCCGCCACACGTGCCCGCGGCAGCTTTGGTGGGTGCGCCGGTGGGGTCCCTGTGGGTCCTGGTCCTCATTAGCCTCCTGCGGCCCCCGTCCATTGACCCAGCGTCTGTGTTTGGGGGTCTCTCGGCGCATGGCCTCACACCCACGCCCTGGGCTCCGCCGGGTCAGCACCTTCCTGCCCGTCTCCCCGGCGCCCTGACCCTGAGCCGTGACCTCGCTCGTGGGGAAGCAGACAGACATCACCTGCTTTTCTCCTGCTACTTTAGTTCCTTCCCGTGTTGTCACAAATTGGGGTGGGGGGTTCCCAAGGGGGGCCAAGAGGGGAGGGAGAGCACATCAAAGCCGCAGCGAGAATTTGGTGCGCGCCAGGGGGAGGGAAGGGGTCAGGGTTCAGGGTGGACGGTGCACTGCGTCAGTCTGGAACATTTCAGCAAAAGGGGGGCAGAATCAGGGGCCGGCCGCACACACACACCCCCACCCGTGGCCGTGATGGTAACGGCCCCTCTGACCCCCGAGGGTTGCTGAGCGCTCGGTGTGGGGCCACCCTGCACAGCCCCAGCCATCCCTGTGCCTCTAGTCCACTGCTGCCCCCTCCCCGCCGGTCTCTGCAGCGCGAGGAGCAGGGGCCTCTTGGGCCCCTGGCTTGCCTCCCAATCGGCGGGCCCCACACACAGGACAGGCGCGTGGGCCCAGCTTCTTCCTGGCGATAGCAGGTCCCTGGACGGGGCGTTCCCCTTGCTCTACCGCGACGCCTTTGTCCCCACGCGGGTTCTGTCCCAGTGCCCACGTCCCTGCTGCACGGCCGACGCTGGTCTTGCTGCAGCTCCTGCGCCACTGGTGGCGGTTGACCGGGAGCCGTCCTCTGTGCCGGCAGGAGCGGTCCCCAGCACCCCCTGGAGGGATGCCCTACTAGCTGGAGGTGACCCCCGGGGAAGAAGGGGCTGCTTCCTGTGTGCAGCGGGACCCGGGCCGTGGCAGCAGCGGCGGCAGCAGCGGCTCCCCCGCTCCTGAGCGCACGCTCCCGCAGGCAGGTCGGGTGCAGGAGCAGCGGCTGGGCTCTGGCTCTACGCTGCGCGGTGTCCGAGGGGGAGGCCAAGTGGCCAACCCGGCTGGGGGTCACTGGGGCCAGCCCCCGATCTCCAGGGCCGAGGTGAGGCCTTACTGCCCCCAGGTGCCCGGCCCGTGGCATACACTGGGCACGTGGGGGACGGTCAGCTGAGTGTGAGGAGCAAAGCCCAGGGAGCCACGGCGCGGACTAGCCTCCCCGGAACGTCTCAACAGGAGGCCTCTCCTGGCAGGACGACTAAGGCAGGACTGCAGCTGGGAGAGTGCAGTCAAGCTCCTGCAGAGAGGGAGGCTGGGGCCAGAGTGGGACCCACAAGGACAGAGGCAGGTGGCTGCAGGATGCTGTGACTGGTGGGGAGGATGGCAGGGGTGGGGTCTGGGGACGGGGAGGCAGCCGGGGCAGCTCCTCGGGAGCTTCCGAAAGGAACTAGCCCTGCCCCCTTCTGGACTGTCACCCAGAGAAACCCATTTGGACCTCTGATGTCTGGGACGGACTGTGGTCCTTTGTTACGTCTGCGGTAGAATGAGAACCGTTGGACGAGATCAGAAGGACCGTGTTTTCCTCTGGGTCTCAGTTAAAAGTGCTTTCTGAGATCGGCCCGTCACAGCTGTCTGGACCATCCAGATCACAACCTCCGACCTCCACGGGGTGGGGTCGGGGGTGGGAGGGGCAGGGGGCGAGCCCTTCTGCTCTCCCATCCACCCGGCCTGCGTCTCCCCTGGGGCCTCCCCTGCCCCCGTGCCAGGTCTCCGGGGCAGCCGGCCAATGGGACCCGGCCCCTGCGAGGCTGGCCCACGGCTCAGGACCCGAGGACACAGGTTGGCGAGGGACAGGCGGGGTCTGCCAGGTCTGCAGCTGGTGCACTGGGGCCTCCAGGGCCCATGGCACCTACACCTTCATGCCCAGGCACGTCTGACTCCCACGGAACCAAAGGAAACCCGTCGGATCCAGGCTGGGCTGCAAGAGCGGGATGGATGTGGAAGGGGAGGGGCCCAGATCCCCACAGAGCTCGAGCAGATATTCCCTTCGCACGGAGCCATCCCGGCAATGGTGCTGAGTGTGCATTTATCAATAACCACTTTAATTAGGAAGACTGGTGGCCTTCTCCCCAAGAACCTACGGGTGGGTAATGTTAGCTTCCCAACTTGGGGGACGACAAATGGACTGTCTAGAGAAAAACAGAGAAATACAGACAATTAAAAGCACATCAGAAGAACGCCGGAGTTCGATGCATAATTGGAAGGTAATGGTGTGAGTCCTTACGACACAAGCTAATCTTCTCGACAGGATCTGCCGTAAATGCAGGGTGCTTGCATGAGAATAGGGACCTGGGTGACGGGCCCACGGATTATCTTGCTCCACGACCGCGGAGCCTGTGGGGGCCTCCCGGTGAGAACAGGGGCCCCACCCAGGGCTCCGCTCAGGGGACCCAGGAAACGTAAGCTCTGTGGGGTGGCCCCGTTTCAGCTCTAAATCAAGGAAAACAGTAGCCATCAGTGTCCCCTTCTCCTGGGCAAGAACCCAAAGTTGTTCACATGACAACAGCCTCTAGACACTCAGAGAATCCTGCTTGCGCCTTGGGAACATGGGAGAAACCGAGTCACGGCAACAACACAGAGCGCCACTCAGGACAGAAAGACGCCTGAGACCAAGTCCAGGTGCCCCAGAGCCCAGCGGACACCAAGCGGCAAGATCACGTGTGTGCGGACGGCGTCCACGCAGGCGCTGCCCAGCGATCCGGGTTCACCCAAACCACACCAGCGACGCGAGCGCCAACGTCTTAGGCCTCTGTGACTCCACACAAACATCCAGGCTTTTACTTTCCTCAAGGACCTGTCCCCTGGGGCAGGTGGTCTGGCTGAGCTCCGGGCGGGGGGACGGGCACAGCCGGATCCCGGCACGCAACGACTAGTCGTGACTCGGAAGCCCTCCTCCTGCTCGGCTGGCGGCCTCCCCATGCCTGCAGGTACGGAAGGGAACGAGACACCCGGGTGACCTTAGTTATTATTTAATCAATTCTGTTAAGGGACCCTAACTGTAACCCTAACCCCACTGCACGGGGCTGCGTGGTGTCCCCACACATTCGTGTCTACCCAGAACCTCGGGACAGGACGGCTTTTGGAAATAGAATCTTTGCAGACGGGATGGAATTAGCTAACACGAGGCTGTCCTGGGCCCTCACGCCAGTGACCGCCGTCCTCTTCTAGCGGGAAGATGGGACACAGACACGCGGGGAGACCACGCGCACGAGGACGGAGGTGCGGAGTGGAGCCAAGAGGCCACACGCCCAAGACGGCCCCCAGCACCAGAGCTCGGAGCAGCAGGACGGGTGCGGCCCTGGGGCCCCCGAGGGAGTGCGGCCCTGGGCACCTTGACCTTGGACGTCTGCACCCCAGAACTGAGCAGACGAGTCTGCTGCTTCCCAGAACTGAGCAGACAAGTCTGCTGCTTCCCAGACGCTGTTTCCGTGGCCCTGGCCGGGCGGAGCCCCCACGCTCGGAGCCGGGGCTCTGGCTGGGAACCCTGCCCTGGGCTCCACTGTAGTCAGGGGCTCAGGACTGCTGGTAGCTCGGCAGGGCGTGGACGGGGTGAGGACCTCAGCCACATTCCGGGGGCCCGTGTGGGCATCGACTGAACCCGGGAGCTTCTCCTGCAGGGCCCATCTGTAAGTGCCAGAGCCCGTGCCTGTGCCCCTGACGGGTCCGGGCCCTCTGTCCTCTTTGCTCAGAGGCTGCGTGCTGCTCGTTGGCCTCCGAAGGCCCAGGACCCACCATGAGCCCCAGGCTCCCCTCCAGCCCTGACGGGCCGTCTGCCTGCTTGGACACATGGTGGAGCTCCAGAGACAGGCCTGGGCCTCCTGGCTGGGGCACTGGCTTTCGAGGGAGTGGAAGCAGCGTGCCCCAGGACGGCCAGCGACAGCAGCGTCCTGAGAGGTGGGCTCCTGCCCCCTTCCAACAGGTCGTTGTAGGCTCCGAGCCCCCCCCAGGTCTGCAGGGGGTGGACTGAGCAGGGGAGGGCCTCAGGGCTGGGGCGGAAGGGCTGGGCTCTCACCAGTGTGGCAGGCCCTGCCTGACCCCTGTGACCGCTGCCCCAGGTGCTGCTGGCAGAGCTACGAGTACCTGCAAGGGGGTGACGTGGAGGACACCGGCCGGCCGCGCTCGGGTCTCCGCTGCGCTCAGTTCACAGCGCCAAGCGGCGTTTGGTGCGTCTTGACGATGCGAGGCTGGTGTTCTCTGTTTCCAGAGCTGGCACCTGTGTGCGCGTGCCCGCTGGGACCATAGGGTGGCCTGGAACGCCGGGTGGGGAGCCGCAGCTGCGGGAGCCGGGGACCCTGGGAAGAGCCGAGAAACGGCGCGGGCACTGCTGGGTTCTCTCTGGCTGCCAGGCTACGTACGAAACCCAGAAAATGCTGCAATTAGTTCTGAGTGTTTTCAGGACTCAGAAACAAGGATGCAAGCTGCGTTCTTCGGGTCCCCACACACCCTGGAGGCCGACTGTGCTGCAGAAGCTTCCAGGCCCACCAGGAGGTTTTGTCCATGGGGAGGGGGCCGCGGGCCTGGGTGAGCAAGGGACCTCCGTGGGACACAGACACCCCTGCCCGACAGGTGGGGCCTGCCTCTCACCTGTGTTTTACCAGGAGAGGGGTCCATGGCTCCCATTCAGGCAAAATAGGAGCCATATGTATACAGATGCCCACAGGCCCAGGGGGTTCTGAGTTCCGGAATCGGGATGTTCAAGCCGTCCCTGTTCCAAGAACTATCCCCAAGCCAGGAAATCAGTCTGGGACCGGCTGACGCCGGCCAGCAGGGCAGCATTTCTGAGCTTCCAGCACCACCTTCCGGAATATTCTGAAATTACACCCAGTGGCACCAGCTCAGGCTTTTCTGTTTAAGGGGAGCCGATTAGAGCCGCATCTGACTGGCTCGCCCACAGCATGCGGGAGCACGGGGCTCCTTCCCAGCTGTTCCCGAATCTCAGGGAGCAGCTACAGGCACACCTGACACAAACGGGTGCCACGTGCCCTTCCCAATGGGTCACCCCACACCCCTGCCTGGTGCTGCCTACGGCAGGGACAGAGGGACCCAGAGATCTGAAGGCCACGTGCCTCGGTTCTGGGACCTGGGACGGAGCAGACATCACTGGCAGATGGGGGTGTCCACCATCCCTGTTGGGGAGGCTGCTGGATGGAGCCCCTCGGCCCAGGGCGTGTGCGGGAGGAAAGGGCAGCTCGCCTGTCCTGTAGCTTCTCTGAAAGCTGAGAATTATTCCAAGACGAAAGCTTTCGGGAGAGAGGCTGCAGGAAAGCCCCACCATGTGGGGACCCCAGAACCAGCCTGTGTAGGGACACAGTGTGACTGGGAAGCTTCAACTGTGGGGTCCTGGCTGGGGTGGGGAAGGCTGAGTCAGTGCAGGACCTTTCCTGCCTGAGGCCAACGTCCTGGGATGGGGTGGTGCCCCAGGCCTGTCCTGCTGGCCTCCGTCTGCTCAGGTGGCCCTCGCGCTGGGACAGGGGCACCTGGCCGCCTTGGAGGGGGGCTGGCGCCAGAAGGAGCAGAGCCTGACCGTTCCCCTGGTGGGGGTGGGCAACACGGTGACCCTCAGGTCCTCACCTGCACAGCCTGGGGAGGGAGGTGGGCCAGGGGTTTTGTGCACCTCGGATTTGGGTTACTTCCAAGGGCCATCTTGCCCTCCCAGGCTTTAAATGTCCCCATGCCTCAGTTTCTCCATCCTGGGCTTTCTGTCCAATGTTTTCAGAGGTGTCAGGTGACTGTTGTGTCTCGGGATGGGGACAAGGCCAGCCCACCTCTGAGGACTTGAGGGCCTCTTTAGAGAACTGGGTGGGGGAGAGGACGTGACAGTTGTGGTCTGGCCATGCCCGAGCAGCCCTAAACTCAGGGTGTCTTTCTCCCCACGAAGACCAGACCAGGGTCAGTGCCCACCTGCTTCTCTTCCGTTTCCACGGGGAAATCCCAGGACAGAACCTGGCCGTCCTGGACAGAAGTCTGGGAGGGAGTAGGGCAGGGCCCTGGTCAGCCCTGGGCCGTGCAGGTGACCTACCTGGTCACAGGTACTGGCTGTGGGTACATCTCAGGTGGGCACGTGCTGGGGTTGAGGGCGGTGACCCCCCCCCCCGGGTCAGGGAGTCATGAACTCTGGAGAACAAGGTGGGCCTTTTGTGGGCTTCCTCGTGCTCAGAGCCGGAGGACCGTGGGGGAGGGGGCATCTGTTTGGGGCCCAGCCCCTTGGACTGCGTTTGGTGTCCGGGGGGATGTGGTGACACCGAGTGAGGCAGGCAGAACTGTGGGTCTGGGGGCCCAGATCACAGGGGTAGCAGCCCCTGACCTGTGTCTCTGGACGGCAGAGCCTTTCTGGGGCTTCACAGTGTTTCAGGGATGTGGGGAGAGAAGGGTCCACGGGGCCTGCAGCAGAGCTCAAGGTGCAGGAGCTCTGGCCACCCTCCCGCAGGTGGGAGTCTGTCCCTCACTGGGGTCCCCTGCCCGATGTCCCCGAGCCTTCATGCTTCAGGAGCCAGGAAAGGACCAGCGGGGTCCAGGGCAGGTGTCCAGGACGACCCCACCTGGATGAGGGGGCCTCTTTGCCCACCCCAAGCAGTAAGGGAACAGACGGCCACTCCTGCAATCCGCTTTGGCTTCTTGGGGTGAGTTTACAGGCTGTGTTAACACAGCTTAGCCCTCAATATTCAGGAATACTCACTGGTCCAGAACAGGACAAAACTGTACAGGGCAACCGCCGACCGGCCCGCCTGCCCCGGGTCCCTCCACCGACCCACATACCGCCACGGCCTCCCAGCCATTCTACTTCCCGCACCAGTGAGCACCAGCGGTAGGAGGCACTTGGGGTAAAAGACTCAGCACTTCACACCCTCTTGTGCCCACTTTCCTCATTAGTTTGAACTGGTCTAAATTCTCCGGTCACGGGCTGTCCTGACCACCGGTCTGGTCTCTAAAGGCGCCAGGCCCTCCACACACCCTCCGCCCCCAGACCTTGTGCTCCCTTCCTCTTGTCCTGTTTCCCAGGACTGCCTGCTATGCTGCTTCCTCCTCTGCCCAAACCCTGAGTGCTGGGTGCTGGGTGCTGAGCGTGCCCCGTGCTCCCGTCTCAGGGCCTGAGCCACAGCTGCCCTCCTGCTCTTTCTTCGGCTTCAGTCTCCTCTCAGAGGAGCCCGTCACCCACCCTGGGTTCCCAGAGCGCCCCCCTCCCTGTCACCAAGGGTGTTCCGTGGGCGAGTGTGGGGAGTGGGACCCTTGGTCTGGCCACACCCGCCCCGGGAGACACCACAGATGACGCGTGAAGCACAGGCCTGCTCGTGGGGCTCGCAGCCACACGGGGAGACGCGGCTCCTCCATCCAACAGTTCAAAGGCACTTCCCGCGCCCAGAGGACAGCTAATGCCAGGGTCCCAAGGGGTTGGATGGCTTTCACAAACGCGCCGGCAAGGCTCCGCGACCCGAGCTGTGGACCGAGGGCAGGGACACTTGCCGCCCGCCGCCTCCCCGCGCGCGCCCTCCCTCCTCTGGAGCGCTGGTCCGTGAACTAGAACCAGAGCGGGACCTCGGGACCCTTGACTGGGCAGCTGCCCTCTGTCACCTGGCACCGAGCTGGAGCCACGGCCGTCCCTGCGTGTCACCACGGCATGCCGGTCACCCGCCGTGAGCTTCCGTTCCTCCGGTCATGGCGTCGCTCCGCGAGGACAGCTCGCTGGGCCGGAGGCTGTCTTCAGTTCCCGGATGAAGACACAGCCCAGCTCTGACTCCAGTGTGGACGTGACGGCTCTTCACTTCGTGGGACTACTGTCGGACTCTGGCCGCTTAGTCCGAATCCAGCCGGTGACCCACGGCTCATAAAAGCTTCTGTCTTTAAAGTCGCTCTTAAGTGCTCTCCCCTGAGGTTCGTGGTTTCTCGTTTCTCTGGGGTCCTTTACAATTTATTATGACTGAACGCCGACGCCAAGGGGCGGGTTTATTAAAACGACCGTCCCCTTTGCTCTGGGACGTCCTCGCCGCCTCACAGGCCACGTGCTGAACGGTGGCGGTTTCTGTGCCCCCAAAACTCCGTGAGCTGCCGTCCCTCCTGCAGGTGCATGCGCGTCCAGAGCCGCGGGCGGCCACCTCAGGACAGGAGCTCCCAGCGCCACCTGCGGGCTCCGGGGCTGGAAACAGCGCCACCTGGGGGACGGCAGGGCTCAGCCGCACACGCGCGCCGCGAGGTGCCGAGGCAGCTCCACACTCGGCCTGCTTTCCTTGTGGCTGACGGTTCTCCTCTTTGGGAAGATGCTGCTGGAAAGCGGGGGGTCGGGGGGTGGGTGCTGCCCGGGGACCCCGCACGCCGGCCCAGTGCTGACTGACGAGCCCCAGCTCCAGCACCGCCGTCCCCAGGGACTGGGGGACAGGCCACATTCTGGGGGAGGCCGGGCTGAGGAACGGTAACAGACCCGAATCTCCTGGTGCAGGGGGTGGGGATGGGGGCTGCAGCACCTGCCTCAGGAAATGGGGAGATAGTCCCCCTCCAGTCCCCCTCTCAGCAATTGTTGAGACCCTCCCACATGCTCCCTGGAAAGGACGGGTAGTGACGTGGGCCACGACAGCTTCGGACTCAGTGACACCCGGGCGCTACATGCCGTGAGGGTACCCCCTCTGCGTCCCAGAGAAGTGCCCTATGTGACCGACACAACTGGGCTGGCTCACAGAAATCGGGACGGCGGCTTGGAGGACAAAGGGCTTTTTCTGTCACGAGTGTCAGGTGCTGGTGTGTTCGTGACCTGAGCGGCTGGAGACGCAGTGACAAGGCCAGTGGGACACCTCGGGGGCTGCGAGCAGGACACCCAGCGTCACCTTACGCACGTGGTGGTGGAGCTGAAGCGTGACTTTCACAAAGAGAAACTCCAGCAACGGGCTTACTTACCGGCAATGCCGGGAGGCCGTGGGGTCGTGTGCAGAAACACGACTGTCCCTCCAGCGTGGCTACGGGGCGCACCGAGGGAAGGGCTCTCGTCGCCAGGAGCCCTCGAGTCCCCACGGGGCGGACGCAGCGCGTGCCTCGGGCTCCGGGGGGCAGCAGCAAACACAGACGCCGACGTTTAGCATCTAGATTTTATTCTAGTCAAGTAGAAACAGCTTTCTACATCATGGCGTCAAAGAAAGAGTCTGAACGTCAGGAAACTGCAGAATATTACACTTCCATGTTAATTCTCAGAACGCCGGACGGAGAGGAATGCTTTACAGTAGTAGTGAGATAATTAGGGCTCATTTCGATAGAAACTCAAGTGGTTTGATACAAAAATTAAGTGGAAAAACAGAAAAAGAACAGAAAGGGGATGTGCCCTCCCGCACGGATAGGGGGTGCCCGGTCGCATCCGGACTGCCTCTCCTCTAGGGCTCCGGTCCCTCCGACCTCCCTGCACCCCTGCAGGGACCCCAAGCTGCTGGAGCCGGTCCCCCAGTGCGCTAGGACGTGAGCTTGGAGTAGCTGGGAGGGGACAGCTTTCGCTTCAAGTACTTCAGGACGTAGAGCGGCAGACAGCTGACCACGGTGATGGCCGACACTTTCCACACGAAGGTCACGGTTGTGATAAAGGCAACGTCTGCAGGAGACATAGGAACAAGTGTGAGAGGCAGCCCAGGCGCCCACAGGCCCTCACGGCCGGAAGCCGCAGACCTGCCGCCTCCTCACGTCACTGCCAGGCGCTCCGGGGACCGGCCCAGACGGGACCTCCCAGACGGGACCTCCGGCGGTCCTTACCACACCTGTCTACCAGGTGTAACAGGTTCTCTGAATGGAACGAATGAGACCGAAGGATTAGAGGCCGTGCATGACACCCCCAAACGCCCCTCGGCGCATGGAGGTTCATGCACTGCGTGAGGGAACCCACACACTGACCTGTGCCAGCGCCAGCTGTGTTGGCGGGTGGGGCCATCACAGAGGAGGCTGTCACCCATCACCCCAAGGGGGCCCTGCGGGCTTGTCCTTAACGCTCACGTACCAACGCTGGGCCCTTTGAATTTTCACGGGAAGAGGTGTGTGCAAGAGCCGACACCCAGAGCTGTTCCACCGACGGCACAAGCCCCTCAGACTCTCACCAGAAGGGGGGGGATCCACTCAGCAGGAGTCACGGATTTTACACACATCCGCGGCTGATCCGAGTGTATTCCACCCACACAGGGCTGGGTATGGTCTGGATTTCACCAGATTTTGAAACACCCTGAAAATGTTTTCCAGGGGCTCGACCACTAAAGACGAAAAGGAAACCTGCTGCAGGGAGGGGTGGACGGCGCCCTGAGGGACACACGGAGGCCCGGGCGCCTGCCCTCGCCTCCAGCAGCGGAGCCCCGGCGGGGAAAAGCCCGCAGCAAATGCTTGCTTGTGCCACCAACAGAGTCACCGAGGAACAGAGGGAGCTTGCTCTCATCAGCTACGTGTCTCCAGCACTGTTCCGCTGCATTTCTCGACTTGTGAAAGAAAGAGAGTTCGTGGACCTAAGAAAGCTCCAGAAGACACTCGGCCTACGCCTGTTTGAACACAAAACCGGCATGAAGATGACGAAGGACAGACTCAGGGAGGTATCAGGACACTGTGAGTGTTAGCAGTAAAAACGACCTTGGAAAATGTATTTGCAATTGCGGTTTTAACGCCTCCTGTCACTGCTCGTCCGCACACACGAGTTTTTAAAGCATAACTGAACTGACTGAACACATCCGCAAACACTTCCCCCGTCGGATCCCGACCTCAAGGTTCCAAAGGGATTCGAAGTGCAAAACCCACGTGCGCACGGCTGCGGTCCAGATTCCGGGAAGGGAGGCGTCTCCAAGACGTCTGCACCTAAAACTACTGCCCTTAAATAGGACGGATGTGATCTTCCTGAGTGACCGTGGTTGGTCTCTGCTGCTTTATAATTCAGTCTTATGTCCATTTTATGTTTGTTCATTTTAGCAGTATTCTTTGTGTTCTGTATACATTACTAAATGAGGGAACACATATTAAAATGAAATGCCACAAAAACAGAACATTTCTCTTATGCCGAGTGCATTAACTTGTGTTCATACAGGAAAATATACTAAATATTCTTTAAAAAAGTAACAAGAGATTATAATTTGAAAACAACCAATTTCTTATGTGCTGTATCTATTATTATTATTATTTTTTGGTGAATATTTTTTTTTTTTTAAGGGCGGAGGGGCAGAGGAAGAGGGAAAGAGAGTCTCTAGCAGACCCCCCACCAAGCACGGAGCCCGACATGGGGCTGGATCTCATGGAACCTGAGATCATGACCTGAGCCGAAATCAAGAGTCAGACGCTTAACCGACTGTGCCACCCAGGTGCCCCAGTGAATGTTTCTTGTAATATAAAAGCGTTACCATTTTGTACCTTTTCTATCCATCCATGTGCCCTTGAGTAGACGCTCAATGTGAATTCACCCAACATTACTTACAGTGGAATTCCATTTGCTTCTCTGCCATTTTTAGCACGTGACGGTTATGACAAAGGAACGAAATACACAATTTCTGCTGTTGAAACTTGCTTAAACACTCATTTTGTGATTTGCAGTTCTGGTGTGAAGGACAGAGATGCTTTTGTGGTACACCTGCTGGACGTTACCATCGATTTTCACCCCACACGACCTCACGGTCATTGCGTCACTGCTCTTAATAGAAGCGTGAAGATCTTCTCTTTCCCTCCTGGTGAAGACAACTCATCCCAGAGACAGCTGGTGTGCATCTGGAATGCTGCTTAGTGACAGAAAATACATGTAGGCCTTTTGACTTTCAAGGGTCATTGCTTTTGCCTTAAAATGGATTTTCCAACAGCACTAAAATGAATCATGACACTGACGTATTTACCATGGCAATGCTCTGATGAAGTAACTGATCAGGGAGGGCCCACCAGCACTTGACAGTGGGCAAGTCTGGCTGCACCTGTTAGCGCGAGTCACCTAGATTCCAGGGCCCTCTTCCCCAGTGCCATGCGGGAGTCTGCTTTCACCTCCTCCCTGTCTGTCGCAACCCCACGAGCGCAGACGTCAAGACGCCTGCTCTCTGAAGCGTTCATCCGTGTCACTGCCACGCATGTGGCTCCTTCTCTGACCCTCACCACAAGGGTCCCTACTATGAGGTCCTGCATCTGCACAGGCAGCATCTGGGTGAGTCGCCCCAGTGCTCGAGAAGTCACAGCAGTGATGCTCCCACAGCAGGTCCTGGTGGGCTGGGGTCCTCGCCACATGGTCTCGTCAAACCCCCAAGAGGTCAGGCGCTGGCAGGAGCCACACAGACCAGCCCTGGACCCAGCCCCAGCAGTGCCCAACACAGCTCGAGCCTCCTTGGTGCCCCCTTGGAGTAGAACCCTCGCCTGGGGTATGACCTGCGCTCGTGCAGAGGAACCCAGGACGTCCGTGCCCTGTGGGACAGCCCACTCCAGAGGGCAGGGCGGAGGACACTGCTGCTGACAGAATCACCTTCTGTTCAGCCTGCATCCTCTGACGATGCTTCCGGAAGTGACATCCACAGTCTGTGTATCACACCATCTCCTCTCTCTGTGGCCCTGTGGGCCCTGCGGGAGGCACGCTCTTGCTCCTGACTCCTGGACCCCAGTGGAGCCTGTGCTGGCTTCTCCCCAGAATTTCAGGGATTTTGTCTTTATCCCTGAGGGTGTCTGGAGCCGTTGAGGGTGTCTGGTCTTGGCGTGGGTCCTGTCACCGTCCCTGGCAGGCGTCCACCTGTACACACGTTGACTTCAGGTCTGGGTTTTTCCTGTGCTTTCTCTTTCTGGGGCCCCCTGCTGGCCAGAGGGCAGGCCTCCTGGAGGAACCTGGAACCTCCCCTAGTTTTCACTCCCCCACCCGACTCTTCGCCTCTCTGTTCACCTCCTGGAGGGCTCCCTGGCTTTATTTTCCACTCCCGCTACGTATCTCTCTTTGTTAGCAAGCTTCTCCCCGAGGGTCCCTCCCACCCACGTGGCTCTGGGCCCCTGGATGCAGCTGGTCTGTCTTGTTCATCTGAGGTTTCGTGTTCCCCTCCTCCAGGGTCTGCTGCCGTCTACCCAGCTGCTGGCTCTCCACTCACCTGGAGCCATGACACGACTGGTGGGAACCTCTGTGGGGTATGTCATTTCTCCAGTGGCCTCTGCCTGAGAACGTGCCCGTCAGGCTCGCCAATGAGCCTCGTGGCACAGCAGGCCAGGCAGGTGACGGGAACTTAACATTCAGTGAGTGAACTTAAAGGAAGGGCTTGTGTGCATGGACAGCGGTCCGACAAGCAGCTGTCCAGAGGCGATCTGGGTTTTGTGGCTGCCGGGAAGCAGGCTGCAGACCCCAGCGCTGTTGCTCTCGTGGGACGTATGGACTTCAGCCAGTAGTGGCGCTCGTGGCCTCTGCTGCAGCCACACAGGGTGACAAGGGCCCGTGGCTAACCAGCTGCACACAGCAACGGTAAGCACGTGGAGGTGCGTGTCTTTAGCTGGTACTGTGGTCACTGACAATACCACCAAGGACATGATGCCATTTTCCCTTTTCTGAAAGCCCTCTGGGACACTTCACCTCAGATCAGGAAAGCAGCCCGAGCCATGTTTATTAGGTGCAGTGTGGATGTGGTGACCGTTTCTGCCCTACGGGGGCTCGGGCCAGCTCTGGGAGCCTTGGAGCTCCTGACGATGATGACCAGTAGGACAAATGCTGCCTCGGGGCTCATCTGACCATATTCCTTCTCTTCTCACTGCCCTAATTCTAAAAACCCAAAAAAAAAAATCTTCTGTGGTCCCGTGAGCCACATCGATCCACTGTGGGACGGAGCAGGGATGGGACTACAAACGGCAGCTGGAGCAACCACCCGGCTGCAATGAGGGCAGGCGAGGGCCGCTGACGGGGGCACTGTGCACAGTGAGACCTGGGACTGGGGGCAGGGAGCAACAACCCGGCTGCGACGAGGGCAGGCCAGGGCCGCTGACGGGAGCACTGTGTGCAGTGAGCTCCTCCTGCACCAAATGCTCCGAGGCAGGCAGGTGGGTCCTTGCCCCAGTTTTCGGGGGAGGAAGTGTGGGCAGGTCACCTGAGCTCGCGGAGGTTAGGGCGAGTCCGGCCCACTCTCCCTCCGATCTGTACAACAGGGTGACATGGACGAGCTTGGTGGCAAGCACAGCCACAGTCTAAGTGAGGCCCAGCAGCCACGTGCTGGAATAGGTTCTGTGAGACCACTCTGTCAAGGTCACCAGGCTGGTTATGGCGGAGCTGGGATGTGCACACCCAGTGACCCCAACACGGTGCCCACGACGCTTCTGACACACTGAAGACACTGCTGGGGCTGAGGCCACCCATGTGGTGCCCCATGGCCTCCGTGTCCAAAGATGAGCCTGGACTCCATCCTGGGAGTGCTTGTCAATTAGGAAAAAGGACAAATATGCAGCTCTTGTGGAAGTTATTTTTGGAAACAGCACATCTTCAATATCTTTTAAAAAGCCAAGATGGTAACAATCTGAATTTTATAAAATATTGCAAGAAGTTTGTGTAGTGGAGCTTTCTGCTGTGGCTTTTACTATGGTTTGCAATTTAAAACAGTGTATTAAGAAATAACAAAAAATGTATAAAAACCAATAACAGACAAAAAGGATTCCCATGGCAACTTACCAAAATACTCATTTAGAAAAGCGAGCGAGGCCACGTAGCAGCCCAGGCTGAGGACCTCGGCCACTGCCATCAGCCAGTGCCACGTCCTGACGGTCAGGGCCACCATGAGCAGCTCGGTGAGGATGAGGGCCGTGAAGGAGATGGCCACCACGTGCACAAACTCTGACTCGAACAGGAGCAGAGCCCCGTACATGAGGATGCCGCCTGCAACACACAAGACGGGGACAGCGCGGCTTTCAGAGGACAGCTCCCTCCGCCTGGGCGGGAAACTAGCGCTGCTCAAACATCACGGAGGCAGCTAACCGACACGCAGCACACTGAAAATACGGGACAACGTATACCCCGACACGTCGTGTTGACTAACAACTGACTAAAACCCTGGGTTGTGAATAAACTGAGATGTGGCACCGACGAGAGGCTTAGGAACTTTTTAGTATCTGAAGGAAAGGTCATGCCGCCTCTTCAATCAGCATAAATAATGATGCTTTCAATGTAATGTGTCTAATCTGTTAATTCACTTTCAACGATCTCTCATTTACCTGGAACCCATCAGAGGGTGGCCAGTGACTTCAGTTCACGTGAGTGAGATTTCTCAAGGTCTGGACCTCACTCTGCGAAAGGAAACCACTGTGTGGGGGCATATGATGTGGTACGTGGTTGGTAAAATTTTTCTGGATTAACATTTAATTATAAACATCAATCATTAAAGAACTACCCATCCACACTGCACTGTGAAGGGTCTGGACGACCAGCTGCTAGAATATTGGTTCATGGGATAAACAGAACACGCTATTTAGCTGTTGATGAAACCTGAAGCCTTTGGACTTTAACTGGGAGGGGAAAACATCACCGCTAGTAGTAGCCAAGAAACCCTCCGTCCAGGCCCGTCTTACCTTGGTAAATACTGATCACCACCCAGACGAGGAAGGTCTTGAAGGACAAGGATCTCCCCTAGGGTAAACGGTGGATATCCTAGTTAGCAGAGTGGAGCAGCACGTGTGACTCATAGGTTTCCAAACAGCTAGTTACGAATAACTTCTAAAAGATCCCCAGGTCCCAAGCCCAAGCCATGCACTGACCCAACTTGCCTTCCCGCCCGTGCCCACCATGTGCGCCTCTGGCCCGGAACCGTGGTGCTCTCTGCACGCCCTCTGGTGACCTTTAGGCCACAGCCACGTGCTCCCTGGCTCCCCAGAAATCGATGTACGTCACCAAACGCTGAAATGCACTAGTGGGTAAAGATTTTCTTTGCTGTACAACAACTCCCTTTACTTCTTTATTTCTCAGGAACAAATATTCCTGTATTTACTTTTTAGTTTTTCCAGATGAAAAAGGATGGTCTATCACAACAGAGGTTGGAGTTTACCAGCCTGTAGGTCCCTTCTGGAAAAGATGGCACGTAAGTCAGTCCAAGACAGAGTGGTTTGGGCACAAGAGCCTTCACTTTTACAACTCTGATGGGTTGCTCGGGGTGCGTCCATGATGGAAGAACGAGGCCTGCGTTCCTTCCACACCCAAGAGGGAGACCCGCCATTTGCCAACTGCACTGGCCTGTTAGTGTTCAGGGCTGGTCCATGGTAGCGCTCGTCAGGTAAAGCCGTGGGAGCTATGGACGCAACGACAGAGCCCCTGGGGACCACTGCCAGATCCGTGTGGTCACACCCCTGCATCAATCCTCTCACGCAGTGTAGCGTCTCGGTTACAGGGCAGACACTGTCTCCAATTACATATGAAGAAGCGTGAAAAGTTCGGTGCTTCCCACAAGTCCACACTGCGGGTTAGCTGAGCTGAGCAGCACACAAGCTGACCCCTTGACATGGGTTTGCACCGTGTGGGTCCGCTAACATGCGGATTTTTAAAAAAAATTTAATAAATACAGTACCGTGAATGTATGTGCTTTTCCTTGTAACTTTTTTTTCCAGCCTACTATATGATAAGAATATAAGATATAATGGAATCAGAATGGTCATCGGGGTGGGTGAGGCTTCCAGTCACCAGGAAGCCATTAGTCCTTGAGTGTTTGGGGAATCAAAAGTGATATGCAGATGTCTGGCTGTGCAGGGGTTCGGTGCCCCTGACCCCACAGCGTTCAAGGGTCAGCTGCAAATGACCAGAGTCCGAAGCACTGCCCGTGACCTAGGGCCTCCCCACCGCAGGACAGGTGCTCAAAGCCACATCAGAAAGTGCTGCCAAACGCCACCAAGGAAGAACGAGCCGTTATGGAAGAGATGCCCGGGGCATGTTGCCCTGATGACCGCCGGAGTATTCCAGATCTGAGCCGCGTCCACCTAGAGTCAAGCGACAACTTTTCAAAAGAGATGCACGCCACAAGGCAGGTGTGGCCACTCCAGCATCTTCCTGGGAAATGTTGGCTGAGCCTGAATCCTTACAACACGTATGAAAGTAAGGTTCAGATGTAACAAATATCACTAAAAGGCAATGCTGTTTTAAAAAGGTGGGAAATTTCAGGTGTAACACGTGTGTATCTCAGTATGTAATTCCCAAGTGCATTTCTCCGACTGGATACCAGTAGGGGTTTGGTCTTTGATAAAACTCAGCTAATTAAGTATGTGGCTAATTTTATTTGAGTATTTTAAAAGAGGACTTAAAAGTAATGTTTTGATGTAAACACAGAAGATGTCCTCTGTAGCCAGACTTGCGGACATCTCCTATCACTGGTGTGATACGACTAACAGTCTACACCCTGACAGACACAGAGGGGCTGCTGGTGCCCTTTCTTACGTCGGGGGCTGCAAACTCCCCACACGGTGTTTGTGAAAGTCAGCACACCGATGTGCACTCAGGTCAAAGCTCCTGTATCCAAGCAGGCCGTACATTAATGAGGTACAAAGACTGTCAATAAAATAACTAACGGGAGAAATAGTGGAAAAATATGCATAAACCAGTACTAGCTCCCGGATGGGACACTTATCAACGGCTCCCAGACTTCAGCTCTGAAGGACAAAACGAGTCTCACTGTACTTGGCGGCACAAATACGCACGAACACAGTCCACTTACGACAGACCCAGGCCACGTGTGCAGGGCTCTCCTAGGCCCACACACCTCTCCTTCCATGTCCCTGGCTGGGGGAGACTCCTCTAGCAGGAGCTCTGTCCAGGCACCATGCAGACACCGCTCAGGACCCGGCCGACTGGGGTCTGAGTCCTGCCCGTGGCAGCCCAGGGCACACACTCAGCCTCTGTGAGTGGTCTCCTCTTCCGTGAATAGAAATGATAACACGTACTCATGTGGATAAAATGAAATAAGCATAAAGCCAGAAACCCAGAGAATGTTCACTATTTCAATGTTAGATTTTAGAGACCCAAAAGTACCTTTCTGTTACGTATCAACCAAACTGTAAAACAAAACCAAGCAAATCTGGGGAAAGGTTAGTCCACCCGAAGGTTGTGCGAACACTCACTGGTCCGTCTTGGTTTGAGACACGTGTGGAGCACAAGTGGCCGCATGTGTGCGTACAGGTGCCTCCCGCGGCCTCTCCATCCCCGACCCCGACCCCGGGTCGCCGCCCATCTGTCTGTCCTCTGGGCCCAAAGCTCTGCATGTCCCAGGGTGCCAGGCAAATGGGACCATAGGAGCTTCTGAGTCTGGCTCTTTTGTGTAGCAAAATGCATTTAAGATTCACCTGTGTTGCTGGACACCGCATGGTATGGCTGCAGTTTTTGGCAACTGTGGCAAAACGGCCGGGAACGTTTGCTTACAGGATTCTGTGTGAAAACAAATTTTCACATCTCTCGGGTAAAGGCTGGGTCACGTGCTCAGGGCATGTTTAACTTCACCGGAAACTGCTGAACCATGCCCCAGGGTGGCCGTGCCACGCTGTGTGCCCGTCAACGGTGAGCGAGCACGCGGCGTTGCCCGTGCACTAGACCCTGCCTTCCTGCGGTTCCTGCCTGCCGTCCCCGCGTGAGAAACGGTGGTGAGCAGAGTGTTTCCAGACGCTCACTGGCCACGTGCACGTCGTGACCCGTGCTGTGTTGTCAGTTCAGGGCTTCTCCTGTCTCAATAACTGGGTTGTTTGTCTTCTTCCTGAGTTTTGAGGGATCTTTATATTTTCCAGATACAAGTCCTTTGTCAGAAGTGCGATCTGCAAATATTTCCTATGATTCTGTGTCTTGTCTTTTCATTTTCTTAGCAGTTCCACCCACAGAACAAAAGTCGTGGATTATGATGAAGTCCAACCTACCACTTTTCCCCTTCCTGAATCACACGTCTGACCCCGTATCTAAAACTAGGCTTACCCCAAGGTCATGCACGTGTTCTCCTGCATTTCACTCCGGCAGGCGAATAGTTCCACATTTTACATTTAGGTCTATGACTCGTTTTGAGTGCGTTTCCCCAAAACTGTGAGGGGTGGGTGGAGGCTCTGTTTTTGCGGGCGGCTCTGATGACATCTGCTGACAAGACAGTCCCTCTCCTTCAGGTTTCCCTTCATGCTTGTCAAACATCAGCTGTGACACCTGTGTCTCTTCCCCTGGGCTCTCTGTTGACCCCACTGGTCCAGGTGTCTGTCTTCTGCCAAGAATCTGTTGTCTTGGTCACTACCGTACAGAATGTCTTGAAATTGGGTAGAGCGAAGTCTTCCAAACTTGTTCCTCTTTTTACAAATGGTCTTGATAATTCCAGTTCCCCTGCATTTCCATGTAAATTCTGGAATCAGCTTGTCAGCTTTCGGACACCCGGTGTCTTCAGTCACATTCTTTTGCACCTTTCAAAATCCCTCTCGACGGCGTCCTGCTGCACACAAGTCCTGCACACAGTTTGTTAGTTATACCAACTTTGTTTTTTTTAGGTTAGTACGAACACCGTTCAAATACATTTTTCAGGACTCAATTGTTCATTGCTACTATATAGGCTTATTCCTTGAATCCCACAACCATACTGAACTTACTAGAAAGATTTCGTAGATTCTTTTGGCTTTTCTACATAGATGACTATGTCATCTGCAAACAGGTCCTCCCCTAATTTGTCTTTTGTTTCTTTTTCTTATCACTATTATTTCTAAAATTACATTAAGAATACAAATGTATATTCCAAAGCTAAAACCATTTCGAGAATATTCAACAGGAAATAAAAAAAATAGTGAAGTAACCCTAAGAGCTGTGTGCCTAACAGTGTCAAGGATTTTGAGGAACGACTGTAGGACGTTACCTACTCGATTATCTTGACAATTAGTTCAGGCGCCACCCAAACCCTCGCAGTTCGTAGGTTATTTATCATGAATATGAAATGACGTGTTGGTCACGTAACCCACAGCTACAAGTCTGAGGTATCTTAGGAACATGTGGCCTGGATCTCAGGCTCGCGTGGTCTTTCTTGAGGGGCCACAGATCGTCTGGGGTAAACAGTCACCTGCGGAGTTGGGAGAGGGGTGGGCACACAGGGTCCCTGGCAGCACCAGGAAATTGCAAGTAGCTACATCACGAGTGACGTGTGAGCATTCGAAGCAGAATTTGACCTTTAAAAGAGAAAACTGTTACAGACACATCATTTTCTGCAAGGAATGAAAATGATATGGCTTTAGGAAGGGGAGGGAAGGGGAATGCTGCTTCCTTGCTGGACTCCATCACCTGTCGCTGACACACTACTGAACCAGAGAGAGCCGTGAGCAAACGTCTGTATTCCGGATCGGCTCCTCCTGTTAGAGCACCTAAGTCAGATCTGTAATGCCTGGGTTCTGACTCGCACTCTCAGAATAAAAAGACAGGCCACCAAATAACTATGAGAAATGGTGTTTTCTTTCAAAGCACGGTACTTTCCTCTCTGTTTTGCAAGGGATACATACTCTGCTTCCCCTGATTACCTTTGAAAGTATTTTAGGAATTTACTGTGACCCTGGCCTTCTGCTCAGAATAGGCTGGACGCGTCATCCAGCGGACGAGCGCCCGCACCCCCGACTGCAGCCTGTTTTCTGCTGCTGTCTGACTATCACGTAATTTACCCTGGCTTTACATTTCCTTTCCGGATTGAGCGTGGGCCTCCTGAGCCAGGAGTGACGTCTCGCCCACGCCTCCAGCAGCCAGACCTAGCGCCTGCCACGTGGACAGGCCAGGCAGACGGCTCGCGGCCTCCCGAGCAACCACCAAGCATTCAGAAGGAACGCAAAGCTTCAAAATCTCTCTCTGGCTTCAGTAAGAAAATATAACTCAAGTTTTATCAAGTTAGGTGGTTGAGTACTTTAGTGCTACTTTGTTTTCAAAGGCTTTGAAGTGCATCAGATTTTAAAAGAAATACATACACTAAAAACACAAAAGGAATATATTTTGGATCTTGAAGGAAGGAGTCTAAAGACCGTAAGTGACTGCACTCCTGTCACAATAATGCAGGAATGACATCCTACTCTAACGATACTCGAGATACGCCTTTAGGGGGCACCTTCACAAAGACGAGATCCAGCTCGGAACTGAACACAGTTTCCTGACGTGCCCTCGTGTTTACTGTGTCAGCTAATGGGGGCGTTTGAAGATTCGCGGCTACCTGACCCCACAGACATATTCTTGTTCCCAGAGGTGCCCGCAATCGGAATCCTGACAACAGTGACTGTCTGCCCTCTGACAGGGGGTGGAGATGGCAATCACCCCGCATCCCACGAACATGAACTGCTCCGACCTTGACTGGCGATGTCGCCCGTGTTGACCCGCAGTGACCGTGAGCAGGTAAGACACTGACCACCTATGACTTTAGGGAGCTCCTCTAGTTTTGTTCATATATGAGGAGCTTGTTTTTCCCTTATGTCTGTGAGGCAGCATTTACGTAAACATTTCTGGAGTTTGTGGAAATAAGGAAATGCATAATCTACTAAAATTATAATTCCTCACAAAAGCTTCCTGTAGTTTTTAGATCTTTGATCCTGTTCTGTTTTACTGAATGATAACAATCTCCCCATTTTAGAATATTACACCAAAAAGTTTTCTTTTTATTTGTAATATTCATAATAATATTATCATCAGAATACTAATGCTTGCATTTTATTATCAAATTAAATATGATGTTATCGAATATAATGATTGACATCTTATTTTACACTATAGCGGTAAACTAGCTTTATTTTTGTCCTGATTGTAAAAGTAACATAAGCACTTTGTATTTTTTTTTTCAGGAACTTTAAGTCTCCATTTCATCCAGCCCTTGTAACAACACCATGAAGCCCGAAGATCCATGTGGCCTGGCCAGCTCCTCTCTGAATGGTCAGCGGTTCGCTGAGTCTATGCTTAACACCAACTGATTCTCCATACTGCTAGAGATTAAAGATCTGAGTTGGTAATTTCAGGTTATCAATTGTAAACCTGGATTTGCTTGGAGGTTAGTGGATTTTGTTCTCAGTGTTGCTTTGGGAAAATTCCAAAGTCACCATAACTTCTGCTTGGAGGGCTAGGGGTGTCCCAGCCCGTGGAGCTTGTTTTTCACACTAGAGAAATATGGTCTCGTAAAGAAATACGACAAACTTGAAGCTTCCTTTAGGAATGCCTCCATCTGAGCATAGTTTTGGGCCAGATAAATGAATCTTCTGCATTTTCAGGGGGCAGACTTTCCCCCAGCAGCATCCTTGCGACCTCAGCCCTGGGTCGTGGTGACACTCTGCCCATCACTTCTCAGACGTGATTCTGAAAGCACAGCGGAGGAAGGCTTGGGCAGGCGCGGGGACTCCCAGTCAGTCTCTGAGTTCAAAGCGTCGGGATGCCGCCGCAGGTGGACAGAAGTCCGTCCTGCCACAGGGGAGCCCGCAGCCAGCAAGTGTCCTTCACATGGAAACAGGCACCGTGCATTTCAGCCACAGGGTGAGCCCAGTCACCGCGGTTCCACAAGTGGTTCAAAGCACCTTTAAAATTTTAATTGTACGCATGACATCAGAGCTTTACTGCAAACATTTGAGAAAACAATTGCTTTCGCTTTTTTGAAGTTTAACTCAAAAGGAAAATGCCAAAAATAACTGTAAGTAAAAACTGTCTGGAAGGACAGAGAAGAGATCCCTTAAAACCTGCCTGGAAACCGCTTCACGACTGGCCCTTTTTGTCATAGCAAATACTCTGCTACAATACCAGCGGGGGGTCTGCTGGTTGCCGGAATCGCACCCGGCCTCGCGCCCGTACCTTGGTGAGGTCCTTGTAGAGCTCCGGGTAGAGCATGGCCATCTCCGGCTTCACGTCCTGGTCCAGCACTAGCGAGAACACGGGGAACATGGTGTACAGAGTCGCATACCTTACAACCAAGAAGGGCTCAGATTAGTGCGAGGAGCACAAGCTCTGCAGTCAGAGGCCACGGTTCAAACACTCACAGCAAATTCAGGTATGATTTTTCCTAAAATTTCATACTTATCCTGCAGTGCAATAACTTGGTCTGTGAGCCAAAAACGCTCACAGGAACCCATTTTTTTTTCTTTCTTAATTAAACTTTCTATTTTGAGGTCACTGTAGACCCACAGGCAGGTGTAAGAGAGGGAACCCGTGTGCCCTTCCCCGGTTTGCCCGCGGTAGCATCTTGCAAACCTGCAGCCCAGTCTCACCACCAGGATGTCAGGTGACACAGACAGAACCCCCACCACCCTGGGACCCCCCGCCGTCTCCCTCCCTTCCTCTCCGTAACCCCCTGACAAGGCTACACGCGAGCCTTTCCACTCAGCCTGACTCCCAGGAGGCTGTCCTGGTGCTGCAGCGGCCGTGCTCACCCCGCAGGGTGCTGGCCGGTACTCGTGGTTGGGGGCATGCCGGCCTCTGCAACCTGCTCGCTCACTCAAGTGCATCTGGGTTATTCCCAGTGTGTGGTTCTCATAAATAACACAGCTAGGAACACTCACTGCACAGATCTTTTTGTAAAATTTTTCATTTATTCAACAGGAGTACCACCCGGAGTCATCAGCCCAAGAGTCTAATTGCAGGGAGACGGGCTGTGCCACTTGGCCTGGCTGGGCGCGTGTGGGGGGCCCTGCGTCTTTGCATCCCCTCCCCAGGTCGGTGCTGCCACCACGTCTCCCTGAGGGCTACTGATAAGGAACATCGTTGCACGCGCTCGTATGCTGTCTACATCCTCTTGGGTGTAACGTTTGCTTGTGCTTTCTGTCTGTTTGCTAACCGGACGGCCCTCTTCCTGTTGGACCTGGAGTGTTCTCACATGTGTGGTGCGTGCATGAGCCCCTTGTTCCTGAAGGAAGAGCTCGCCGCAGGTGACAGTCTGTGCCCACACTGCTCCCTCCTGCCTCGTTCTGGTGAGGACCCCACTGTCCCTGCGGCCGCTCCACCCCAGCTCGCCATCCTCACGGTGTTTGTCCTCTGTCTTCCTGAGTCTTCCATGTGACACTTCTTGG
This sequence comes from Ursus americanus, assembly GCF_024610735.1. Taxonomy (NCBI): domain Eukaryota; kingdom Metazoa; phylum Chordata; class Mammalia; order Carnivora; family Ursidae; genus Ursus; species Ursus americanus. Next base: position 767,542 of record NC_142145.1, read on the forward strand.
TGTGGATGTCTTTGAACTCAGCCATTGGGAAGTTTTCAGCCATTCTTTCTCCTCCAGCCCAGGACCTTTGTCCTCCCTCTGGAGCCCCAGGGACATGAAGCTGGAGCCCCTAAGGCTCTGCTGGTCTCTGGGCTCTCATGGTACTCACGGGAGACAGTCCCGTGTCCTGCCCTCAGTGGGCCCTCTGTTCCGCTGTGGGCTGGGTCCCTGTCACTGCTGGGCTTGGTGGTGGGTTTCCATTTGGTTCTGCTAGTTTCTATTTCTAGGCGGACGTGTTTTCTTTGTTTGTTCTGAGCGTTCCTATTGCTTGTTAAAGGACATCCGCATGGCGGCGCTAACACCCATGTCACACGGTTCCAACACCACAGGCACCTCGGCTGGTGTCCATCGTCACACTCACTCTGAAATCTTCCTGGTTCTTGGGGTGCCAAGTGATTCTCTACGAAACTTGACATTTGGGTGCCGCACAGGACACTGGGTCCCAGGTACTGCTCTGGAGGGAAGGGAGCGCTGCTGCCTTCCCTCAGGCTGGAGGCAAGTCCAGGTTCCTCCCTGTGTGACACCCAACAGGGGCTGCTCATTACTGCTGGGTGTGTGTGGGGGTCTCATCTTCCCACTTTGCAGGGAGGTGGGGGGTGGTGTTTCCATGGTGTTGGCTGGAGCAGAGTGGTTGCTGTGTGTCTGGCAGGCCAGAGCACATGCGTGTTCTATCTGTGACATCTGCAGGAGTTTGGCTATACTTAGCAGAAGGAATGAGGAAAAGTGCATCTATGCCATTTTTCCTGAAGTAGGACTGGATTTCTTTTAAATGACATTTTCACCTGCAAGAAAGCTTTGGGGTCGGGAAGGTACCCAGGGGTGGAGAACCAGGTGGGAAGATCTATGTGTGAGCAGCACTGTCTCCTAGGATGGGCTTCCACGGTCACTGGCACTGCCTGTCCAGGGCCGTGGGTCACGAAGGGCACACCATGTTAGGAAAGGTGTTTTAGCCTGCTTTCTAACGCTGTGTGCCCGTGGAGGCCACCAGGGGCTGAAATCCATGTGCTTCAGAGTGGTCGGTCCTGCATGAGGTTAAACAGGCTTACAGCCCTAACTTTCCTCCAAATTTCTAGTAACTTTGTCAATCTCAGAACAATTCCCATCGGCTTAGAACGAAGAGGCTGAAAGGGCCAAAGAGTCTGGCAGAGCCTGGCTGATGGGGACGCGGTGGGTCACACCCCCCAAACCCCACCCAGTGCCCGGGGACACATGGGACACACAGTCCCACGAGCAGCGGCCAGCCGTCACATGAGTGGGCCCTGCAGCCACCTGAGGTCGGCCTGTCCCTGAGGACGCTGCTCAGAATGTGCAATGCCGGCCGGTGTTGGGCAAAGAAGGGGTTTGGTGCAACAAGGTTGGACAGGTTCTTGACCTGGAGTCTTGTGGAGACGTCCACTTGCTGACCCGCACGGTGAGCCTCTCAGAGGGGCTGCGATATGTGGGATTTCCCCAGGACTTTGCCAAGGAGTGCTTCCTGGAAGAGAGGCCACAGCATGTGGCAGGACCTGTGGTGGGGAGCACCCACGGCTGCTTCGCCTGCGTCAGCGGCCCCTCCGAGCCGACGAGATGAAGGAGGATAAGAACCTTGCAGCATGTGGAGGTGAGTTCTGTCAATGGCCCTGCAGCCTCTACAGCCAGAGGTTCCATCTCAGAACATGCCTCTGGTCTTGTCAGACTCTGATAAAAACACCACTTTCCTTTCCACCCACATCTGACTGTTGTTTTCTAGGTGAGGGCAAAACTGAATTTACGGTTTCCCGTTGAAGCAGCTTCACGTAAAAACACCCCTCCCTCCACTCCCACCAAATTCGGCGTATCAAAGCTTAAGAAAACTACAGATGCCTCACGTGATGGACACGCACAGAAACTCGGAATAAAGTCAAGTGGACAGGAGCAAGCACTCGGGAGCTCCTGCTGACGAGGGCTCGGGCTGAGGCGGGAAGAATTCAGTCAGGCCCACGGCCGCAGCTGCAGCGACGGGGCTGGACCGTCTAAGCAGTAATCACCACTGCCCCCCAAAACTCTCCTTTGAATGTTTCAAATCCATAGTTTTAAAACGTGAAAGAAAGTGGGGATGGTCACGCGTCTCTTTGGCCGCCAGGGAAGCCGTGTGCTGGACAAAGTCCAGATGCAGTCACGTCACGTGCAATCCTACACTCTCTGAAGGTCATTCACGGGATAAGAGTGTGAAGACCAAGGCAACGGGACATGGTGAAACAGTGCTGGAGCTGTTGGCGCCTTTAGGTCCTCCCCTTGGTCGGCGCTCCAGGGGACAGCGCTGCAGCCACTGGAGAGCTGGCAGCCACGCGGCACACTACCGGCCACAGCGCCAGTCACCCTGGAATGCACGGCCAGAGCCAAGGCCGTGACGGAAGCCCTCCCTGGGCCTGGCCGCCACCCGGCCTGCTCTGCTGCCTGGGCCTGGGCCTGGGCCCTCAGGAGTGGAGGCCGAAATGCAGAGCTGGCACTGTGGCTGTGGGAAGGCGCAGGTCAAGCTCCCGAGGTCCACCTAGATGCGGGGAAGAGCCCCAGGCCAAGGAAACGGCAGGTGAGAAAGCCCAGGGGCCAGAGAAAGGGCAGGCAGTGCACGATAGCCAGGATCTACAAGTGGGTACTCAGGTCCGGCCCGGTGTCGGGCAGGGAGATCAGCCCCTGCTCTCCAGCGGACGTGCCAGGAGCAGCAGGAGGCATCCCACCATCGGCTTTGCCCTGGGATGCTGGTGACTTATGTTTGGCAGAGCCTGACATGCCCAGCCTGATACTCCCGGTTTCTCATTCAAATTATCAGGAACCTTGGAATTCGGGGAGCTGTCCGATGAAACTCATTCAGGAACTGTTCTTATAATAACTCCAAGGGGTGAAAGAGCTCGTGTGTTTGTTCTTTGCATCCCTGGAAAGATGCTAAATGCCATGGGAAAAAGGCCAGCCTGTCGGAGGCCGGACCCGGACTTTGCCGCCCAGCAGCTCTGCGGCCTCCAGCACGTTCCCAGGCTCCCTCCTCCTTCCTTGCCCGTGACATGGGCAGTGTGTGGTGCCTATGTCACAGAGATGCTATGCGGATAGGACAAGTGCTCTGAATTGTGCAGGGAGCGCTGCTGTGACCTGCTGTTGCTTTCCGAGCGCGAGCACACACGGTCAACACCCTGGCTGTGGGGAGTGCTGGGCTTGAGGGGCCGGTGCGGAGGCGTGGGGAAGCACTACGTGGACTTTACCGCCATGCCAACAGCCACGTGGGTTTTATCTCCTAAGGGAAGAGAAGTTCTAACTCATTCCCCTTCAAGGGATCACGGACGGTTTAATTATAAACTGCATGCACGCGGCACTCTCCCACGAACTTCTCCAAGTTACCGTGTGGGAGCCTTCGAAGAGGAGATCTCGTTATTACTGAGGAGACTGCCGGTGCCCGCTCGGGCGTGTCGCGTCCCATGCCAGCACCCCTGTGCCTGCGTGTCTGCTGCTGAGTGGTCACGGGTCACATCCCTGGCACGACCATGGCCCATGTCCCAGCCTCCCGATCCCAGCAAGGGATGGGGCCAGCACGGCACCCCGGCACCCCCCAGGGACACAGACATTTCCTGACAAAGCAACAGTAAGATAGCGAGGGGGTCCAGCTCCTGACACCCAGGTTCTTACTCTGAACACCGACTGTGTGCGGAGTTACTCAGACAATGTTCTAGCGGCGTTTCTGGAAACGCGAAGTCCTCCCCGAAAGCAGCAGCTGTGATGTGCGCGAGCCGCACCACTTACCCCACCATGAGGAATCCCTGGTACAGAGGCACGGACGCGAAGTAGAAGACAGAAGAGAACACGGCCTTCAAGAGAGGAGAGCGCCTCTGTCAGTCCCGCGGCCGCCCTCACCCCCAGCCGGGCCCGGGGAGGCTCCAGGTACCTGTATCACCAGTACAGTGGAGACGACGAAGCCCCTCCCCTGCGGCCCCACCCCTCCCCGGGCCTGGGCTCCAGGTACCTGCATGGTGGAGATGATGAGGCCTCTGTGCATGACGAACTGGCCGAGCGCCGCCGACCTCTTGTAGCTGCTCCGCCCGTGCACCATGAGCAGCCGGCCGATGTGCTTGAACTGCGTGATGGAGAAGTCCGCGGCCAGGGAGGCCTGTCTGCCCTCCTGCAACGAGCACAGTGCCTTCTGGAAACATGGCGCATGCCGAGCAGGCGCCTCCAGAAGGGACTTCTAGAATTCAGCCTCCATGGACCGAAGGTGCAGGCTGTCGCGTGAAGCTCGCAGGGGACGGGCTGACAAGGCTCATCTGGCGGCCGCAGGGAGCTGCCGGCCAGAACGGCAGGAGCCCGTCAGTATTACAGGAACGAGGTAGAGAGGCGAATGTGGCACCTGCCTTGAAGACGGCCCTGGGGTCCCGGAAACAGCCACTGGCCGTGTCCCAGAGCCCCGGGGAATGCGGGAGGCGGGCGAGGAGAGCGCTTTCAAGGCTGTTACCTGATGCCCTCAGGCACCAAGAAGCACGGTGGCCGAGGGGAAGAGACTGGAAACAGGCTCATTTCCACCAAGACACACCCCAACCACAGCTCATAGTTGGCTGCGGACACAGACATGCAAACCTGAGCGAGAAGCTGGGGGAGCCAGGACGGCCACGAAAGGTTTGCAGGAGGGCTGGCAACACCTGAGCTGAGCCTGGTGAGGAGGGCACTGCGGGGCACTGGTCCCAGGCCTCCTGAAGAGCAGCGAGGACGCAGGGACGTGGGGGGTTTGGCACTGGTGGCCTCTGCGTCCTACCTGCACTTCCTAAGGGTTTGACGGGGCAGCTGGTTGGCCTGGAACCTGAGTGTGTGGCTCAGAGCCGGCAGGAAGCAGGCAGACGACACGGTGACAAAAGGGCACACGTACCTTCCCTTCGATCCCAATGCCGCAGTCTGCCGCCTGGATCATGCTCACGTCATTTCCTCCGTCCCCTGAGAGCATGGAAATGGAAAGGACACAAACATCAATAACCCATCCTGGTCTCTCTTCTAGCAGGAGAGGGTGGTCACATGGACGAAATCCACCTGCTGTTAGAGACGACACACTGTGCTACCCACAGCTTTGAAGACCCCCGTTTCTCTCCAAGCGCCACCGCGGATGGGGCCAGAAGCCAGGCACTCACCGATGGCACACGTGCGTCTCCCGGTGTGCTGCTGCAGCAGCTTCACGATGTGGGCTTTCTGGGTGGGTGAGCAGCGGCAGCACACCACGGCCGGGCACTGGCAGGCCAGCTCCACGAGCTCGTGCTCGTAGTACTTGAGGCAGACCTGGGAAACAGAGCCTTGTGAACACCTGCCGCCTGCCACGGTCTGTGGGGTGCAAAGAGCGAGGGGGGAGAAACGCAGCAGCCTTGTGCCAGCACGTGGGGTACACGCTGCCTGCGTCCTCTTCCCCAGCTCACGCCCACCCTGCCTGGCTGGGGATTCAGAGCTCGAAGGCATGCAGAGGCGGCAGGGGTGAGGCAGGAGAGGCCAGTGTTGAGGCCCCTATGCAAGAAGCGAGTGCCTGCACAGACAGCCGTCCATGTGGACGGGCAGCATGCAGTGGTCAGGGTCCAGGCAGGGCTGGGCAGCTGCAGTTGGGGAGCGGCGGGGGGGAGAACCCCACGTCTCACCCTGAGCCTCGCCACGGACCAGTGTGGCTCTGCACGGGGCTGACAGATGCCGCCTTACTTGTGTGACTGAGATGGGGGGGACCCACCATGCAAAGCTTCCCACTTAGTCTTTGTCTCTTTTCAGGTGATCTCAGCCCCACCTTGGCTAAACAAGATCTGTTTCATCTTTAAGATAAAACACTCTATTTCCACCCTAAGTCTCCAAGTTGGTCGGCAAAATAAACCCCCCGCAAAGTTGCCTTAGACTGCGGGGCCCCCCCGTTGTACTGGACATCCTGTTGGATCCAGGTTCTGAAACCCCGTGGCGCCAACCATCACCAACAGCACGTGAACCTGCAGGGGCCCGTGGGCTGCGTGTCCTAGGATGGCTAATGCGCCCACACCCACTCTAGCATGATGCTCCTCCGGCCCCGCTGGGCCCCTCAGGGGCTGCAGACGCTTCTGCCCAGGACCAGGACAGTGGAGGACAGCGGAGGACTGCGTGCCCGCGGGCCTGCCGGTCTGCGACCACCTCGACCTTCTCTTCACTTGTTCTCTGGTGGCCAGCAGCTCGTGGCCACTCGTCCGACCCCCTGGGACTGCACGGCCTTGTGCCTGCAGGATGTCCTCGCACCAAGTGGATCTTACTTCCTATGCCCACGCTCCCTTTGCTCCGGCTTTCGTGTTCGCGTTATTTTATCCTGACAGCCTGCAGGCACTTCCTGCTTGCCATCTCAACCCTCTTCAAAGCACATCAGGATATGAAACAAACTGAGTGCCAGGTCATCTTCAAATCACAAAGCCACTGCTCCCCGGCGACACCTTCACCCTCAGACGCTTATAATTCAAGTCAATTTAAAAACTTCATTAATAGGGGCGCCTGGGTGGCACAGCGGTTAAGCGTCTGCCTTTGGCTCAGGGCGTGATCCTAGCATTGTGGGATCGAGCCCCACATCAGGCTCTTCCGCTATGAGCCTGCTTCTTCCTCTCCCACTCCCCCTGCTTGTGTTCCCTCTCTCGCTGGCTGTCTCTATCTCTGTCGAATGAATAAATAAATAAAATCTTAAAAAAAATAATAAAAATAAAAACTTCATTAATAAGACAGGATAAAACATGGCCCACACCTGCAAGCTCTAGTTTAGACCCATAAAACTTCACATCATCGGATCGATTAGAATAATCTCTTTCGATAGGAAGACTAGCACAGCATCTCAGCCAACTACCAGAGGGTGCAGAGTGCACGGGAGCCACAGCCAGATGCCCCGTGTGAAGGGCGGAGAGGAGGCTTCATGCACTTTGCCCCCTAAAACCTGGGACGGTGAGCTCCATTCCCCGACAGCAGGTACTTGGCGGATGAAGAAGTGGGGACAGAGCGTACTACCGAGAGGACGGACAGAGGCCCTGGAAGACCCAAACACAGAAACAGAAGACGGTGCTTCTGGGGAGCAGGACCGGGGGAAGGAGGGGCAGGTGGGAGGGTTTTCCACCATCAGGTTTTCTATGTTGACCTGCTATGTGCATCTCTGGTGGGGACCAAAGTAGCAAGAAGATTTAATTAAAAATATATACTCCTAAAGGATGCTGGATTTAACTAACACAAGTAGGTACTTTTGCTGCATCACAAAACACACCTAAATAACTGTAAAGAGAGATTTTGAGAGAGACATGAGTGTCTAAGGAGGGCCCAAGGGGAGGAGGGGGGAGCGCACGTTTGGGCGCCAGAAAGCAAAGGGACACGGGGTGAACAACTCCGCAGGCGGGAAATCCTCTGAAACCAACAGTGGGAGAAGCTGAGGATCCAGGTGAGGCCCAGGAGCAGCGGCACTGCACGCCCCGGGGCGGAGGGTCCAGGAGGTGCCAGCATACAGCCAGGCACACAGAACCACCTCCTGCCCAGCAAAGACGGGGTTTATTCCTGGGGAGGGCCCATAAGGAGGTGGGAGGGGAGGTAAGGGAAAAAGGTCGGGGAGTTGGGGCACGGGCTCCGGGGTTCCAGAACCAGGAGCCATGCCAGCCCTTCCTGCAGGGCCGCAAGCTCGTTCCCATGTCCCACTCTTGGAAATACTGGTTTGGGCACATTTAGGTCAAGATAGTGGGTGCCACAGTCAAGACTCCAAGGGGAGCTGTGCTATTAACAATGAGCATGAGGCCTAGCCCCTAAAGAGAGTTTTGAAGAAGCCTAAAATACGTCAACCTCAAACATAGTAAGGACAGAGTTAGCCCTCTGGCATTGCCATGACGGTTCTTGAGGCTATAAAAGCTCATGAGAGTTGCATAACCACTGCCAGGAAAGTAATAATGGAAAAAGTACTCCGAAAGTACTAAGTATTTGACTCAGAAAACCCTTGGCCCACCAGCAGGAGAAGCAGACAGGTGCTTGGTCAGAGACCACCCTTACCTCCAGGAACACAGACAGACGGATGGACAGACAGACAGGTGCTTGGTCAGAGACCAGCCTCACCTCCAGGGACACAGACAGACGGACAGACAGACATGTGCTTGGTCAGACACCAGCCATACCTCCAGGGACCCAGACAGACAGACAGACGGACATGTGCTTGGTCAGAGACCAGCCTCACCTCCAGGGACACAGACGGACGGATAGGTGGTCAGACCCCAGCCTCACCTCCAGGGACACAGACGGACAGACAGATAGGTGGTCAGACACCAGCCTCACCTCCAGGGACACAGACAGACAGATGGACAGACAAGACATGTGCTTGGTCAGACACCAGCCTCACCTCCAGGGACACAGACAGACGGACAGACATGTGCTTGGTCAGAGACCAGCCTCACCTCCAGGGACACAGACGGACAGACAGACAGGTGGTCAGAGAACAGTCTCACCTCCAGGGAGTCCCCAGATATGACCAGCGCACAATCGTGCTTCCTTCGAAAGGCGTTAAGCTCCAAATGGGCCTCTCCCCGATTGGTTACCTCCACAAAAGGGAGAAAAGCACCCAAATTACAGTGTTATCTAACTCAGAGGCACAAACAGCCCTTATTTATGAATCGCAGTGAAATCTTCAGGCACGTTATTTAAAATCAAAAGGTGCTCTACACAGGCAGTCCAGTCCTATAACAAACCCCTCTCCGCATTTCTTGTACGGTGCCGGGAATAAGTACCTACTTTCTTAACACCAACTCTTCTCCAATTTGTGACAACTAAACGCAGGACACTTACACTGTAAAGTGCTTTCAAGTCCCACAGTTACTGCGAGATAACGTGACCAGAGGTGGCTCATCAGGAAACGGGACCCAGGCGCTAACAGCTGTGCCGTGAGGGGGACATCCAGCTGTTTGTGGGGTGTTCCCCAGAAAGATGGTGATGCTCACTGGGGGAGTTTCTGGCACTTTCACAGGGTGGTCGTGTGCTGGGTGGGGTGACTGTTAGCAGCAGGGACGCAGTTTAGAGCGACACTTCAGTGTGCCCACTGCCAGAGCCCAGGCCGGCCCCGTAGCAGCCGTGATCTCAAGCCCAGGCTTCATCTAAACATGCCCCTTCTCGTAAACGCCACGTGCTGGAGAATGTTCGTATGGAATGCTTCTGCTACCTCTGCCACAGGTTTCGACTTTCTCTGTTAGCTCAAGCAAACAAAACACTCGAAGGACTAAACAATCTAAAAGTAAAATCAAGCCATACTCTTGAAATATCATTAATTTGAGAATGAACGCAGTTCAGAAAGCCCCACACTGGTCTCTGACACTCGTTCTGCAGAGATCTTTACAGGGCACAGAAGAAATGCTACGTTGCAGGACCGAGATGTAAGTTTCACGTGGTCCAAACGGATCTCAGACCCCTCTTTAGACAGGTAGGAATTACTGTGGAAATTTCAATTGTGCGGCTGTTAACACTGAAAAGTCAACAAAAATTGATCTAAAGTTTTATCAGAATCATTAATAATTTAATTGCAAACAATCGTCTGCAGGGCCTAATTTGCCATGCTGATGCTTTGAAATAAAGGACATTTACATGTAAATTATATTCATATCACTGTTTCTTAGGTGCAAGCACTTCCCTCAGAGCAGATGCGGACAGACCGTGTCTGCTTACCACCATCAATCAAGACCCGGGAGACTTACAGACATTAGTCATAAGTAAAAAGTAAAAACAAAAACTTTAGACCATTTTTATTAATTTTCTTTGAACTAATTAAACAACATTTCATTTGTAAATGATAGATTAAAAACACATTTCTACTGACGGGTATAACTAATACAAAAATGTGATTTTTATCAACATACACTTTGTAAACGGAACAGAAAATGATGCCAGTATGTCTGTTTTAAAGCAGTTAAGACGGGTACTTGGTGAATAAATAAAACCAACAGTACGACAGAAAACACTTCTGAATTTAGACCTGTTTCACTCCTTCAAAATGCAGCTGTTTTATCCCATGTAATGTGGGCAGCTAATAGAAACCTATTTGCAATGTTTTCATAAATTCAGTAAGAAAATTACAACATTTCTCTTCTTTAGTAATTACTAAATAGTTGCACATACAATCTAGTAAAACCAACAAGTTTTGATTGTGAGATAAAACATTTAAAACTCGAAGTGCTTTTAGACATATACTCACCGGTCTGAAAATGTGAATGTCTTGTGTTCTAGACACCAAATGGGAGCTTTTGGCAATGCAAGTCGCAGTCTCGAGTTTGTCGCCCGTTAGCATCCAAATCTAGGAGAGAAGTGCAGATGGAGAGCCCTTAACAGCGTGTACTTTCGAACAGACACCCGCACACCCATGTTCACAGCACTACTATTCACACCAGCCAGACCACAGAAGCAACCCAGTGTCCACCGACTGACAGACGGGTAAGAAGGTGGCACGCACGCCATGGACTAGCACGCAGCCTTGAAAAGGGGGCTTTCGAGCACCCGCTGTGACATGGATGGGCCTGGAGGACGCAGAGCTCAGGGAAGGGAGCCAGCCACACGGGGGCAGAAGCCGTGTGGCTGCAGTGGCAGGAGGGCCCTCGAGGAGCCTCACCCCCAGAGACAGAAGGCAGATGGTGGGTGCCAGGGCTGGGGGGGCCCAGGGGAGTTAGTGTTTCATGGGGATGGAGGGTCGGATTTACACGTTCTGGAGACAGGCGGTGGGGACGGCTGCACAGAAATGTGCACTTAAAAATGGTTAAGATGGTAAATGCCACATTACAAACATTTTACCACAATGAAAAAAAGGTCTGTCGACCTACTTAGCTAAAACAAGCAGAAGCAAAGCAATGTTAGATGTAGCTGCTGAGATGTGGAGGCACGTGAATGACGGGGTTTAGGAACCTCAGACTGAGACTAACCACACGCCTGTATTCGCCCAAGGGCAAGGCTCACAGAGCCTTGCATGCCGCACAAGCGGGCCCGGAACACACCGCGTGGTCACGGGCTTGCAGAGCGAGGAGCGCCTAGAGATCCTTATTCCAACTTGCTTATTTTTTAATTGGAAGCCGAGGTTCAAAAAGGGGAACCAGTTAAGCCAAAAGTTGTTTGTATCAAATAAAACACGTCAAATACTACTACTTTTACTTTGAAAAATGCCATAAGCACGTATTATATGTATAAACATCCCTACACCACGCAGAGAATCAGACATTTAAGATATGACGGGATGGTTCACATTCATATCTCATGTAACAGCAGAAAACTTCTAGCAATCTCTCACGGACACCTGACTTCCTCGGGTGTTTACTGTATCGTATGTAAGTATGCATTTTTGGACACAGGAAACAAAAGCTCATGTCATACTGGTTTTCCGCTGAGGCATCATCTGCCTGTGGCTCCTCTCAGTGTCTGAGGACTTGTGCGTTTTACTTACTTCACACACCTGTATTCATCTTGTTGAGCCTGGACCTAAGATGACGGCACGTCGTTAAGACAAATTTGGGAACAACTGATGTAAGACAGCAAGAGCCCCCACCGCTGGTGAAGCTGGAGCGCGGCTCAGGGGCGTGTGTGATCTGCGGACCTGCCACCTGACATCACATCCTCACGTTCTCTGAAGAGATGCAGGGTCCCCTTCTTTAGACGGGAAGGAAGGAGGGCAGGACCCCACACACTGACAGCGTTTAGCAATCAATCCAGAAACATGCAGAGCGTGCACACCAGGAGCGCTCGCTGCTTTAGCACCCGCGGCCAGGGGGACGCACGCAAAGTGAGGGAAACATCGTGGTAAAGGAGCAGGTGCCCTGGTCACGGCAGTCACACGTCCGAACGCTGGCTGTGCAGCACTATCAGGCTGAGATCATTCCAGAGCCTGAGTCTGAACTGGCCTCGTGATTCTGAAGCCAGACGTGCCGTTGTGAGCAGAAAGCTCTAGAGCACAAGGGAAGCACATCCTGTGTGAGACCCAAGGTCTCCTGAGGCCTGCACTGTCCTGACCTTACACCTGAAGGACGTCCAGACCCACAAATGTCTGAGGGACAAAGCTGGGCAGTGAGTGAGCCTGAGACCCCAGCGGGCAGGGATGGGGCAGGGTTGGGGCAGGGCAGGGCAAGGAAAGGGTGGAGTAGGGGTAGGGCAGGCATGGGGGCAGGGCAGGTAGGGTGGGCTGCTGCTAGTGACGGACAGGCTTGGTCATCCTCTGGGACAAGTGGCAGGTGGAGGTCCCAGGTGACTTTGGGGGTACTGGCCTGGGTGAGGCTGATCTGGGGGGGATGTCCAGGAAGGAGGAAGCTGGCCAGGCGCTAACAGGAAAGAAGCGCTGCTGGCCCCAGAAGCAGTCCGTCTCGTGGGCCTGCAGCTGTACCTTGATGCCCGCATTCCGCAGCATCTCCAGGGTGGGCCTCACGTCCGCCTGCAGCTGGTCCTCCACACCTGTGAGGCACAGCAGCTCCATCTCCCGCTCCAGGCTCTCCACCACCGCGGCCACCTTGAGTGCCCTGTCGTGGATGCTCAGCTTGGCCTGACTGTAGCGGCTCTGAGGAGAGATTGGCGGGGCGTCCAGGTCATCCCGGGGGACTTGTGGGGGCAGATTTGTGCCCCAACAGAAGCCTGTCTGTGCAGGGGACACACCCCTTTCCCAGCACACTGGAGTGGACGCCCCAGTGCTCAGGGGCAGCTAGGCTGCCCTAGGTCGTGTGTGTGTCCACACCAGCAGCACGCACCCATGTCAACAGGGACACGTCTGATGGGTAGAAGCCCGTGGGGGAGAAGGGGCTGGAAAGTCGGCTCACCTCGAAGTCCTGATACTGCTCTTCTGTCAGCGCCCTCTTGGCGACCACGAGGGTGCGCAGACCTTCCCGGGCCATGTTTCCACACTGGAAAAGGAGATGCAGGTCACACGCGGCCCCCGGCTGTGGACTGCGATGGGGACAGGCACCTATGGCATTCGCCAGTACTGCTCCGCGGTCAAGGCCGTTCCCCTGCTCAGGAGCCCGAACTTCCCACGTCTGTCACTGTGCCTGTGCACCTGATGCTACCCATGGTTTCTCAGTGCGCCTCCTACTGCTGAGATTTGGCAGAGCATGTGCATGGCACGTGGCTCATCTCACAGACATGTCCTGTGATCACAGCCACAATGGAAGGATGGCTCTGTCCCCTAATCTCCACAGGCGGGCTGTGGTCACAGGGCAGCTCTCAGACTGCAAGCACACTGCTTTCCCACATTCAACAAGACTTTTCAAAAATGGTATCACGTGCAATGTCTACATCAGGGTGCACACGGCAGAACAGAAATGTGGACTCTGGGTGCCAGGGTGGGAGGGGCAAGATCTGGAAGTGGGAAGGCCTCATGCGGCAGTGCAATGGGGGGGAGTGGTCTCAGGTGGCAGTGCAGTGGGAGGAGGGGAAGACCCTAAGGGTCCTTGGGCTGCGTGCTGGGATCTGGATCTTATTCTGCAGGGAAAGGGGCCCGGAGCAAGGCCAGAGGCCCAGGCTTGAGTTACGACACAAGAAATGGGAACGCATTTAATAGGTGTGTGGAAAGGTATCAATTCCACTCACAATCAGAGAATGCACCAAAATAACAGGGTATTTTTCACCTGTTAGAGGAAAAACTGGGCAGTTTTAGTTGATGAAGGGAGAGAGACAGCCTGATTCTAGGCTGCCTATGGGACTGGTGCCAACCTGTGTGCAGGGAGCAGGCTGGCGCTCTGCCCTGCACTTGCAGAGGTTTGCCCGAGCTCCTCCATGCTGGTGGTGGTAGGGCCACTCCTGGGACAGGGCCCAGAAACTCTGACGCGGCTTACACACATACTCATGGGCACCGAGGAGCCACGCCCGAGGTTGTGCACACGGCGGCACACGCAGCCGGCGGAGACGGAGGCAGCGCTGCGGGAGCAGACGCCAGCTCTTTGGAGCCGCGGGCCCCCAGCGCCACTGCCTTCTGTGACAGGGCATTCCCTCTCGCAGGCTGCACGGACGGGATGCTGCCGCATGGCACGGGGCCTGCTCAGGCCCTCAAAATGCATGGCTTGGAAATGTGTGAGCGCCGTCTCTGCAGGTTGGGAGCAGGCCTGTGGGGCAGGTAGCTATCTCACCCCGAACATAAGCCCTCTCCTGGAGAGCCGGGCGGGCCGGGGAGAAGGACGCATGCACAGGGCGAGACGTCCTGGGCTGGTTACTGTCCTCAGACTCCAAGGCGAGCCAAACAAGGCCGTGTCTCTGGTGCCCATGTCCCGGAGGGCCCCCGACTGAAGAGCAGGAGGAAACAGGGAGAGAAAGAGTCTCGGGGAGAAGATGCTGAGCGAGGCCCCAAGGGAGGCACTGGCTCCTCGGCCGGTGGGGACAGACACACAGACAGGCAGTCTGATGATCAGATGCTGCCCGAGGTATGCCCAAGCTGAGAATGTCAACAGCAGCATCTCAAGAGTAATGGTTTTCATGAAAAAGAAGTTTAAAAAACAACATGAGCACTCAGTTATACCACTCTCTGAAGCCACGGTGTCTACACATCAAGAATACTACTACGAGGGGGCGCCTGGGTGGCACAGTGGTTAGGCGTCTGCCTTCGGCTCAGGGCGTGGTCCCGGCGTTCTGGGATCAAGCCCCATGTCAGGCTCCTCCGCTATGAGCCTGCTTCTTCCTCTCCCACTCCCCCTGCTTGTGTTCTCTCTCTCGCTGGCTGTCTCTATCTCTGTCAAATAAATAAATAAATTAAAAAAAAAAAATACTACTACTACCAGCCAAGGCTTATCCAGGCCATGGGCGGCTCCTGAGAGCCCCTTCATCTCTTTCTTGTTGACTCTTCAATTCAAGCTCTGAGGAACTATCTCACATTCTGACCATGGTTTAAAGCTCTCAGCTGCAGCACATGTGGCCTGTTTCGGTGGATGACATAGTGCCACGGTGCTCACTGTGCTTCGGACATGTGAGCCTTTCGGGGCCGCGGCAGGGGCTCCAGCTTGGACCACAGCCCTGTGCTGCAGATGTTCTGGGCAGGGCTCAAGCAAAGGCGGTGCCAGGATGCCCAGAGACAGAAGGAGGGTCTTCGGAAGCATTTTCAGGCAACAGCAAGGGCTACCAGACTTTACACGAGAGCCAGACAACAGCCAGTCATAATCGGTGTCTCCCGTGTCCACTCCAAGACGTAAGCCTGATGCTCGAGTCATGCATTTAAGCAAATGCACCCCAGACAAACTAACTAGCTGGTGTTTGTTAATGGAAAGGAGATGGAGTACTCGGAAGCTTGGGCACACAACGCCGCCTCCACTGTTGCCCCGCACGCGAGCGCTGATGCCCAGAGGCCAGCAGCCACAAGTTACGGCAGAGTTACGGCCACTGAGGGAGCCGTGCACTCAGAATCAGAGGCATGAGTGGAAATCCCATGTCCCCAGGGACGAGCACACACTCGAGGACCAACAGTCCAGACACTACTTTGCACACACACTCTGCCCCGCCTGGCCATGCGCCCAGACCTCCTCCTTCACCGTCCCCGGGGGCAAGGGCTGGTGTGTCCACGTTAACTGTACCTCTCTCTGGGGGGGTGCTCGTGTCTAACCAAGCTCATCTACCACATCTGCCCCCACGACGTAAAAACCTGCAAATAAAAGGGTATAAACTACTCCGACTTCCTGAAATCCTCTAATCCATCTGGCTGACGAGGTCTGAAGCACGAGGACCAGCGCAGCTCCTGCCTCACACATGCTCTGGGGACAGCAGAGCGCTAGTCCCTGCAGCCCCCACAGCCGATCTCCAATTCTGACGGGTGTTACACACCTGCACACAGAGCAAGGAGGCCAAGTACCCGAGCACCTCTCGCGTCTGGGACCTGCTCACTGCACGTCTGTGCACAGTGAGGGTTCTACAAAGTTGGCTCTCTCTGGGATGCGGTGAGCAAGGTGTTGGTGGCATGTGTCTGTTTTGTTTAATACGTGGAGAATAAAAGTTTGTAGCCAAGAATCCAACATGGGGAGCTTGCCTGAGACAGAGGAGCTCCGTGCACGCTCAGGCTCGGAGAACGTGCCAGGATTTTTGTTTTTGTGTTTGTTTTACACAAGGTAAAGGCTTTCAGACTGTAATAGTATTACAACAAAGACATGGATGGAGGATGAAAGGGTTTATCTAAGGGTAGAAAATGTAACGCTGGGAAAAAAATGCACAAAGGATTTTTAATAAAGTTATCTTTGTGAAAAACAATCTGACATTATCTGTCTGTTGTAAGACATTTATTGATTTAACCTCATAAAGCTAAATAAATTAAACAAGAATTTTATAATTAATTGCACATCATTATGACCAAAAGTAATTTTTATGGCATTTTACTAGGTCTTCAGGGAATTTAATTTATTCATGTGCCTGATTAAATCCAACTGCCTGAAGGAGCTATTGATTCGTATTGCCAATACTGCCGCGGACGTGAGGGCGCGGCTCCTGCACTGACCGACAGTGCCCGGGCCACGGCGGGGTGACCCATGGACATCAATGGTGACACGCACGCAAGATAGAGGTTCAGTTTTACTCTGAAATCCAACTTTTCTGTTCACCCAGAAACGTAGACCTCATGAGGCTAAATATAACCCTATCTCTTTAGGAAGAATTTGCTGAAATGTAGGATTCATCATATTTGTATCTTATTTTCTATTTCTAAAGTGAATCCTACACACGAATTAGAATGACATTAAAATCCTAATTGAAATCTTGCAAATGACACAGGTTACAAAATAAATATATTAACATACGACCTGGGCTGTATATGCAATATTATTTTAGAATTTTTAGTGAATGATTAGTAATGCTATTGTTTCAGCAATATAAACAAAATACTATTAATAAAGACCTACTTATGTATCTACATGCACTCACACAAAACCCAAAAACACCAGTTGTTTATATAGAAAGGAAGCTATTCATAGTTAAATAATACCCCTGTCCTTCCTACCTTACGAAATGGAGAGGAACCAGAACCACTTAAAATGACATGGCGGAAAAGCAACACCGTCTGGTTTAGAATGTGGTGTCCGGGTTTCCTCCAGTGGTGGCAGTGTGCACCCTTGCCACGGCTTACCTCCTCCTCCAGCCAGTCGTTGTACTGCACGATGGAGGACATGGCCACGTCAGCCCCCTTCATGTAGAAGGTGATTTCTGCAGTGGACTCGTCCTGGGACAGAAGGAAACACAGGGATGTTTAGGCCACGCTGCTCCCGGGGAGTCGAGGCCCCGTGAACAAAAATGCACTAGGGAAAGCAGTTCTCCCTAAACCTATTCTGCAGTGAGCTACCCAAATAGTTTCCTATTCGGGGCAACGCCCCCAGATGTTCAGGCAAACAAGACAGGACGTAAATGCAGATCTCAAGACGAGGTGCCGAGGTTGTGGAAACAAAATCCGTTAATGGATATGTGCCTTGTACTGCCAGGAAAGGTTAATTCTCTCAAATAGTCACTGAATAAGCTTTCCTTGGTTAGCCACCTTCCAAGATATGTTTTTGGTATTTGCTAAAAATGTTTAATAGAGACGCATGTCAGCAACTTTATCGTCGTAAATCATTCTCCAGCCAAGCTCCCTGGCGTGCTACTGCTGCTGGAAGCAAACAGCTTCAGCCGACTTCAACAAGTAATCGCTAACACCTTTTACTTGCTCTGCCTTTGTCCTCTCAGGAGTGACCGTCCATCACTGCCGCTACAGCTCACTAGCTTCTCAGCATAAATTCTTAGTTTAGATTTTATTTCAAACATAAGCAAGCAGCATAAATTGTTTGAACAGTGAAACATCCTGGGCTGCCAGCGTGGGGCGCACAGCGAGCACTGAGCCACGCGCAAGCCCAAGGGAGTGCGAGCGGTGAGTCTACCCGGACGATGACCCCCATGCGCTTGCTCTCTGAAGTGAAGGGGAACATCTGCAGGATGCAGTAGGTCAGGATCTGGCCGCCGGGGGTCCTCAGCTGCATGGAGGCAAGGTCTCTGCTGACCAGGGTGAGGCCGACGCTCTCCGTCCACTGCACCAGGGCCACCTGGGGGAGACCAGCAAGAAGTGAGGCCACGCGCTCCGTGGGAGGGAAGCAACAGGCTAGCGGCGGGACAGCTCGCCCACTCCAGCCGCTTCCAATGCCTCCACGAGAGCGCTGTGGCTTCTGCGGCTGCGTCAGGAACTTAGTAACAACACGAAGGCTAAAGACCAGCAGTGTGAGAGCCCCCGGTCGCACCTTCTCGCAGAACCACCATTACCGATCACGCTGCTGCCCAGAGGCCAGGTCCTAAGACTGGACGGAACGCCGAGCTACAGCGCCTTCCAAGTGCTTCCGGCGGCCCTGCAATGCCACGTCCCTTGTGTTTTCCTGCTCTTATAAAATGAGAGATGAGTGGGTGACTGAGGACAGTGCACGGGCCACCTGAACATCTGAGAACTCAGAGCCCAGCTCTGCCAGTGGCCCCGGCTCCCACAGGGCACGGAGGCTTGCTGGCCTCTTCCATCCTGGGGGAAATGTAGCGCAAACTGTTCTAGACCTGAAGGGATCAAACCTCCCTGCTGCACGGCCGGCACGCAAACACAGAAGTGTTCTTGTGTGCTCTTATTTGTGGTTATTTAGCATTAAGACGTGAGAATCATGAAGAATAATTTTTAAAGTTAACTTATGAAGAGTATTTTCGTGACAGTGTTTTCTGGAAAAAAAATCAGTTTATCTTTAAGTCACCTCAGGACAAGAGATTCATCAGTTGGGGGCGCCTGGGTGGCGCAGCGGTTAAGCGTCCGTCTTCGGCTCAGGGCGTGATCCCCGCATTATGGGATCGAGCCCCACATCAGGCTCCTCCGCTATGAGCCTGCTTCTTCCTCTCCCACTCCCCCTGCTTGTGTTCCCTCTCTCGCTGGCTGTCTATCTCTGTCAAATAAATAAATAAAATCTTTAAAAAAAAAAAAAAAAGAGAGATTCATCAGTTGGCAGGAGGTCTGCTGACCCCACACTCAGCAAGACGGCCACAAGAGCAGAAGGCAGCGCTCTTCCTGCCCCCCAGCCCCTCTCCTCCCTGGGGGCCTGTGTGGGGCCTCCTGTGACTGACGCCAGGGTCTGTCCCCGGCCGAGCACCGCATCCTTGCTTGCTATTTTATTCCCCACCTACGCGTCTGGCACTTGACCTACGGCTGGGAAACCAAATCCCGCAGGAGCATCGTGAGTCCTGTCTGGGGAGCAGAACGTTAGTGCTGAGTCTCAGCGTCCACCGCCAAGTCCCGCTGCGGACAGGCTTCCATGAGGCTCCGCAGCTCTGGCTTCAAGGCGGGACGGCTCAGTTCAGCCCCCACCCCGATTCCTCATCTGTATGGCGGTGGCGGCCAGGCCACCTCTCAGGCCACCATGCACGTGAAGGCCACCGGGGACGCTCAGCACATCTAGGTCGATGTTAGGGTTCTACGCTTCATCCTCTCTCACAGACGTCATCTGAGACGTCCCTTGGGCAGACCAGGAATCACTTTTAAAGTGGGGCTTTCTAGATAGTTTCCACAGTTCTAACTACTGGAAGGTTCCAGCACAACAGTCAACCGAGGGTGAGGAGAGGCTTGCCGTTTTTAATGCTTCCAACTTGATGCAGGGCCCTGTGTGGAGGCCGGGAGCATCCAAAGATGATAAGGTAGGAAAAGCTGAAGTCAGATACTTGCTAGGACTACAAAGAGGTTCCGTGGACTGCGGATGGTCTGGAACACAGCTGAGGGCGTCACTCTACACCATCCTGGACCCCGCTGGCAAGAACTACTGCGGGATGGTAGAAACGGCCACGCTCCATGGCGCTGGCTGTAAAGGGTCCCCAACACACCACTCGGCCTCCTGTATCCCATGGGGTGTCTTTATTTCCCCAAATCGTGAGCATCTTGTAAAGGAACTAAATAGACATGTATGACTGCTGTTCTAGGAGAGTAAAGACTTATTTACACAGTTTGCAATTTCACTTTATTTTATAAATAACTCGAGGCATCAGAATTCACCTTGCAGAAATTTCTCATCTAAAAAGTTTGCATAAGGAATTAGCCCATAGTAAGCGGAACAGAATAATTCCAGAAAAGCATGACTGAGTAATGATCCTATACTTTTGGTTACTTCAGAGAGAGAGTCAGAAATGCATTCCTATTAAAAAAGGCATAAAGGGATCCAAGCACCTTTCTCCCCCTGGCTCCTCATCTAAAGCCCAGTCCCTTCCTCGAGGAGCAGACTGAAGGTGGCCCGTCGTGGGCGAGCTGCTCAGCCATGCTGCGGTCCCTCAGTGTGGGGTGCAAGAGGGGAGGCTTCCTGCCCCCTTGTCCAGCCCCACTGCCCACACCTGGCCCCCCCCGCCCGTCACTGGGCACAAGTCTGCTTGCTGAGGTAGGAACAGCTATGTGCAGTGTACAAATTTCTGCTCCCCAATTTTCCCTTTAAAGATGCAAGTTTCATTTAAATAACAAAATCATACTACTAGCTGACTTACAAATTCTGGACAGCAAAATGTTACATATTAGATTGCCAACTAGTGAGATCTAATGGTGCAGAACTCTCATCTTGCTGTGAGCAATGCTGTGCAACCAGCTCTGGTGTCTGGAAGGAGAGTGCTGCCCACACGCGCTGGGCTAGCGCCGCCCACGAGGGCATGTGCACAGACACCCCACGGTCTCACTGAAGGGAAAATTCTGACGTTGGGCCTTTTCTGCTGTGCTTACCTTGACCTTCTGTGTGCCCGGGGTGGCCTGAAGGACTACGAGGTATCCTTAGATAGGAGGTACCTGCCTGGTACCCAAACCACTGACCAGATTTGATAATGTGCTCAACAGGCTGAAGACTGAATTTAAAGAGCTAAGGCAAAATTCGAAACAAGAATAAGCCCAAAGCCCTGAATCCGTACAGTATTTGGGCTGGTCAGACCATGTCTGACGTGCTGGATTTCTCCTGCTGCGTTTCGGGAGCACGCTGTTCTAGGAACACCCAGCAACTTACCTTTGTAAACATGAAGCCCCACTCTCAATGTGTAATTGATGCCTCTCCCTTTTTTGTGGGAAATAAAGGAAATGAGCAAATTTTTTACTTTTGTTTATTTTCATTAACTGTTTCAGTAAGATCTCTGTTCTCCCTTTCCAGAAGATAAACTATACAAATAGCAACAACTTGAATGCTTACGTTTGTCAAATACTGAGAGAAACTGCCATCTAGAAATGATTTGCTTGCGATTTTCATGTTTTGCTAAAAACAGTGAAGGACCAAACAGGGTCACAGAGTCAGGAGAGCATGCTGTGACCTGTCACCTCTGCTGGGGAGTGAATGCAAGGTCAGAACGCTCCCCTGCGTAGGGGAACTGCCTGACTCTGCACAAAGCCTGGCCTGCTGGGCCCATGCTCCTGGGAGGTGACTGCCGTGCCATGGGAATGCGCCCTGGGCACGAGCAGGCCATGCTGCATGTGTTCTGTACCACCCCTGTGCCTTATTGACAGGCGCCGGTCTCGTGGTGTCCCCTTGACCTGCAGGGGCTGCAAACGAAGGTCCGCCACATGGGGGTCACCCGTCTACACGAATGACCCCCAATGAAAACCCTGGATGCCAAGGCTCAGGTGGGCTTCCTGGGTTGGCAGCACTCCACGCATATTATCACGTCACGCTGCAACAAGTGAGCGCTGTCCACACAGCGCCTGGGGAGGGGGGCGAGAGGACGCTCATGCCAGGTCTCTCAGCGACCCCGGCCTGTGCACGTCTTCCACTGGTCCCACTGGTCCTTTTGTGGTCATCACTGTGACATGAGTCTGACAGCTGTGCAGTCCTACTAGTGAACATCAGGCTGGAAGGAGGTCTTGCGGACACCAAACTGCAGTGTGTGTCTGACCACGTGCAGAACACGTGTCTACCAAGCGCCAGCGAACCCTCCCCCCCATGCCGAGTCTCCCCACAACCAGTGAGCCCGGCCAGGTCAGGAGTGGGAACTCCCAGGTTGGGCAGAGAACAGAATAGCTGCGTGGAGGTGCCCGAGTGTTACTTGGCACTGCCTTGGGGAAAGAGTAAAAGAAAAAAATAGCCTTTTGACTGGATTCGGGATTTTTCACTTCTTTTTAAAATTAAGTAAAGCCGTCTAGAAAGGCGGTATCTCTGGTCCTAAAAAGAATCCGTGTGTCTGAATTGGGGTGACCAGGGCCACGAGTAGAGACTGTGTTAGACGCGGCAGGACTGAAGGCAGGCAGGCAGGTCTTCCCAAGCAGCGAGGACTCAGGGGGCGTAAGTGTTCACATGCTCTCAGGTCCCCACCCAGGACGAGGACCGACCCACTCAGCACCAGACAGTGGAACGGCCCCGCGGTGGTGGACACGCCCCCTGCAGGCTGCCGAGCGTACTGCCTGGGGTGGGGCATTCGTGGCGGCCTCCCAGGAAGGAAAGAGCCTCTGCACAAGGCAAGTGAGCCCCCAGCTCCAGACCCACACACTAGGAGTGCTCTCAAGTGGCTCTTTTCTACTCCTCCCCACCCGCCCCCCCAGGCCCCGTGCTGGGTGGTTTGTTTGTAGGAACAGCAACACGAGGGGGCCGTCTTGCTCCTGAGCTGAGCGACTGGGTCAGATGTGAGTCCAGTATCCCGTAGGCGTGTGGACTGTTAAACAGTGAGTCACCATGCAGCTCGAATTAGAACTCGTGTTCTCTCGCTTTCCAGCATGTCACTAAGCTCCTGAAGTTTGCCAAGATCCTGAAACCACGTATGGCTACTACAGCACGAGCAATACGCTCTAAATTACAGGACTACAAAGACACGAGGCCACCAACAGAAAGAGCACATCCAGAAGGCACAAGCGAACAACTCTGCAACTCACTTCGGGTGGAAAAGGAAATGCACAGCGGGCACACGTTTCCTCGAAAACCTCACTAAAAGCTGCAAACAACCCAGGACTCCCCAGGTGAGTTTTGAACGTCCACAGTGAAAGGGGACTGTTACATTCTGACCGTAAACTGTATGCTTCTGCGATGCCCCGTTACCTCCTCCATGCCCCACCAGGTGGGTTCGGCAGTCTACACGTGTGGACTCACATCTGTTTATTATGTACTTAGTGTGTGCCTTCACGACCCGTTCCAGGCAGCAACTCGTGGCAGAATCCATCTAGTGGCTTATACCTGGCCAGCGTGCCGTGCCAACGGTTTTCAATCATCATCATTTTGAGGATTAACTCTCTATATAATGCCAACCAGAAGAAAAGTATAAAATTTTTCACAAGACAGATGCTTTAATTGCTGTTCTATGCAAGCTGCTTAGTGGTGGGGAGGATGCTTCTGGATAATTCAAAATCAAACCATTCTGGAACAGGCCTGTGAACAACCAACCACAAGGGATGGGCGAACACGCAGTACTTGTCAGTACCTGCCCCCCGACTCAGACACGTGGCTATGAGCTTGTGGTGAAGGGTGAACAGAGCGTCCTGTTCTGGTTTTGAGCTTCACCACCTCGACCCAGAGCACAGTGGGCGTGAAAGGAACCAGGTCAGAATTCATACAAATTCTATATGAAATAGAGCAGTAGTATTTGTTCAGAAAGACTCCTAAAATAACTTCTATCTAATGATATTAAATGTAGAAATTAAAGGAAAGAAAATGTCAAGGGCACTGATAGCTTGACTCTATTTTCCTCCTAAAAACATTTAAACAATTAAAATATATATACTTTGCAAAAGCACGTAAGCCACACTAAACATCATGGCTACAAAGCGTGAAGCAATTCGAGTGATGACAGCATGGACTGGAGACGCCAGAACCCCGCCGTGCCGGAAGGGCCGCCGCGTAGCTTCCGACCGGGGGAGGCACGCTTAGGGCAGTGGATGCCAGACCAAGAGCAAACCCGCCGGCCCACTGGAGCCACTGCCCGTCCCAGCCATGCGTTCAGGGCTGTGCTGGCAGCCCGTCCACCACCCTTCTCTCCAGCCACTTCCCCAAGCTGTGCCTCCTGCCTCCAGCGCTCCGGGAGGCTGTGCGGACGCAGACGGCCAGAGGCACTACT
The DNA here is from genome assembly GCF_024610735.1 of Ursus americanus. Classification (NCBI taxonomy): domain Eukaryota; kingdom Metazoa; phylum Chordata; class Mammalia; order Carnivora; family Ursidae; genus Ursus; species Ursus americanus. Next base: position 791,521 of record NC_142145.1, read on the forward strand.
GTCCTGGCTCCTTCCCACACTCCCCTCCACCTGCCTGTTCTTTCCGCTGCAGCACTGCACTCACTACGACCTACACGCACACGCCAAGGGGTCTGTTCACCTGTCCCCTCCGGCACCCAAACCCGCAGTGCTTCTGGAACCTCTGGGCCTGAGGCCCCCGAGGTCTACTGGGCTCACTGCGGTGTTTTCGGGGTCAGCACGAAACACTCCTTCAATAAGAGAGAACAATCTCTTCTCTGGAGTGGCTTCAAGCGGAGGGCCGACAAGTACCTAAGACACGTGTGAAAGCATACACGGGACAGTCCTGAGCGCCCGCTCGTGCGCGCACTCTCCCGGGTACCCAGCGTCATCGGGCTGGGGTCTAAGCAATGTCTCCTTCCCCTCAAGTTACCAGTCCACCTTTCAGCCAGTTCTTGCCCCACAAAACGACAGTCACCTGACAGACGCACGAAGCCTCACCATTCTTGCAGTTTTCTACAGTCAGTACATCTTGGGGATGCAGTTCGGATCTCTTGCCAATATTTAAATCGGGGGGTGGTTCTCTCATTACCGGGTTCTGAGAAGTCTTCACATATTTTGGTTTCCACTCATTGATCAGATATGTATTTCACAAACATCTTCTACAGATCTGTGGCTTGCCCTCGCCTTAACAGTGCGTCTTCTGAAGAATGTGATTTTTACCATCAAGTCCAATTCATCAACTTCTTCTTTTACAAACTATGCTATTTGTGTCCCAGGAAATCACTGTCTGACTCAAGCCTACAGATTTTTTCTTCTAGAAATTTTATACTTTTAGGTTTTTCATACATCTGTGACCAATTTGAGCTAATTTTTTAAAGACTTTATTTGAGACAGAGAGAGCGAGAGAGAGCACAGGTGGGGAGGCGAGGGAGAAGCAGACTCCCCACTGAGCAGGGAGCCCAACGTGGGACTCGATCCCAGGACCCTGAGATCGTGACTGGAACCGAAGGCAGACGCTTCACCAACTGAGCCCCCCAGGCGCCCCTTGAGTTAATTTTAGTACATGGGGAGAGACGCTGGTTGAGGCTTTGTGAACGACAGTCCCGTTGTTCTGGGCAGCGTTTCTCAAGCATCCCCCGCTCTGCGGCACTTCCTTGGCATCTTCGCGGGAAATCAGCTGGTGCCTCGGCAGCAGCAGGTCCTTCAGTCCATGAGCACGGTGCACCCTCACACACAGGCCCTCTGCCTCTCCTTCACTGTCTCGGTGCTGATGGCACACAAGCCTTGGGCATGTTTGGTTAGAGCTGTCCTGAAGTATTTCATGTGCTTTTGGTGCATTATAAACAGTACATTAAAAAAATCTCAATTTGCAATTGCTCCCTGCTAGTAAATAAAAATACAAGTGATTTCTGTACATGGGAAATATGATGTGCAATCTTGGTAAATTCACTTCTTAAACATTAGCATTTTTTAGTAGAGCCTCTGGGATTTTCTATGGAGATAATCATATCCTTTACCAAAAAACACAGTTTTACTTCTTCCTCTCCAACTTGTATGCCTTTTATTTCTCTTCTCTTGTGTTAGCGCCCTGGTCAGGAGTTGTGTGTGGACAGAGAGGGCACCTCTGCTTCTCCCAACAGTACAAGGACTTGCCCAGTGTTTCCCGTGAGGTATCATGTTAGTGGCAGGAATTTTCATAGACGTCCTTATTAGGCTGCACAAACTCTTTTACTCCTAGTTTACTGAGAGATTTTATGAGGAGCAGACGTTGGATTTTTGCCAAGTGTTTTTCCCCTGAAGCTCCAGCAACGATCATGTGGATTTCCCCTGCGGTGTGTGGATAAATTACACGGACTGATTTACGACTGTCGAACCAGCCTTGCCTTCCTGGGGAAAGCTCCAGTCCTTCAGGATGAACTATCGTTTCCATCTCCTGTTGGGCTTCACCTGCTCCCACTCTGTGGGACTTCTGCACCTATGCTCATAAGTGATTTGGTTTGTAGCTCTCTCTACAAACCATGAGGCCTTGTCTGATACTGGTGTCAGTTTAACACCAGACAAGCATTTCTCCCCCTACTGTATTTTGGAAGAGTTTATGCAGAATTGGTATTATTTCCTCTGAAATGTTTGGTTGAATTCACCTGAAGCCACCTGGGACTGGACGTGGGAAGGTGTGCAATTGTAAATCCTATTTCTTGATTAGACACAAGGTCTGGGACTGCTTTGGGTATTTCAGTAACTGCATAAACACAGTCCTGCTCTCCTTCGATGGGTAATGGAGGCCTAACAGCGGTGAGTGGTTTCTAGGACTCAGGACTATGGACTCCTGGCACAGTGCTCTTCACAGGAGAGTCTGCTGTGCTGGTAAAATGTAGATTTGTAGGACAGTCTAACGTGAAAGCGTGTACCTAATTTATTAAGCAACGTATGCTGTAACCTTCACGTTTCGTCAAATTAACAGTTTTTAAAACAGATCAATTAGGAATAATGTAAGGAACTGGTAAAGAATGTTTAACTCTGCAGATTTAGTTTCAGTGGGCTTGGAAGAAATCTAGACATTGGAGGGTTTAAAAGTCCTCAGATGTTTCCAAAGTGGAGCCAAGGCTGACAATTACTTCAACAATCAATGAGGACACCTCTTTCAGAAACTGTTAGAAGACTGAGTGCAGGTAAAGCGTTAATAACAGTGCTTTGAAGCACAGCTGTAAAATTAGCTGTTTTTTTTCCACAGGACATATTTCTACTTAAGTTCATGATTAAATATTTTTATTGTTGTGGCTTTGTGAATGGGACCTCGTCTTCCATGTAGCAGGCTGTTGTTGATATATAAGAAAGTATGGGTTTATGTATTTTTATTGGGGTCTCCTGAATGATGATTCTTTGGTTGCCTGGATATACAGTCACGTCATGTCTAAGTGGTAATTTTATTTCCTTGTAATAACTATAATGATTTTTTTCTGACATACTATCTGGTAGAACGTCCAGGACGGTAAGGAATGGCATTAGTGTTAGCAGACATTCTTGTTTTATTCTTCACTTGGGAACGACTGTAGAGTTTATCTCTGTGATGTGATGGTGAGTATTGATTTAAGACTGGCATCATGAATCAGCTAAGAAAGGATCTCTCTATTTTGCATTGACTATCACTGGATGTGAAGAGGGGGCTAGTTTGTTTTGATCAGGAATGGTTACTGAATTTTAACTTAAGTGCCTTCTTTAAGGCACTCACTAACAGAAGTGAGATTATTAAGTGACTTCCAACTTCTCCAGAGCCATGCTAATATACCTCCTAGTTGTATTCCCAGGAAGAATGCTCCTTGGTCCTGGTCTTCCAACATACTGTAGGTCTGTGGGCACTACAGGCTTCTGCTCCTAAGGCTCATCTGTGAATCTCTTCTGTACTGTATGTGTATTCATGTTACCTCGATCAGATTTCAGAATCTAGGATTAAGTGGGCTACATGAAATGATTTAGAACCCTTTGGAATATCCTCCTTGTTCCAGAAAAGTTTTGTGTTGGATTAATTTTGCAGTTTGTACGCACTGGTTTATATTAGTTTATATTAGTTACTATTTTTGCCAATAATTTCTGAATTTATTGCCTTCTCAATCATTACTTTTTGTCCCCCTATCTTCTCTTCCTCCTCCTCTCCTCTTGTTTGCCCCCGAGTTTCTGAGCTGGCATGACGAGCTCGCCTACTCTGTCTCTTCCTTTTGGGGAGCACGGCCTCTGCTCTGATCTGCAAGGTGCTCCTGGGCATGTCCTCCGCGGGAGATGCAGTTTCGTCTGCCGCCCCCGCCACGCTGCTGGCTGTACCTGGGAGCTGCAGCGCGAGCTGCTCAGTGTTTGCGTGGACGTTGCTCTGGATCTCTGGCCTCTCCTGACCAGGGCTTCTCTTTGGCTGTGTTCTCTGTACTAACAGGACAAACACACAAAGCTGCTGAGGGCTGGGTAGACACGGTCAGGTCTTTGGCTCAGACTTTATCTCAGGAGCAGGGAATACACTGCCGCCGGCCTTCCCCAGCAGTGAGGGCCTCTCTGTAGGGCAGAAGAGCAGAGGTGGGGTGCACACCTTTTCCTGCTCCCTGGGAATGCTCTCCATGATGGTGCGGACCATCTAGCACCCTCCTCCTGTCTCCGTGGCCCACAGAACACGAAACTGTCCTGGTACTCAGGTATGGGTTCCTTATAAGGAAGTTTCCAGTGCTAGTGCTTGATTCGATCGGTTCGGGCAGTTTGTCAGGACTGCGGTAAAACGTGGGGAAGGTGGTTTATCACATCCTCCCTGTGTGCTGCCATGTCCTTGCAGAAGCCGCAGCCTGACGTTCTAGCAGGATGCAATCCTGAGAGATCTTTCTCTGAAATGTGAAGATAACTCTAAACTTAAAGGCTTAATACATTTCAAACGACTATTTACATGACTACTGAGCTTTTAGGAAGTTCTAATAATGTAAACTACTGACAATAACACAGAGGTAAAATTAATTAAAATGGGAATATAAAAAATATACTTAAGAGGAGCCTGGGCTAAATCTCACCCACAGGCCACTTAGTAACACACAGTCTCGTCACAGGCACCTATGTGCACATTCACACTCCTCCGTGCGAAGTAACCAGTACAGGAAGGTGTTCCCAACGGTGCTTCCACAGGAGAAACTATGAGGCAAGATCTTAACATTAGTCTTTTTCTACAATTCTATGATTCAGAAACTTGATGCTATGACTGAAAAGCTTGGGAGAACTTTCTTCTATCACAGTAGCAATTACATCCATAAACCTGCCAGCTACACGCCAGAGATGCATTTCTTACCGTGCATCTTATAGATCATGACCTGATCACGGACTTGTCTGCATTTTCGAGTGTGGTCTTACTGTCACTGCCGTAACTTACCAGAATTATGAACATGAAGCACAATCTGATCAGCTGGAAAAACTGCCCATTAGCCATCACGGTCGGCTGTGTGCGCGCATTGTCCGCGGCTCCTGGGAGGAGGCTTCCGTCGCGGGCAGGGACCTGCCCCCACACGCGCTACTGCAGCACCACCGTTGGCCCCACGTCACCGGACGCGCACAACACAGGGAGTGTACAACTGGAGCACACCGCAAGCCTGAGAGCACGCTTTGGTAAATTCAAAAGCAAGGCCATTAAGGACATAATATTCTTCCATATTCAAACAATCCGCTTGTGGTTTGGCATAAATTTTAGCTGATTCTTGCAAATAAATGTCCAAGTGAGGAGCTGATATCTACACCTGAAAATGATATGTTCCTACATGAGAGGATGTGGCCACAGTGCGGAGAAGAATATTGCCAGGAAATAGTTTTCAGAAGGAAGCAGTCATTAAAGATCATGGTCAATTGTCTTTTTGGGCCCAAAGAGGCCAGAGGCCTTCAGGGTTCGTGTCACCATGTGCCCTGATCACTGAGCTGGCGACCGCGAGCACCAAGGCTCTGCCCATGGAGCACGTATCTGCTCTGACGGCTCACGACATTCGGGGTCCGGCACGGGACACACAACAACTGAAGGGGGATGGGTCTTAATTCTGTCCAGGAATTTCCAGGGAACATCTAATGTTTACTGAGCTGCAGTTTGCTATGCTGAGGCTGTAGAGATAAAGCGACAGGCAAGTGAAACTTTCTACTCTCTTAGAGAAAATGAAATATTGATCACTTATCATAAGAAACAGGGACAGGGCATCAGCAAGTTCCACGTGGTGAATACAAGATGAGTTACTGACACTCGAACATTACCACCGCTTGCTACACCTTAAAGTGTCACCGACGTTCCACGATGATGCGTCCCGGCAAGTATTTAATGACTATACCTCACAGAGCCTTTAAGGATTTAATATTAACTCCCCCAGAATTTCATTATTTGTATAAAACATTCATTTGTGCACATCTGTAGGTAAGGTAAGAGATCCTTTCTGTTCTCAGGAAAATGAAAATGAAGGCCACTCACGTGAAGAATTCCAACTGTGGTATCAGGGACGCAGAAACAAGAACATTCTACTTCAATTACATTCTTTCTAAAGACAGAGAGGACACAAGAGCCATAAACACGTAGGGATTATAAGAGCAGTGCTGATGCAGAATGTACAAAACCAGTGACGTCTCTGAAATGATAATGTTGCTTATTAACCATACATGTTGTGATAGGTCAAAGCTGAGGTCAAACAGAAAACATCAATTGAGCCATTTCCCTGAATAAAGCTCCAGGGTGCAATATTCCAAGCACTTTATTCAATAAAAAATGCTTTTAAAACGGTGCTTTGGTGATTGGGAAGCACTGCCATCATCTGTCAACCTAACTGCAGCGAAGTTCAATAAGCTAAATAATGAACCATTTAGATTATTTTCCTTGGGCCTTAGGGATTTGCAAACATTGCATCAATAGAGCTCTTTAGAAATTATGACGAACTCTGTTTTCTTCATTTTCAGATTTAAAATATATGTTAGGGATTTTTTTAAAGGTTACTTAAATGGGCTGCTACTTTTAATCATTGTCCAATCTCCAAAGTAGAAAGAAATTTTAAACAAGGAAAAAATTTAATTATAAGATTAGCAGTGTCCATTTGATTCCAGTAATCTTGGAATCGATGAGATGCCTCTCTATTGTGAATACCTAATTTAAGATTTAAAAAGTGTTAATAAGTGTTATGAGTTATATAAAAAAACCTAAAGATGAAAAATCCCATGTATTTTCAATAAAATTTGTATTTACTTTTGTCAGGTAATAAGGTAAAAATATAGTATTTTTACAACTTCCAATAAAATTTTTCTTGAGAGACATCTATGGTCTCAGTTTCCCATGCTTAGGACTGGGAAATAGTTCTTTTTCAATACATAATCATATGCAATTTTTGAGAATTTCTAGAATGTTATCTAATACAGGAAACAATGTGTCCAACCCTTTCTTTATATGAAAAGGAATGTAGTCCATTTCCTTTAAGAGCCGTGACCAGAGGCCCACATGTTTCAAAGCATACACTGGAATGGCTAAGATGGCAATATATGCATCATCTAAATCTTATCTCTTCCTCTTAGCAGTTCCTCCTAGATCTCCTATGACGAAATAAAAAGAGATGTTACACACGCGGTTCCAGGAGCCACACAGAGTTTGGCCACAACAGACGTCTCCATGTTTCCTGGCTAACACAATGTGCACAGTGCACCGGTGGTGCGAATACAGCGCCGTCCCCCGACCAGCGGACTCCGGACCAAGCACACCGAGGAGAGCCAGAGAGACGGTGGAGCTGGGCCTCCCCACGCGCCCAGCGTCCTCCCCGTGATGAGCCAGCTACACTGTGCAGCTCCTCCACCACCGACACCACCGCGGCCACTGTTCCTGAGACGAGACGGATGACGCCGTGAGTGCCCAACGATGGGAGTTCGCCATGACAAGGTCATCAGGCACCAGAAAGGGGAAAGACCTTTCACTACGAGATGCGGCCTGGCTATGAACTCCAGGGCTCTGGGTCCTGCTTGAACGTAAGGCCTGATATTCCCAGGAAACTGGTTTCTACATAACTACCACGGGCAGCTCCCTCCTTCCTGCCCACGGAAGGGTAATCCCAGTACCTCCCTGCAGCCTGGGCCTCGTGTGAGCCAGCACTGAGGGAAGGCCGGGAGCCAGCAAAACTGGTCTCAGCTTTCCATGTTTAAAGAAAAAGAACTGAACTTTCATCTTTTTGTCTGTTTTTCACCACCTCTAAGCTCTTACATGAGTAATGACATGTCCTAATTTCTAAAGTAGCTTGTTTTGGTTATTGTGTGGTAATTTCCTGACTAAATAAACAAGGCAGTGCCTATGTAACTACCTCCAAAAATAACTTGGTTTTCAAATAATACAGCTGTGCATAAAGCTCAGTAAAACGCCTTGAGTCTGCTGGCGCACTCTGGGTGTCTTGCTACTGTTCCTCATTACGCGGTCAGAACAAGGTAACCAGGTCCCACGTCTGTCTCCACTACACACCCCCGCACTCCACCAGCCGTGCCCCACGTGCTCTGTGATGTGCTGGCCGCACAGCCTGCGGACACCCAGGGAAGGCTCACGAGACTCCGTGGTTCTCAGCTGTGGGTGCACCTAGCGCATCTCCAGAACGGAGAAGCACCGGCCCCGCACCAGGCCCAACAATCAGCACTTCTGGAACCGAGCACGAGTACAGGAAAAGGCAGAGACACGAAAAAGACTGAAGAAAACAAAACTGTCAGTTCCCTTGCCGTGCACAGAGGATGGAGGGTGCTGGTGTGTCCCCTGTGGCTCCCAGGAGACAGCAGATGGACTGTGGGCTCCTCGGGAACGAAACATGTCAGGATGGTCGTGAGCAGCTTTCAAGGAACAAAGAGGCCCGGCAGGATGGGCTGCTCCCGGCTGCAGGGAAGCAGGACACGAGCCCATAACACCCATCTACACGGTCCTCTCTGCCCCGGATCCCAAGCTGGCTCCAGCTATTACTCATAGGACACCCTTCCTAACACTGGAAACTCACAGATTGACCTTTTGACCTCTGCATTAGTTTTATTCAGCACCATAGGGATGCTCTTGCCGGTGCTCCGGACTCCGCAGTGCACGTTACAGCAGCACCCGGCACCACAGCCCTCCTGGCTTTACGCTGTGCTTCCGAGCGGCAGAGTAAGGCCCCAGCCCTCCGGCCTCCCCGACGTGGGCATCCTCGGGGAAAGCAGCACCCAGGCTCCTTGCCGTGATGTCCTTAGAGAGGAAGGACCTTGCTCTTCTGAAATACTCTTGTTAGCAAGAATCACCAGGCTCCTCTCTTTAAAACATCAAATCAGATTGTTTTCTAAAATTGTGATTGAGTATACTTTTGGGGGGGTTATTATATGATCCAATTTCATAGAGTATTTAAAGAAGCTTCTTTGCTTATACTGCTTCCATGGTCGTCGGTTTCATTACAGAATCATCTCAAGAACTTGAGTACGAGAGAGTGCAATACAGAAAACTGTATTGAAAATACACTGGCTGAACAGGAATTGGGCAAACTAATTTAACAATGGCTTTTATCAATCTAAAAATCAAAATATGGGGGCACCTGAGTGGCGCAGTCATTAAGCGTCTGCCTTCGGCTCAGGGCGTGATCCTGGCGTTGTGGGATCGAGCCCCACATCAGGCTCCTCCGCTATGAGCCTGCTTCTTCCTCTCCCACTCCCCCTGCTTGTGCTCCCTCTCTCGCTGGCTGTCTCTCTCTCTCTGTCAAATAAATAAATAAAATCTTTAAAAATAAATAAATAAATAAAAATTTAAAAATGGGGGTGCCTGGTGGCTCAGTCAGTTAAGCATCTGCCTTTGGCTCAGGTCATGATCCTGGAGTCGTAGGATCGAGCCCCACATTGAGCTCCTTGCTCAGTGGGGAGCCTGCTTCTCCCTCTGCCTCTGCAGCTCTTCCTGCTTGTGCTCTCTCTCTGACAAATAAACAAATAAAATCTTAAAAAACAAAAAAATAAAAATAAAAGTAAAAAAATGGTGTAAGGTTAGAAATGACTAATTTGCCACATTTAAAATTTTACTGTTTCTGTCTTCTGTAGATTTTTGAAATGACTTATATCCCAATTCTCTTTTGAAATTAATATGCTGTGGCTAAATTCTGGCAAAAAAAAAAAAAAAAAAAAGAAAGAAAGAAAAGAAAACAAACAAACCTGGAAATTTAACATGTAAGCCTGACAATTCATGTGGAGGTAAGACGATGGGCGGATGAGGGAGGAACATTCCCAGCTCCAGCAGCTTTACTAAGATCTGACTTGGTCACAAATCAGTTTACGAAATCAGTAAAACTCCGATTCTTCTCACGTGTTTTCCAGTATCTAACTCTTACACTGTCTGGGGCATGTGGACACACCGGGACCAAATGCATGGGTCTGAAAGAGCCACGTGGCCTTCCCGCCTGGAGCTAATACGGCACCGTTAGAAACAATAATAAAGCTCCCCTCGCACTCACCCCCAGAACAACGAATTCTCATGCCTCTGACGCACTTTTGTATCTGAGATCCTCTCAGAGGCCCAACTGACCTCGTCAGGGCTGGCAGCCTGGTAGGTGCGGTTCCCATCGCTGAAGTCCTGGTCCGCCTCCGCGTACTCGGCCTCCCCGGTCACGCCGGCTCGAGGCTCGTACACGGGGGTCACGTTGTGGCACAGTGCAATGGCCTTCACAGCTTCGTGGACTCGAATGCTAACACTTTTTCTCACTTTGGGAGCTGAAGACTGGGCTTTTCTTGGTGGCGTCGAACCGGGAGTGTTTCCACTAGCTTGAGACTGCATCTGATAAAATACGGAACGTCACAGAATTAGAGAGACAAGGCAGTTGACACTGGAATCATCAGCGTGTATGATTTTTATGAGCGCATTAGCTAGGGATAGACAAGGAGCTCTCACATAACAGCTGCTCGTGTACGTGACGTTTCCGCGGCTCGCGCTCTCAGCGCACTGACATCTCCTGGTTGTCACCTCTACCAAACTATCTGTTGTCATACTTAGAATTGGGGAGTTTTCCTTCACTACATGCATCTGATCCATGGCACTGGCTTGCTAAGTCCTTAATAAATCACGTCTGTTCTTGTAAAGATGGGGTGAGTTGAATAGCAAACTAGAGCCGTGTACTCCTAATTGCTTTTGTGTTTCATTAAAAAGTGCGGTCCCTAAAGAAAGCTTTTTAAAAGCAGGGAAAAAATACTTCTGAATCTTCCTTTAATACAGCCTCTGAATTAGAGTCTAGTTTTGTGCATAACAATAACCACTGCATTCTGAGGAGACCTGATCCCATCCTATCTCAACATCACGTGCTCTGGACGGGACCCCCGTCCCGTGTCTGTCTGGCTCTCAGCCCACTGGGCCGCGTTCGAGGGCGCTCACCTCCGCCAATGAAGCGGTCGGCTGGCTGTTACGCCCGTTCCTGGGGGAGGTGGAGCGGGACACCCTCGCCCGCAGGACCACAGACACTCCTCGGTTACCTTCACAGCCACTCGTGACAGCCTTCCCGAGAAAGCGAGGCTCTCGCTTTTGGACGGGGCGTGCTGAGCCACCGAACCGTGAATGCTCTGCCCATCAAATTACAGTGCTGTCTAATGAAGGGTTTGCCTGTGCAGCTCAGCAGCTGGCACTGCCGCTCCCCCAGCGCTCGACTCCCCATCTGCGTGCTGCTCGCGCGACTGCCTTACGCCAGCACACAACAGGGCTGACTCCCCTCACGACTTCGGTATGTTTATTGATGGCTGTATAATTTAATTTCACACAAATGCCATTAAAGATTATGCCCTCCATCACCAAATGCTTCCGGTGGGGAAATATAATCAGATTATGAAAGATTTGTGTTACATTACAGTGGACCTGGTGGACTATTATCATCTTAATAAAAAGACAGAATCTAAGGAATAAAATCAATTTTACAAAAAAATACTATCTAGCCAACCAACAGATAGCTTAGAAAAAAAGATTTTTAGAATACCTCCTCCATGGAAATAAGTATTAAATATTTGCTGTTTTTATACAGTGACTCATCCTTTCTGGTTTTAATTTTTCTACTAAAATAGCTTATTTGAAGCTATTAAAATCATATTCATGGATAATGTAAATTTATTTTTTTAAAAACAGGTTTTACCTGGTACTGTTTCGACCTAGACCAAGATTACCAGAAGGGAAGTCTTATTCCTTCTCCTTTTTATATTTTCCTTGTTAATAAATGTTCTAGGTCACCAAGTACTCCGTAGTGAGCTGAGAGACGTCCAACTTAAGAAAAGGCTTGGTTTTAAGTGTACGTGTGCAATATGTGTGCTTGTGTAAGTGATCATTACGTACGATAAACATACACATTACTTTTCATGTAACAGCGTCTTGAACAGTAAAGTATGCGCCGTTCTGACAAACGTGAAGGAAGAGAAGGTCTGCACAGACGGAGCGCAAGGCGGACAGGACACGAGAACTGGGTCGGAGCAGGAACTGCTCAGGGCGTGTGTGGCTCGGCCCCGACTGTGACAGTCAAGTCAGAAGTATGACGGTCAATACACGCGGTCTACAGCCTCTGTGGGCACCACCGCCAGGTGGCCCTTGAGAGCTTCGAGGCAGCAGTGGTCTGTGTGCACGCGAGCCTCCTGTTCCCTGGGGGGCAGGGATTTGCACGTTTGCACCTGACAGACGCTGGCCCGTTAGGATGGGGGTGATCAAACCCACAAGACCGGCAGAGAGGCAGAAAAGCAGCCTAGGGACATGACGGCTGGCTCTTGATTCAAACCACAGCCTCGCGGGTGAGCACGTGGACGCCCTGAGGCTGAGAGGGCCGGTTACCCAGAGTCAGCAGATCCAAATGAGCGCAACGCGAACGCCCCTGAGAACAGCCTAAAATGAGCCCCGCGGACGAACGCCCCTGGGAACAGCCTAAAATGAACCCCGCAGACGAACGCCCCTGGGAACAGCCTAAAATGAACCCCGCAGACGAACGCCCCTGGGAACAGCCTAAAATGAGCCCCGCGGACGAACGCCCCTGGGAACAGCCTAAAATGAGCCCCGCAGACGAACGCCCCTGGGAACAGCCTAAAATGAACCCCGCAGACGAACGCCCCTGGGAACAGGCCTAAAATGAACCCCGCAGATGAACGCCCCTGGGAACAGCCTAAAATGAACCCCGCAGACGAACGCCCCTGGGAACAGGCCTAAAATGAACCCCGCAGATGAACACCCCTGCGAACAGGCTAAAATGAGCCCCGCAGAGCGCCTGTGTCTGCCAGCCCCACATGTCAGGACCTTCCCGGGCCACAGACAGCCTTGCAGAGCGCACGGCCTACCAAGTCTCTGGCGAACACTGTGGCTTCTAGGCTGTGTATTTCCTGTTCCTGCAGCCTCAGAGAGCTCCTGAGGCTCCAGGAAAAAAACCAGATTTAGGACATACACCTGCCCCCCCCCCTGCCCCGCCCAAGGAGTCCTTATCTAATGTGGACACAGACAACATACTTGCAGATGAAATAACGTGACACTTGAGTCTCACTTCACAAGGATATGGTGAAGGAGAAGGGTTACAGAGGGAATCGGGTCTGCCGTGCACGGACAGCTGAGGAAGAAAGACAGGGACACTAGCGCTCAGGATACCGTGTCTACTTCTGCTTATTGAAAACGCAAAAAAATGTAAGAAAGTCTTATTGTGAAGAAACACAGAGGCACTGGTAAGAAACACCTGTGATGCAGTATTCTACTTAACAGCTTTAAAAATTTACCTGTACGGAGTAATTCTTTCGAATATTTCACTAAGAAAATTATTTAATATGAGTAAATGGTTTAAGCTCATTATACCTTCTATTATTTTACAATACAGAAATGCTTATTTAAAATTGGTTCAAAACTGCTTCTTGATTTATAAGTTAGAACTGCGTGTTTTAATACAAAGACATTTGCCGATTTTCAGATTAGTGGATACAACAGGTTCAGGTTGGCTTGACGGAGCCAGGCACTTCCGCAGGCAGCTCCCGTGAAGACGCGGATGAGCTCACCTGTGAGTATGGATTCCTGAGGTGGGTCTGGATCTCATCCATAGTGTCTGCTCCGTAAGACACGGTCCCCAGGTGCAGCCGCTTAAACACCATCTCGTTCTGGGTGAGGGTTCCTGCGACAAAGACCACAGAGGAAGCTCATCAACAGGACCAGGTCACCCCATCCCGGACACGACATCCATGGGCCGGGGCGCCCCTCGGCAATGAGAACGCTCTGCTCTGTAATTCCAGCAGCTAGGAAGGTCCTTCCCCGCTGAGGACATGTGTACCTCCCAGATCCCTCCGGAAGAGCGTGCCATAACGTGAAGGGCTCTAGCGACCTGAAGACAGTGTGGACTCTGCCCTTCAGTTTAGATGCGCTGTTTGGTACAAATATAACTTCTGCCTGTTCTGCGACAGGCATGAAACTGGAAAACAGAGTCACTTTCTTTGTAATTATACTCTAGAACACTGCCTGAGAGAGACATCAACTAGTCCCAAATTAGCGTGCCTATCAGTTGTTTAAAAACCCAATTTTGAAAAATTAAGTATTTTTCATTAAACAGAAACCGATGCATTTAACCCTTAGCACCCATCTGCATCACGTGGAGCGGCAGAAAGGTCAGTGAGCAGGAAGGCACTTCCTCTTTAGCTGGGCTCCTGACTGGGGAGCTGCCTGGAGGTGCTCACGTCCCCCCAGATGGCCAAGGCTCACTCCTGGGGACAGCCCGTCCACGTGGGCCAGGCACTCATGTGTTCTTGAGCACCAGGAAGTGATACACGCCTGGCACGTAAGGAAGGCAGTTGAGAGAGGAGCACGCACAGGTCAATTTTAGATGTCTTGGGTCTGCCAAATACAGCGAAGTAACATCACGAAAGGCAGTAAGAGATTAACATTACTTCAAAAATGGTGAATTTTCCTTAAAAGGGACACGTAAGTTCACAATGTTACACATCTTCATGACTCTGAAACCCCAAACACTGTGTATGTGTATCACTTAATATAAAAATACACATACAATACACACATATCATTTTTGCTTACCGGGCTTTCTAGAAGCGAAGCAGCCCGGGGAAGTGTGAACACCCGTGAGTATGTACGTCAGGTGTGGTAATGAAACGTGCTACCGTGCAGTCTCCCCGGGGTCCTTCTGCACTTACTCCACAGCTCACAGGAGGACCACCCCCTGACTGATGTAATTACAGATGCGGATATGAACAATCATATCCCCAATCAGTTAGAAGCCGGGCTTTCCACACGGCTACAAGACACCCATAAAATATTAACTAATTTTTGTTTCCTTTGGCACACGTGACATGGAAGACATAATACAAAGTGTTTTCACATCTGTCCATGACTCCATACACGTCAGTGTTCAAAACAAAATAGTGCACCTGACTCAGAGCTTCCGCTAGGACATGAAGGCCCCCTTAACATACAGGAAAGTCTTTATTTCGTAACACTGTTTCAGAGACTGTTTTGATTAACCTTCTTACAAGAATGGGCATAATACGTACATTAGGGTCTCATAAATTTCAAAGAGCAGCTCTTCTCAGGGATGCTTATCAGTTTTATAAATTTTGTTTTTTGCAAAATTTTATTTAGCCCTTTTAATACCTTGATTAAATGGCACCTAAGTTTCCTGAAATCAAAATTATGTGAGAAGTACATTTTAGAAGGGTTTTCTGGTTATGTCATCCTCATTAAATAAAGGAGAATTAATTAAAATAGGTTATATTAAAGAATGTAATTAAAAACAATTCAACCTCCAAAGTTCTAGAAATTATTTACATCAAAGATTTGAGATGAAAACAATAGTTCTCTTATCTATCATCAAAAGCTAATAAAACTGTACAATTCCTATTAGAGTAAGCACCAAGCTCACCTTTGTTACGTGTGCCCAAATGAGCAGTTCCTTCAAAAA
Source organism: Ursus americanus (assembly GCF_024610735.1). NCBI lineage: Eukaryota > Metazoa > Chordata > Mammalia > Carnivora > Ursidae > Ursus > Ursus americanus. The sequence goes on from NC_142145.1 coordinate 806,877, forward strand.
TTATTTAATGTATTATTTTAATAAAAAATACTTTACTTACCAGATTGACATAATTAAAGAACTTCCCGTAGACACTTTTTCCTCTGACACACACTGAAAGTGAGGCTTCTAATTTACGGTGGGCCATGGTAATGAGACAGTTTATAAATACGACTACAATAAATAATCCTTCTTTCAACCTTTTTATTATTTTATACGTATGGCAAAAATAAAAATACTACACCTGCACAGGTCCTACAAGAATAAACTACTATTTCTTTAGGTTTGTAACACACTGAATGCAAGTAACTAAAGACCCCAAGTAAAGGGGCCCCATCCTCTGCTCTGCTCACTAGCTCACACCCGCGAGACCCGCGGGGACAGCACTGGGGGTGCGCCCAGTTCACTCAGTACGAAGACCCACCATTTCACAGTGTTGTTGCTGTAACTGGATGGATCACTTCCGTATTTCTTTTTTTTGAAAACTGAAGTGTAACTGACATACATTACCTGTTTCAAGTGTACATGGTAGTGATTTGCTGTTTTTATACGTTACAAAACGCTCCCCGTGGTAAGTGCAGTCGCCATCTGTCACCGCACAGCGTTACTACAGTCTTACCAGCCACACTCCCCATGCTGTACTTTTCATCCCCGTGACTCGTTTATTTTATACCTGGAGGTTTGCAGCTCTTCAGCCCCTTCCTGTCTCACCCTTCCCGCCCCTCCCCTCTGGCAACCACCCATCTGTTCTGAGTCTCTGCATCCGTCTCTCTTGTGTCTGGTTATTTCGATCCCACAACTTCAACCTTCTCTGACTCACCACACTGAGCATCACACCCTCCAGGTCCCTCCTTGTCAAAACGGCAAGATTTCATTTTTATGGCTGAGTAACGTGTGTGTCTATCACCTCTTCTGTACCCATTCACCTATGGTTGGGCGCTTGGGCTGTCTCCAGATCTTGGCTACTGTAAATAATGCTGCTGTAAACATAGCGGTGGTGTGTATCCTTGTGAATTAGCCTTTTCTTTGTATAAACACCCAGAAGTGCAACTGCTGGATCACACGGTGATTCCACTTTTAACTCTTCGAGGAACCGCCACGCTGTCGTCCACAGTGGCTGCACGAGTGTGCACCCCCACGAACAGTGCACAAGGGATCCCCTTTTCCACATCCTCGCCAACAGCTGTTGCCCGTGTTGATTTTAGCCATTGTGACCAGCTCTGATTTGCATTTCTCTCATGATTAGTGATGTTGAGCATCTTTTCAGGTGTCTATTGGTGATCTACAGGTCTTCTCTGGAACAACTTTCAGACCCTCTGCCTATTTTTAAATTGGGGCATTTTAATTTTTTGATACTAAGTTATTTAAGTTCGTCATATGTTTCTGGATATTAACGCCTTATGGGATAGATGATTTGAAAATACCTTCTGCCATTCAACAGGTTGCTTTTCCATTTGGTTGATGGGCTTCCTTTGCTGTGCAGAGGCTTTTTAGTTTGATGAAATCCCATTTGATGGAAGCCCATTTGTTTATTTTAGCTTCTGCTGCCCTTCCCTGGGGAGACCGATCCAAATAAATGTTGCTAAGGCCAATGTGTTCTCCTCTACAACTTCTACGATTTCTGGTCTTTAGTTGTGTGTTCATCTTGTGTGGTGTAAGACAAAGGTCCAGTTTCACTCTTTTGCATGCAGCTGTCCAGTTCTCCCAGCACCATGTACCGAAGAGACTGTCTACTCTCACCCCCTTTGTCCTACATTAGCTGCTCATCTACCCGTGGGGTTTTTCTGGGCTCTTGATTCTGTTCCACTGGTCTGTGTGTGTGTTGTGCTGAGGCCACCTGTTAGGATTCTCTGGACTTGCAGACGTTCTAGGGTCTAAGGTGTCACCGTTCCTTCCCGGACCTCACAGCACGCAGCTCCACCCACTCTTCCTCCAGGATGGCTGTTCTATCCTGTGGATGCACAGCCTGGGGCTCCCCTCCCCCCACCTGGCCTGCGTGCCCCCCGACCAGCAGCACCCACCCCTTCAGGAGGGCCACAGGCGGAGGCAGGTGACAGGAGCTGCCCCACACGCCACCTCCCATCATCCTCCCTGCCCTTTCTTCACTTCCCATTTCCTGCCACTCCTCAGACCTCCTCAAGCCAGCTGCACAGATGTGGCGCAAGGGCTCTCCCGCTGCTACATGGACTCGGGGGCCCTCACCGCTCATCCTGACTTGCAAGCCTCTGGAGTGGCTTCTGACCTTCGGACTGGTGCCACCTCCCTAGAATAAGGACCCTTCGTTCTCCTCCCTCCCTCAAACGCCCCCAGTAACTCCCGCCATCTACATGAAATGCCAACTCCATAGGACGGAAAGGGTATCTCTTCACCATCCTTGCCAAACGCGCTCCTCCGACATCAGCTTGCGTGGTTCCTGTGGCGCGTGGCTTCAGACACACTGTCAACTCTCATATTCCTATTGCTTTCCAATAAACTTGGAATTCGTTCATGCATTTGGCAAAAAACTTCAAAGGCATCACCACGTGTTGGGTTTTTGAGGCCAATGGGCCTGGGTGCGAGCCCTAGCCGTCACCCGCGCTCCGAGGAGCCTCACACCTCAGTGTGTCTGCAAATAAGAACATGACCGTGTAGCTTGTACAGATGCAGCAAAGAATAAATGAGATCATGTACCAAGTGCCTGAGACACAAAGAGGAACAAGAGTCCCTTTCCTCAGGAACCTTGTGTGCAGAGGAAGAGACAAGAGCACGAAACAAGTCTGCTCCCGAAGGGCACTGAGTGCAGTGGGAACCACGTGCAGAGTCTGTGGCTGCGCTGCTGGGAGAGGCGGGGCGGCTGGCAATGGGGAGGATGCTGGGGAGGGCTGCGGAACGGACATGTCCTTCACCAAGGGCGCCCTGTGCTGTGCTTCCTGGGCCTGACTTCGTCCTAGGGACTCCCGCGTGGGTGACAGTGATTGGTCAGCGCACTGTGATGACGGCAGAGGCTGAAGTCCAGGAAGGTCTACGGGAGGGGTGATGCGGCAGCAGGGCCGGACACAGAGAGGAGGACACTGATCTGGAAGCTCAGGCAGCCAGCCGTCCCGGGAACTGGGGGAGAAGAAAGTAGGTGGAGCGAGGCTGTGAGTCTGCTCAGGAAGCTGCGGATCTGAGGGGCCGGGGGCAGGCTGGGGTCGGGGCTCCGCAAGGCTGGCTGGCGGGGAGGAGGCCCAGCACGGCGGGGCACTGTCCTCTGGCGAAGGTGACCCCGTCCTGAGTTCTCCCCGACTGGGCTGCTGGGCCTGCCTTACTGTTCCTTTTATCCCTTGAAGCACACACAGAGCACTGGGCTCAGCCAGGAACCAGAGACGCTCTGCACGTGGACCCTCATCTCCACCCGCTGCGGAGAGCAGTGCGAACACTGGTCCCTGCTTTGTATATAAGTGTGCGCGGTACGAGAAGTGAAACGAACTGCTTGTGGTCAGGCTGTCCATGAATTAGAGAGACCAGAATGCAGATCCTTTGATTATAAGTTCTGTATGTCTTCCATGTGCCCACCTGCCTCCGTCCGACACTTGCTAACTGACTCATCACCAGATTACGTGCTGTGCTGACATTTGCTGAGGAAGATGAAAGCTTCCTTCGAAGACCAGATTCTGTTTAAGGTTACAATGCAAATTAGGAAAAAGAGCAGATCAAATGATACTTTAGGAAAAAGGATCAGCCATTTCTAGAAAGAGATTAATCATTTCTAGAAAGATCTCTTGCGCCATGTTTGATACATTTCAATGGGTTTTTAAACTGTCCAGAAAAAAAATCATATTTAATGTATTCACGCTAAAATAAATGTGGACACCATGGCTTCCACTTTGGGTAAGTCACACAGCTCCGATGGTGGGGATGAATGGAGTGGCCGAACACCTGGTCTAGGAAGCCACAGGTGTCCGGGACACCTACTGCTGCAGACGCAAGGCCAAAGCTGCTGCTTCTGTCACACGCCTCTGTGGCCTGGGGCAAGGGTGGCCTTCTGAGCTCCAGCAGACCGGTCTTCCCAGGACCCACGGTCTCTGTCACACGGGGTGGATGACGGCAGGACTGCAGGCCTTCCAGTGAGAGCATTCCACAGACTGACGCCGAGCTCTAAACACCAGCACCCATACAACAACCTGTGAGCCAGCTCCCCAAACATGCCCTCCCTTGGTCCTCGCAGGAGCACGCACGACGGGCCACGCGCCTGTAGCCGAGCAATATGCTTCACTGCTGCTGGAATCGGGCAGGCACCCGACATGCTGCAGGATTACAGGCTTAGAGCTCTCTCTAGTTTAAAAAAGTAACAACTATCAGGAACATCAATGAAATGAAAGGAAAAAATAAGGTAAATATGCTTTTCATAAGAAACACTCTAGTTAAAAGAAAAAAATGCTACCTCGAAAGGAAAAGTGTTATTCTTCCTTCCGGGCAGCACACCCACCACAGACCTTTCTCGTATCTGCCAGCCGGTTGTTGGCTCTTGTTTTGACCTACCCTGCAGTAATTCCAGATTCCCAGACAGCAGCACAGATACAGAGAGGGGCTCCTCGCACCCTCCACCCGGCACCCCCTCGGCGTCCTTGTGCTGAGTGGCGCGGTACCAGACCAGCGCCCGGCACTGTGCAGTGTGCTGGCTCCACGTCATCATCATGTGTGTATCTGCGTGGCCAGCACGGCCATCAAGATGCAGAGGTGTCCCACCTGCACCGACATTGCCCTCACCTGCGTCCACGGCCATATCCACCCCTCCCCCACCCCTAACCTGGCACGACCCATCAGTTCTTCACCTGTACGATTCTGTCCGTGACAATGGCCGTCCAGGCTGCCCGCCCAGCAGACGTGAAAGTCCTGGCCCTTGGCCTTCTCGGACTCTGTGCTGGCCAGGGAGCTGGGTTATCTCTGGATAGCCAGGAGAGGGCGGGAAGTCTAGGGTCCCTACTTGGTCCTCGGGGGCAGAGCACGAACTGACAGGGAACACTGTGCAAGCTGCCGTTGCACAACACGTTGACTGGACACACTTATGTGTGGCCATGTGACGGCCACCGTAGTGCTGACTCCTCCGTCCGTCAGACCATCATGGGGCCACACCTGCTGTGGTGCGAAGCGCACGTCTGTCAAACGGCCGGAATGGAAGCCTAAGTGTTCCCGTCTTGCCAGGCTGCTCCTTCGGACAGAAAGAGCAGCTCTTCTCGGCCTGTCCATGCCCACTGGCATTTCTGCACCACTGGCTTCTCTAGCCCCAGGTCTGGGGCACAAGGCAGAACAGCAGGGAACTGACGGCGGGTCCTCCCGACGGGGCAAGCCTGCCTTCCTCCCTCCCTGCTCACGGTCTCCTGCGCGTGCTGCACGTAGCACAGCAGGTGCGTGGTGTGCTCAGCAGGACGGGCAGGGAGAAGAACATCCACTCCACCGTTCTGGAATTAGAGGCCCTCGTTTACTTTAAAAGTTGTAAATACTCATTTTACACTTTAACACCCTAGGGTCACCTAGTTTAGGTATATAACCTCTCTCAACTTTCCCACTGGTAGAGACAGACAGGTACCCATTTATAAACTTCTTTTTCACATGACTACACACACGGGTATTCCGTGTTATTTTTAGTGGGTTCACCATAAACCCAGTATGATACACCATGTTCTGTTGGGTCATCCTCCCAAACACGGATACTCGGATGGTTTAAAGATTTTTGCTATCACAAAAAAATGCAACTACAAAAACATTATTTACGTAGGGAAGATCCTTAAAGATGACACTTCAGAGAGCACATGTGAATTTGCGTACAGGGCCACGGGTTAAACTGGTCACGATGCCCTCTCCCAACAGGGTGCTCAGCAAGGTCATCAGCCGGCATCAGCTCATCATCACAGAGCTGTTCGGAGGCACTCGCCCTAAACTACGTTCTTAAGATTTGACAGCTATACATTCACTTACCTAGTAATACATTACTTTTATACTGGTCTCCTTATTTCAAAACCTATTAAATTCTACTAATCCATATATACCTTGCAAATGCTCACATACTTAAGAAGTCTTGAGATTATATACTATTATAATAAAACATTTTTGTTTTAAATGGATAATTTTTCTTTGACGATTACATTTATTTTACATCAAGGCAGCAGTGTGGGTAGGACTGGACACTTGTCAGCCATCCAAGGTGCCCGTGAGGTTAGGTCTCCTGCTCCACGGTCTGATCAATAGGATGGGGACACTGAATTCAGGCTGGGGGGTGGCTCCGTGTCTAACTGTGTGCATCCCGGCAGACCCTGAGCACTGCTGCCCACTCACCACCTGGGAGAGTTTAAATTCTGATGCCCAAGTCGCAGCCCCTTATCACCTGGACCAGAGTACCCGGAGAGAAAGTTGGTCTCTACGCAAGACAATGCTGGTTTCACACAACGTACGGATTGCGGGAAAGGGAAGGATCAGCCTCAGAGAATTAATGGGAATGTACACCCCACACTCCTTGTGCTTTGGCGTTAAGACACTACGCCTCCAGCAATCCACCCCCTTCACTTTGATTCTTTCCCTTCACCATCGAATATGCTGTCAACTTGATCAGGGCCAAGATGCTGCACAGACAGAGCTCAGTGATGGCTGCTTGACCTCGCTCCCTTCCGAACACATTGCCATGATCACCTCAACTCTATCCTGTTGATGAGAACTACACTTATTTCACGCTTGGTATCAGCGTATCCTTTTCCCACTTGCCACTCATCATGGAAAAAGGAATTGCAATACATGATCGCTGCTGTTATCAAGAAGGCGACACAGCACTGCTGTCCAACAAGCAAGTCCACATGACCCAACGTGACAGACAGCCATCCCAAGGCATAGCCGGCTGGCCTGGCAGAGGCTGTGGACACGCCGAACTCACAAAACCCAGACGGCACGTGAACGGGGGCGAACACACGTTTACCATGAATACCACACAGTCTGCACGACGTCCGGAATATAAAAAGTGCATAAGTAAACTATGGTAACAGCACTGTGGGGGATGTGCTCGTCACGCAGGGGAGACGCTGCCACGCGGCACACGGCACGCACGGCCGCTGGCGTCTGCAAGCTCGCACGCCTCACAGTGGGCACTCCTCTGCTCTTCAGGCACGTGCTGACTCTGACGGGTCATCAATCTCTGCTTACCAACTGCAAAACCGTGAAGTAATTCTAAGGTTCCTGGACTTAAATACAGTATTAAGCATAATTACTGAATGACAGTTTAGTTTTATCAAGGCAAAATATGCCCAAGCACCTGATTTAGCTACATTTTGTCCTTCATTAAGCTAACCGTAATATCACATATTTTAAAGTGCCAAATGTTGGCGAGGATACAGAGAAAGGGGAGCCCTCTTACACTGTTGGTGGGAATGTAAGCTGCTACAGCCACTCTGGAAAACAGTATGGAGGTTCCTCAAGAAGTGGAAAAGTAGAGCAACCCTACGACCCAGTAATTGCACTACTGGGCATTTATCCCAAAGATACAGATGTACTGAAAGGAAGGGGCCCATGCAGCCCAGTGTTCATAGCAGCGATGTCCACAATAACCAAACTGTGGAAGGAGCTGAGATGTCCATCGATGGATGAATGGATTAAGAAGATGTGGTTCATACACGCAAGGAATATTACTCAGCCATCAGAGAGGATGAACATGATACCATTTACATTGTCGTGGATGGAACCAGAGGTTATTATGCTGAGTGAAATCAGTCAGTCAGAGAAAGACAGTTATTGTTATGATTCCACTCATATGTGGAATTTAAGAAACAAAACAGAGGATCATAGGGGAAGGGAAGGAAAAATAAGATGAAATCAGAGGGAGACAAACCGTAAGAGACTCTTAATCATAGGAAACAAACTGAGGGTTGCTGGAGGGGAGGTGGGTGGGTGATGGGATAACTGGGTGATGGGCATTAAGAAGGGCACGTGACAGAATGAGCACTGGGTATTATGTAAGACTGATGGATCACAGACCTCTATCTCTGAAACTAATAATACATTATATGATCATTGATTTTAAATATAAATAAATAAATAGGGCGCCTGGGTGACTCAGTCGGTTAAGTGTCTGCCTTCAGTTCAAGTCATGATCCCAGGGTCCTGGGATCGAGTCCTGCATCGGGCTCCCTGCTCAGTGGGAAGCCTGCTTCTCCTTCTGCCTCTGCTCTCCCCCTGCTTGTGCTCTCTCTCTGTGTCAAATAAATAAAATCTTTAGAATGAATGAATAAATAAACAGGAAGGGGAGGTTTGGCAGAAATGTGTAGGATACTGCCACCAAAGGACAGAAATTGAAACATTTACGTTACTGTTTCTCAACGAGATGAAAATATTTTCTAGTTAGAGCCCAAGGCTGGAAAGCACTGCACAAAAATGCAGAAGATGCTTTGTTACTTAATATCCTCCTGCCCTGAAAACTAGATTTGAGAAATCGTTATTTAAATTTCCTGACTTTGCGAACTACAGTTACCTGTGGTGCTTAACACAGATTTAGGAATATGCAAATACTTTTAAAAGCCGACGACAATGTGTTTAGAGAAAAACCATGCACTCCCATGCGTTGATTTCTGGAGCCATGCATGGAGTTATTAACAGCTGCCGGTCAACGCCACGAGATGGCCTCCAAGCACTTGCAGGAAGCTCTGTTGTGGCACGAAATGCACCTGACACAACGGGGGAGTGCACGGGGGACGTGGCTTACGTGGTTCCTCAGACACGCATCACATCTTGCCCTCAGGTGTGACACCCTTTTCGTCTCTTCCTCAGTGGGACAGAGAGCAGCAAGAACATGGTGAGTCTGTGGACAGGAAGGTCCATAGACGTCAACGTGGACACAGCTTTCCTGGAGGAAGTGAAGAGGAGGTGGTCCTGCCGCGGCAATGATGAGCCAGGTCACGAGGACAATCAGGCGCCGATACATGTTCGCCACTCCAGTGCAGGAGCTGATCTCAAGAAAGCAACGCTGACTTTGGATGTCTTACTGTCAGATGCACTACTGTGTGCAAATGCACCCAGGACACCCTCGGTGTGTGCGTCTGAGCATTGCTCTCACTGTGCTGTGTGTACGTGCATGTGCACACGCGTGTACACAGGCATACCAACAGCGGGAGTAAAGCGCGGCATGCAAGACATTTCATCTACAAACGTGAGAGACAAAAAGTGCCAGGAACTGAGTTTCAGGAACGTGTTTCCTCTCCAACCCTTCTGTACTGTTTAAGGGAAATGTCCAACACACCCCACAGTGGACAGAACGGCGTCACGTAAAACAGCGTACAGATGCCTCACCTCAGCGAGGACCACCCCAGGGCGATGCTCCCCTCCCCCAATTTCCCCTGGAACCGGCCTGGGACCTGCCACTTCCTGCGTGTCAGTGCTATTAATGAAAGAAGGGACACCTACAATCAACGTGGCCCCCATGTTATCACAACAAACAGCAGCATCGCCTCAGCATCAAACAACAAGGCCAGGCTTGACTCCCGTTGTGTTCCCACACCATCTGCTGGAGTGTGGGTCCAGGTGAAGCCTCCTGAGGCCAACTCCAGAGCCTTCTCTGCTCTCGTGTTCTTCCTCGTAAATCAACTTGCTAAACAAACTGACTGACAGTGTGTTCCCTGCGGTCTGGACGTGGCTGTTTGTGTACCTCTGGGCTCTGCAGACACTCCGTGTGTGGGCAGAGCCCCTCTGTCAGAGATACGTCTGCCCGCCTCTTCCTGGGCTGGCGACCAGGTCCTGTGCCCATAAACCCACCACGGCTTGAGTCACATGGTAGATAGTTTACTCTAGAGCATCTTGCTCCCGAGATTATCGAAGACGAACATTCTGGAATTCCCAAATGCAATACTCCATGTGGACAGCAAGTATTTTCCAGAACCAAAGGCACACCATGACCACTGCTCCATTCAGAGACTATTTCTAGACAGCAAACCTGGGGGTGTAGCATGGCTGCTATTTTAATACACTGCTTTAGCTCGTTGTCCTCAATTAGCCTGGTGATGGCATTTTAAGTTCTGAGATGAAAACTCCAACGGTGCCGTTACATTTGTTTCTTGCTGCTGTTTGAAGAAATCTCTAGAGTAATGCACAAGGATCCCTTGACATCATGGGAGACCACGGAGTTACCACAGACACATACAAACAGATGCTAAAATAGTAAATATACGGTTGCATTTAAAAATTTAGTTTAAAATATTAAAAGATAACTTAAATCCAGATTTAAACTGTTTCTTTCTTCTTTTGGGTTACGTTTACATTTATATTTTATTTTTTCGGGTTATGTTTATAAAGCTTGATACTGAGGTAGATACCTAAAAGTTCTTTATTCTGGTACTTAATGGAGCCAAAGAGAATTAAACAGAAAACAAATTTAGAGTAGCTTCTGAAAACTCGGCAGTTTAAAGAAATGATCGTTTTAGGTCTTACATTTAGGTCTGTGATCCATTTTGAGCTAGTTTTTGTGCATGGTGTGAGGCAGGGGTCCCCCTTCATTCTGCACGTGGACATCCTGCTCTCCCCGCCTGTCTGTTGAAGAGGCTGGCCTCCCCCAGTGAGTATGGTGGCACCCTTGTTGGAAACCAGTTGACTGTGTAAGGCTTCAGCTCCTCTCAGCACACCGTCGTGGCACCCCTGTTGGAAATCGTCTGAGTGTGCAGATACGGACTGATGTGCGGACTCTGGATAGCCACCCCCTCGATCTCGAGGTCTGTCTTCGTGCCAGCACTGTCCTAATCTGGATTCCTGCAGCCTGGCAGCAGGTTCTGGGATGAGGAACTGTGGAGTCCTCCCCTTTGCTCTTTTCCCAAGGTTGTTTACACCACTCTGGGGCCCCCTGCACCTCCATGGGAATTTTAGGATTTGCTTGTCAATTTCTGCAACGAAGGCACCTGGGATGTTGAGCAGGACTGCGTACAATCTGTAAACCAATTTGGGGAATTCTCTGGCCATGCTAACATTATAAAGTACTGATTTTATTTTTTGATGCCATTGTAAATGGAACTGTGTTCTTAATTCTATTTTTGGATAGTTTGTTGCAAGTGTATAGAAATACAATTCATTTTTGTATATTCATCTTGTATTCAACAGATTTTCAGGGGATCCCTTGGATTTTTCTGTATAAAGACCATGGCACACACTAGTTTCGCTCCCCTTTATAGTGCGGATGCCTTTTTCTTCTTCTTGCCCACCCGCCTTGGCTAGAACCTTGCTCACAGCAGCACTGTTCCTAACGGAATAAGCAGAAACCACACTAATGTCCTTCAACTGAGAAATAGATAAATAAAATGTGGTCTGTGCACACAACGGAGTATCCCCCGTGGCAGAAAGCAGTGAAGTACTGGGACACGGGACGATGCGGGTGAACCTGGGAAGCGTTACGCTGAGCGAACAGAGCCAACACAGAAAGCCGCACGGTGTGTGCTTTCACTCACAGGGGGGGAAGTCCGGCACAGGCAGACCTACTGAGGCACAAGGTCAAGCAAGGGTCACCGAGGGCTGAGAGAGGGCAGGGGAAGCAAGGGGACAGATGCTGTGCACCAGGCTTTGTGAGGGAGCTCCAACCATACTGACGGCACGACGGCAGTCATGCCCAACGATGGAGCAACCTGCCCTGGTGGGCTGCCGTCCACGTCCAACGCTGCATCTTGTACCGTCATCCTAGTTGCTAATAAATCACGTTTTACGGAGATTATAACAGACATATTCAAACAAATGACTACCGTTTCATCCAACAATGAAATTTTTGTCTGTTATTTGCCATTTGAACAAATGCATTTGCATCTCGCTGGGTTAGACACTGGGGTATCTATCTATGCAGACACCTCTCTATGTAGGGGCGCATATCATCTCTTAAAAAACTAAGATAAAGCCTGGAAGTATCTTTTTAAATTTCAATGATGTTTTTATTTCATAGCAGACCCTATAAAACGCTGAGCAGGAAAGTCAGGGCTAGTGTGCGACTTTCTACGCCCTCTTGTATGGCAGGGACGTCTGAGCTAAACCAGTTACTAAAAGAGTCAGTAATGCAAAATTATTTTTCAAATCTTATCTTAAACAATTTTCATGATTTCAACCAGTTGATAGGTTGTACAATTTTTGTCATCTTAATACAACAACTGTTAGTATGTCCCAACTCCGAAGCTTCGTGAAGGGGATGGGCTGACTCGGGCGGGCAGACGCCACCAGAAGGCTTCCCAGCGATGTGGCCGTTACGAGCGCCAGGAACAGAACATGTCTTTGGACAAAAGGTGTGTTTGTGATTCCTGAGGAATGACAATGCGCAGCTCCTTGATGAAGCAGAGTGCTCTGGGCACAACGAGCAAAGCAGGCAAAGAGGAGCTCAATTTCTCGGGAGAAAATCCTGCAGGCGTCCCTCCCAGGGTGCCGACAGAGGAGACCCACTAGCAGGCAGAGGAGATGGCGCTGGGCAAGCAGCTGCAAAGCTTTGTAATCAGCTACTCCTGGCGGGCAGCGCGCCTCACGGCAGCACGTGCTGTAGGGGAGCCAGGGCACGGCTGCCGCACAGAAACAAAGGCAAGTGCGCCCGAAGCATACAGGGACAGGTCCCCACCCAGACCCACCGATTTCCTGTGCAGGTTCCAGGTAGGGACCGTCCATTAGTAATGATCACGCGGCATCGATGGTGACGTGCACACAAAGCTACTCAGACTTCGCAATGAAGGAATGAGGAATGGAAACACAACTTCTAACACACTGCAGAGTGTGGGAATGTTCTTTAAAATATTTGACAGTATTTAATTTGTAGTCACGTATTACATTTGCTTCTCAGAAGACTGCGGTTCCCAGTACGATACGCATCTGCGTCCAGTGTCTCAGCTGGTGTGAACAGCCCAGCACACATGCGAGTGCGCGCACCGGTCAATCCCTGTGCCAGCCAGACCCTGCAAGTCTGCTGGCGCCAGAGGCCCCGGCCGTCGTCCTCAGGCAGCAGAGGCTGCGCCCGGCCCCTGGCTCACAGGATGTACCACCCATCTCCACACGTCCCTGACCAGCCGTGCACGCCATGCTCCGCTGCCTCTGCCGCTGCAGAACAGCATTTCCCGACGCAGGGGAGCGGCCTTGGGAGCTGATGCGACAGGGTGCAGACCTCACGGCAAAGCCAGGTGACGGGCGCTGAGAGTCGCAGCGCGTGTCCTAAACAACCTGTTGTTCCAGGGTGTGGTCTGGGAACGCTTTGTTCTACAGGAACATAAAAGTTCCCGACAGAAGAGTTCACGGCTTGCTGTAACGGGCTGCAGCCTGAGCTCAGTTTTAAAATTTATGAGTTCTCCGCAGCACTGCTCTCTAAGCAATGGCATTGTCAAGAGCAGCCGGTGCGGAGAGGAGAGCGCCCAGGCAGACGCGGTACAAATGACCTGTCCTGGCGGGCCAGCGCCACTGGCTCATTCGTCACGGCACGTCTGCGATTTCTGGTCAGTGCCAATACGCTCTGTATCCTGGCAGCTAACAGATGTCTGCTCTTGTCGAATGAATTACTTCATGGTTCACGCACTGCTGGCCACACATGTGTCACTATAGCAACATCATTAATTTCAGATCTTACCGGAAACGTGTACCCCAATCAAACCTAATTACACCACACTGCTTTCTTGTCCACAAGAAGGAAACTATAATGCAATCACGGGATACTTCATTTTCTGTTCTGCTGGGGCAAACGAGAGGCAGTGTGATGGACGCTTCTTGTCAGAAAGTGTATTGATGAGGCACAAGCCCAATCACAATCATGCCAAGGACCGCCTTTCCGTTATGTCAGCAGCAAAAGGCTCCTCGCACAACAGCTCATTCTTAATCGTTTCAGCAGATGATGTCTGCAAACGGTTTCACACCCCAAATTCTTTACCCCTCTACCAAACCGCCAGCCCGTCAGACCCTCTGCGATGGCAGAGGCCACCACAGTGACCGCTAAACCCTGACCAACTGTAGATGTACATCGTGAGGAGACATCAGAGGACTTGAATTATTCACGACAAAAGGAATAAAACATAGAGCAGTTGCTTCAGTTCCTGGAATACACTGCTTCCCAGTAAACACCAGAAACACAGCTGCACAGGACCCTCCAGGCAGAGGGCAGGTGAGCGTGAGCACGCGTCCGCCACCGCCATGCTGGCCACGCAACCTTCCTGGCGGACAACACATGGCTCTGCTCAGAAGGTTGGGGGTTTGCCCAAGGTCACACACTGCTAAGAGGTGGGGGCCCAACCCCTGATGTGCTGGTGGCCTCCATCTGACTACACGAGAAGCCGGTTTTTACAGAGTCAGGGCGAGGACAGCGTGAAGTCCTACTACGTGCTTGCAGTGATGTGATGATTACACAACTCATGCTCGATGTCCTTCACCTATGATTTGCTCAGGGTGGCCTCTACAAGCGGCCACAGCAACACTCCCTCCTGAGCTCTCCTCAAGAGGCCGACACACCCTCAGGCAGGAGGACTCCGTGAAGGGGAAGGCTGCAGCAGCGCGGGCGGCGGGTAGACGCCCACCCGCAGACACTGTGCCCGCGGTCCCACAACTCCAGGGCAAAGACAGGCACAGGGCTGTCATGTGGCGCACCAGACGTGCTCCACAAGTCTCCCCTTGTGATTACTGAGAAGGGTTCCGAAAAAGTTCTAGACCAAAAATTTTTTAAAATACCAAAAGTGTTAAAAACTCCATGCAGCTCCAACATTAGGAACTGAAGAAAGGAGGTCCCTTTAATGACCTCTGGCACAAAAAGGTCTTTTGAAAAATGCACAAGATTTTCTCTTACTCACATATTTTATATAATTTTTTGCAGTTCTTTTTAAATCTCAGAAACCCAGATTATTTATTTATGCTTTGTAAAAGTAGCAGAGTGAGACATGGGGAAAATGTGGTTTTACTTTATGACTCTGGACAAAACCACTCATCCTTATCCTGGATGGAACTCAGAATTCAGAGGAAAACGGAGGAGCTATGGAATGATGATCCCATCACCGTTTAAAACGCAAAATAAAAAGTTAGCATTTTAGGGAGAAATAGTCACAAAATCCTTCCTCCCTTGCTGATATTGCACATCCGGAGACACAGGGAGAGGAGAGGGAACCAGTTACTCCTCAGGCGTACCGCGTGGTCTCTGACTTATGCTTCCTGTTTGTAAACTGAGGTGAAAGAACAGGTGTCATACTTAGGCGTATTACATGCAGATTTAAGTGGCCATGAAAGGACGTCTGGTGCAGACAGGACGCCCCACACTGCACCTGCTCCCCGGAGAAGCATGCCACGCACCCCGAACACGGGGCACGAGGCGAGGACAGGCCTCCGAAAGAGGAAGGCCCCAGGCCTTTCCTGGTTCAATGCTGAACTGTGACATCCATCACTGCTAGTTAGCATTCAACTGTAAAAACTGTAAAACAGCATTCCACAATTTATGCATCGTACTGATAATCACTTTTTTTGTGTTACGTTCAGTTTGGTTTTGTTTCCAGGTCGATGCCGTGAACATTCCCGTGTTCGTCTCCTGCTCAGATGCGCATGTGTCTCCGTGAGGAACAGGAGCCGGAGGGACACGTGGTGCCGAGGCTCGTCTGTCAGCACAGAGCAGTGGCCACCAGGTAACACTGCAACAACCGTGCAGACGAGGTCCTGGGGCAGCGTGCGCCTCAGACAGGCTGGACGTGCCCACGCGGGAACAACGGTGTCGGTGCTGCACTGAGATGCCCTACTCACAAAGAACGTGGACCCATTCTCTCACTCAGCTCCTCCTCGGGTCTTCAAACTTGAACACTTACAGCCATACTTTACACATGTTCTGCTTGGATTTATTTCTAGTTACTTTATACACTTTGCTACTATTCTAATTGGCCTTTTCGGAATTAAATGCCCCCATTGTTGCTGGTATATGGAAACGAAGTTTAATTTTGACACTGAATCTACAGGTGTCACCAAGCTCTCCTGTAATTCGGCACCCTTTCCTCCGGGCTCCTTTGGGCTCCTCTGTAAACACTCACAGACCTGGGCACTCTGGGCACAGCGGGCTTGCTCCTGCTGGGACTCCAAGTGCAGGCTGCTGTTCTTGGTTTCTGACTGGATTTACGCACAAGGTCCAGGCTGCTGAGTGCAGTGCTGAGTGCAGGTGGGTTTCTCCTGCTGCTGGCGCGCAGCCTGACAGCCTCCCACGCACCCCCCCCCCCCGACCTGTGTGCTATAAACTCACTGCTTCTCCAGGACTCTCTGCTGTGGAGCCACCTTAGGAACCATTCTGAGTTTGGGTTTGCTTCGCTCCAGCTTCTCCATAAGAATAATTCCACCTGTCTCCCAGAGATAACTCAGCCTCTGTGAAGGCACTTCTGCTTATTTTCCACACTGTTACAGATGTAGTCTCTGAAATCTTCTCCTGTCGGCCCAGTGAGGTGGGAAGGGAGAAATCTGAAGACATTTTCTCAGTCTACTTTCTTGAGTCTGAGGCCTCGTTATTTCGGAGTTCTTCGGACTTATGAGCATCACCTGACGGGGCAGTCCCCGACGTGCCACAATGACAAACCCTGACCACAACCAAGTGGTGCTGGGGCACCTGGCTAGCTCAGCCAGTGGAACATGTGATGCCTGATCTCGGGGCTGTGGGTTCAAGCCCCATGCTGGGGATAGAGATTATTTAAATAAAAATTTAAAACCCCACTTTAAATTAAAAAACAAAACAAAACAAAACCAAATGCCATCAGCAACTGGATTTTGACTTAACTGCAATAAACCTATCACTTCCTTGTGAAGGCAGGCTCTACGGAATCCCGTATCGTCGCGCCTCAGTCTGCCCCTCTGTTGGTTTACGTCTTCCTTCACGTCTCTCTGTAAGGTCTGATCACCCTCAAGCATGTCCTTCAACCCCTCACATCTAGCCCACGTGTTTCACACACACTCGTGCTACCGTGAGTGGGGTCATTACTCTTCGGTCTGCTCGACACGCAGGGAGCTATTTTGTTATCTTGACCTGTGACCTGCCACTTCACTGGTTCTTACTCTTAGCAGTTATTCCCTTGGTTCATTATTTCATCTACAAATATTTGTTCCTTCTTTCGGGCATACAGCTTATTTCTAGTCTTACTGCGATGGCCAGAATGAAACATGTGAAGTAACAGTGTTGTAGGTTTCTTTTTTTCCTGACTACGGTGAAATGTTTTCTAGTGTTTTATTAAAAATAAAACAAAAATTGAATTTTGAGACATATTTTATCATGTTATACAAGTATTCTCTTAGTTCTAGTTCACCAAGAAGTACTAGGAAATATTTTCTAAGACTTATTTTAGAAAGAGAGCACATGTGAGTGAGGGGAGAGGCAGAGGGAGAGAGAATCTCAAGCCGACTCGTTGCTGAGCACACAGCCTGACGTGGGGCTCGATCTAATGACCCTGAGATCATGACCTGAGCTGAAATCAAGAGCTGACGCTCAACGGACTGAGACGCCTAGCACCCCAAGAATTACCAGGAATTTAAATCATTAATGAAGAAATTGGGGAGGGATTTAACCTGTTGCTAGGACTTTCATTGGATTCAGTTTATCTTTTATTTAGTATTTTCTGGATTGACAAGGATTGTTTGATGAAACAGTGAAAAATGAAATAAGGACAAATAAAATTTGGGGCATGGACCTGAGGGTGGGATAGTTGCTATTAGGCTCTTTAGGAGAACGTTACTCTTAAAATACCAAACCCACACATGTCGTTACATTTTCCCAACAGCTCCTGTACTAAACAGGCAAGCAGTATTTCCTCTCAAGAAGCCACAGCTAATAAAACAAAGAGGTATGGCAGCGGAAAATTAAAAACATATAAACATGTCATTTAAATCTCTAAGAATTTAACATTTCGCAATTCTAATGATAGTGTTTATTCGAAGGTGAAGGTTAGTTGTGCACCAATGTTCAGCAGAGTCTAGAAAATCCTAAATTTGAATGAATTCGATACTCCGCTACACACGTGAGCACGCACACACACACGCACACCTGGGTCACCCTGCACTGGATGCTGGTGCGCACACATATGCACACACACTGGCGAGCACGCACATGCGCACCAGGGTCACCTGCACTGGCTGCCAGCGAGCGGACACGTGTACGCACACGCACACACACACACACACAGGTGTGAGAGCACACGGGCACGCATGCACACACACACCAGGGTCACCTGCACTGGTTACCGGCGAGCAGACACATGCACGCACACGCATACACACACACGTGCGAGAGCACACGGGCACGCATGCACACACACACCAGGGTCACCTGCACTGGTTACCGGCGAGTGCACACATGCACGCACACACACACACGTGTGAGAGCACACGGGCATGCACGCACACCAGGGTCACCTGCACTGATTACTGGCGAGTGCACACATGCATGCACATGCACACACGTGCGAGAGCACACGGGCATGCATGCACACCAGGGTCACCTGCACTGGTTGCCGGTGAGCGGACACGTGCACACACACGCACACACAGGTGCGAGAGCACACAGGCACGCATGCACAAGTGCACCAGGGTCACCTGCACTGGATGCTGGCGAGCGCACCCAAAGGCAACATGAACCAGGAGCAGTACCTGTTTTGTCTGTCAGCAAGTACACCAGGCGCCCCAGCTCCTCTGGGATGGTGCTGGTCCGCACAACCGTGCCAGGAATGCTCTCGTCCTTCATGATCATCCATCCGTACGCGGCTTTGCCCATGTCCAAGTTCACACGCAAACTGCCAAATAAAACCCATCATAGTCGTTAGCAGGGTCCAAACCCACGCAGTATGTTCACACTTGTGTTTTCCATACAGACATATAATCTTTAACCTCACGTGAACTAAGCAGGTAATACTGGATTTCACTTTAAAATAAATGAAATTTATTGACACTTAAGCCAACAAACCTTTTTACACACCGTATCGTATTTGTAGGCGATGTCAACGGGCTCCCCGTCCTGGTCCTCCAGCGAGTATGCGGAGGCAGACGCAGGAGGAGAAGGCGGATGTGCTAAGAGCCCCCGCTCGGACAAAAAGGAGAGATGGTGCGTGTGTAAGGGAATCAGGCAGCATCCCACTCGGAACAGGTATTGGAAATGCATCATCTTCATCGCTCATTTTACAAGAACAAACAGGATGCTTTCCTGTAACGATGCCTGCCGGGACCGAACACATCCTGGAAGGAGGGATGGGACGGCCAGGGCGGGGACCTGCCCGAGGCCCAAGATGGTGGTGTAGCTGAGCAGGAGCACACGGGGGGAGAGTGGCAGGAGGTGCGATCAGAGGTGGCCGCGGCCACACCGTGCTGCAGAGTGTCAGTTTCACAGTCAGAGGGATGGACACCACTTTACAAAGGGCTCCTCTGCAACCCCAGCGGCACTCAACTTCCCGCTGGGCTCACTGACGCACTCACTCGGCTCCCGCCTGCGTCCACACGAGTTCCAGCTTTGCCCTTGCTCACATTCAGACATGAGATCATTCAGACATGCTTTCAATTCTAGAAAAAAAAAATCTGTGCCTAATTTGATTCTGTCAAGAAAACAGCAGACGTGATATGTGACGTACCTACACAATAGGGGAAGCTGCTGATAGTCAATCATTCTGACCAAAACAGCAATTCACACGGATCTGCCCACTAAGAAACACACCCTTGAGAAGCAGTGTGGAGGAAGGACTCAGAGTCAGTGAGAGAGTCTAGTCTGTAGGTAAGTTCAAGACAAAAACATCGTAATGAGCTATTTGTCCATAAAGCTCATAAAATCCTAAGAACTCTGCTGGTCAGAAAGAAAAGTGTGAATTGACAAGAACACAGACCTCTTACACCAGTACGTCACTATGTCTCGGCTGCGTATAGTCCCGCTACAGCCGGGAGGCCAAGCAATAAGGGAGGACAGACACTGCAGGGCAGCACCAGGGGCAGAACACGGCAGCTGCTTGGCCTCATGGGAGGCCTGGTCCCAGGAAAGCTGGGGCACCGTCGACGGGAGGGTGGGCTGCGTGTGAAGCCCACAGCTACCATGGGCACAGGGCACCCGACTTCTGTGTGTTCCACTCTGGGGCGCAGACAACACTGTTTCTGTGGCTCTGTGGTGAGGTGCCCAGAGTGGCCGGCAGGCGGAAGGGGCTCGAGGAGTGGCTAAGGCACAAGAGCCTAAGGAGACTGAAGATGGGTCTGGAGGAAGGAAAAGCAGCATCTTGCACAGGCTTATCTGTGATGTGGGCACTGGCGGTCAGATAGACCCCTGAACCAGGGCAAGACAGGGGGAGGCTCCGTGGGCGGAGCGGGGCACCCAGGGCGGGCTGGCCTCCCAGTGGGGTTGGTGCGGCTGGCTCTGCAGGCCCGGAGGCCACACTGAGGAAGAACATGACTTTCGTCTGTGTACTCTGGTCAAATTACTTTGGAAAATGTCAGCCTGCCTCAACTACCACAAGGCACAAGGATCTCTATCTTCAAGCGGCAGGAAGTTTTCAAGAGTTCACAGGGTGTACTGGGCTTGGGGCGGAGTGGAAGCCCAAGGAGCACCTTCTGGGTTCTTCCACGGTGCTCTCTTCAAATCGTGAACGGTTACGGCTCAAGACAACCACTGCTGCTGTCACGAGCTGTAAATGTTTGTTATTTCATGAGATACTGTGACACAAACACACACCAGTGGGGTATCTACGGCACACACCCTCAAGACTGGTGAACAAGACAATGTGGATAATCTTCAAGGAAAAATAAAGCACGAGGCAAGTTCGGTTTACAAGTGAAAACTATCAAGGGAAATGTACCTTCAACTACGACTGTAATACCACACAGGAAGCAGAAGCTTAAGTTTATAAGCATTGTATATTTTGGTCAAATGTTCGTATAATTTGCTTTTTAATGTTAAAAATCTCTAGAAGCTCAAACTTCAAAGTTAACAGAGTAATTATAATTATCATCACTATACTTATTTTTTGGTAATGTTCTAATTTATAGAATTTTAAAATTTACACCTCTCCTCGCCTAGTAAAGTACTTTACAGTAACGTGACTTACGAACAAAAAAACATGAAGCCTACCATTTTGAGAATTACAGAAATAGGTTTTAAGGTAATGGATACCAGTTATTTTAAGCTCATTTTATTGCTAACTGGTCAAGTGTGATTTTGTTATCAGGAGATCTATTCCAAATTAAGTGGAAAAGCCGTCCGCCATTTTAGACAGTCAAGTGAACAAGAAGGCAATCGTGACCCTTACCGTCACACAAGGAAACCGAAACGGCCCCCCTGACTCTGAAGAGTGTCAGGAGTGTCGAGAAGGGGAGCGGCAGCTGAGCATAAGGCTGACCGGCGAGCAGGCGCCTCATGGGGGCTCTTCCCTGACCAAACCATCCTGCCTGGCCTCACCTTGCCGGGCAATGCCGGAGGAGGGAACCTGAGCCCTGCACAGACGTCTTCCCTACGTGCCGCGATGGCACAGGACCCCAGTCAGGCCGTGTGCTGCCTGTGATACAATGGCGTGGTGGCGCTCGGGCCCCCAAGGTGAGCCAGGCCCTGAGCCTGCAACACTCCTCAGGGAACACGGCTGCACTCCTCCCTGACTGAGGCTGATGTTTAGAACCTAATCTGAGCAAAACAAAAGTCATTTTAAAGAAAAGTTCTATCAAAAGGAATCAAAACTTTTCCCTGTAAATGGTCATCTATGGGAACTTCTAACTTTGAAGTTGTTTTAGCAAAACCAGGGGGGTTCCCGGTGCTTTCCCAGGCCACGAAACACTCTCTCCAAGCAGAGCTGATGCGACAACACAATTACGTCAAACGCAGGCTTCATTCGGGCTCTGTCAGTTTTTACACACACTCTTCTGCTTTATGTGTCCCAAGGACAGATTCGCGTCGCACCCCATGCACCATCGGGATCAGACAGTTCCAAGAAGCTTGCAGACTCCTCAGGTTAACCCCCAACGATGCCACCTGCCCCCCACCCGAACCCTGGCAACCGCTGAACTGTCCAACATAATTTTCTAATGGGACATTCAAGAACATCCTATAAATGCCCAAGTTGTTTTATGTATCAATACTTTGTTCCTTTTTATTAATAGATAGTATTCATTGTATAGACAGACTATAGTTTATCCAGGTCACATTTTTTTTTAATGTCACCTTGCATTCCCCAAATTTGCTATGATATAGTTATACTTTATTGTTAAAAGAAAGTCCACTGCATTCTCAAGAATAAAGCTGACCACATCCGAAGCCTGAAAATTGTACCTACCCTCGGAAAGTACTGCCAACAAAGTTAATCAGGAAGTTTCACTCAAATTTGCCTAACTTTCTTTACATAAAACTGCAAGAAAGTTCTGTCATCTTGGGTAATGGCAGACTATCCTGTTTGAATCAATGTTCCCACTGAAAACAGTAAGAAATACTATATAAAATATTTTTTAAATTTCTTAAAAGAAATAAAGAACTAACTAGAGAGTGAGGAATTTCTGGGTTGAAGCCTCATCAGTTTTCACGAGGGTTAAATGATCACGTGCCAGTCCTCAAGAGTCTGAATTTTCTCTTCAAAAGGCCACCTGTGCAGGAGCAAAAATAAAGACCAGGACCATCAAAAGGTGGAGGTCTAACAGGAGGCCCTTCTTTCCACAAGAAGCAGGGCCATGAGGGGCTACGCCGTCACACTAAGGGGAAAGCTGGAAAGTGAGGCACCTGCACGTGGATGGACACGTGGAGATGGGGCCAGGCTCACGTGATTCAGTGACTATGAATTTCCAATTTGGAGGAAGATGTTCCAAGACAGGTGGTACCTCCAAGTACACCACAGAAACAAGCGTACAGTTTACAAAAAACCTAACCTTCATCTTTGATCTCACATTACTCCTATAATTAGCTTTTCACAAATACAGTTACCAAAGAAACCCCTACAAATAAACGAAACACAAAACACACAGCACTCAGTGAAACAGTGTACTACGGGCGAGAGCCAGAGGGAAAAACAAGAGAAAAGGGCCGGCAGAAGCAGCAGATCCCACACGTGACTGACACAGACAAGACTGTGAAACTAGGAAACATATGGAGAACTAGAAAGATCTTTGCAAGGAATAGGCAAACATAAAAATGAATAAATCAATGTAATAAAGACATCAAACAGAATTTCCTGAACTAAAAAGGGTTAATAACTGACATTAAGAACTCAACTGGTTTGACAGTGGTCTAGATGCAGCTGAAGATGAAATCAGTGACTTGGAAGTCGGGTTGCTGGGAATGATACAAAATGGAGAATGGGGACAGAAGGCGGAAAATAGGGAAGAACAGGAGAAACAAAGAGTGGGTTAGGACACTGAGCAAATCTCACATTCATGAGCCAAAAGAGAGGGTACAGAACAGTATATAAGGAGACAGCAACTCAGTTTTCTGGGATCACAAAGGACCGATCCACAGACTTTGAGAAATGCACTGAATTTAAGCATTCTACAAAAAGCAGCTTCCGCCCCCACAAACTGTGTCCAAGCGCAGGGCAACAACCCAAAGCAGCTCTAAAAGCTGCTGTAGGGTGGAGGGCACCAAGGAGCAGAGGCCCATAGGTGGCCGCCAGCTGCGGCCAGAAGGCAGCGTGGGACACGCAGGTGGAACAGTGTCATGAAGGACAGCCAAAGAGAAATGTAGAGCCTTCCCAACAAACCCACAGTAAACAAAATAATCAGTTTCTGACAGAAGGAAAATCATTCTACGTGAAAGGCCTGAAGTATAAGAAAAAATAAAGAAACATGTGAATACACCAAAATGCATCAAGAATGTACAAAACAGCAGTATCTTTGGGACTTAAGAATGACTTGAATTAAAATACATGACAGAAATGGCACAAGGTCGAAGGGATGTGGGGAGGTAAACATTACTGAGATAATGCGTAAAAGAAGTGACTACCCGTGGATTTGACAGATTGAGAATAATGACCTCAGTTCACGGGCTGACTACTAGAAGAACAAACATGGCTTAAAACCTTCCAAACTAGTA
The DNA here is from genome assembly GCF_024610735.1 of Ursus americanus. Taxonomy (NCBI): domain Eukaryota; kingdom Metazoa; phylum Chordata; class Mammalia; order Carnivora; family Ursidae; genus Ursus; species Ursus americanus. The sequence continues at coordinate 830,806 of NC_142145.1, forward strand.
GAGAAGAAAGCAGAATCATAAAAAATTATAAGTAAAATGGTAAGACAGGAGGAAAATACAGAACTGTAGGTCATACTAAAAAACAAAATAAGATGACAGGTTTAACCAAAAATACAACAGAATCACAGTAACTGTGTAGGCAGTTTGTCAAAGTAGGTAAAAATTAAACTTAAGACACACACACACACACACACACACAGACACACACACACACACACACAGAAGGGAAAGTGCAAAATGGAGCAAGACAAGACAAGCACATCACACCCAGTAGGCACGGCTATATGAGCTTAACACAGAGTTGAATTTAATACAAAAAAGCTTTCACAGAGGTGCGCCTGGGTGGCTCAGTGGGTTAAGGATTCGACACTTTCAGCTCAGGTCATGGTCTTGGGGTTTTAGGGTCAAGCCCCACATCAGGCTCATGCTCAGTGTGGAGTCTGAGGATTCTCTCCCTCTCTCTCCCTCTGCCAGTCCCCCTTCTCTCTCTCTCTAATAACTCACTCTTGAAGAAAAAAGCTTTATCAGAGATAGTCACTTTATAATGAAAAAATGCTTAATTCAGCACAAATATGTAACAGCTTAAATTTGTATACACCTGATACCAAAGCCACAAATTATATAATGCCAGCAATAGAATTCCCGGGAAAACAGATTCCTAATACCAATGCGTGGTTTCCACACGATGTTTAGCAAGTGTGAGAGAAGGCAGAGGAAAGCCAGCAGGGGTACGGAGAAACTGAAAAACAAGATTAACAATCTCGGCCTAAGAGACGTGCAGGGCACACCACAGCAAGCAATCCCGCACCCAGGTTTAAGTAAACTAAACACCCAGTCCTACAACGCGTCTCAGCAAAGTTTGTGCATCTGAAATGACTAAGATATATTCTCTGACAACAACATAAAACACTAAATATGAACACAGATAATAATTAGAAAATGCAAATATGCTTGTAATAACCATGGGTCAAAGAAGAAATCACAGTGGGAATTAAGAGAGATTCTGTACCTGACAGTAACAAAAATCCAGAAACGTCTGCGATGTAGCCAAAGCAGTACTTCTGTGCGAATTTACAGCCTCAGTGACATATACTCAGAATGGAAAACAAGGCTGAAAGCTAGTAACTGAAGCATCTATCTCAAGAAGATTAACACGAACCAAAGAAAGTATGAGAGGAGAAGTAAGGTAACAACAAATTAGAGAAATATTATATAGCACAAAGAAAAACCTAGACACGGTTTTCCCAAAAGACTCCTATGGTTGACACACCTATCGGAAGACTGATCAAGAAAAACAGAAAAGAGAAACAAGTATCAAGAGTGACAAAGATAACAGCAGAGACCCCACACATGTGAGGTAAAAGGAAAACATTATCAACAGGCTTGTGGGAATAAACTTGAATACGGGCACAGGGGACACATTTCCTGAAAACCAAAACTGCAAAACTGATTGAAGAAGAAATTAAAAACTTGAAATCAACTTTTCCAATTATTTAAAGTTGACTATTTACAACTAGTTGATAAATATATTTAACCTATTAAAGAAACCAACTCTGCCAAATATCTTTTCACAGTAAAATGTTCAGGCCTCCCTAACGTGCAAATGTCAAGGAATAACTTGTTATAATTAAAAAAGAATATTTTAGAGAAGGGAAAATGAGAGAAGACTTGTCGATGTATTTCATGAGAATGGCAGCTGATACTAAACACCGGAAGGAAAGTTACAGCGAAATCGCTCATGTGCACCAACGCAAAAATTCCACAAAAATTACAAACAATGGAATCCATTAATGCACAAAAGAATATTTTATCATGATTAAGTTGCATCTTTTCCCCAAAGAATACAAGGTAGGTATCATCTTAGAAAGTCAAAAACAATATAATTTTTTGTATTAAAATATTAAGTAAAAATTTAAAGATGAAAAATCATATTCATAATTTTAAAACAAGTTTTAGCAAAATAGTAATAGGAAAAACTTCTTTGGTGGTGCCTGAGTGGCTCAGTCACTGAAGCGTCTGCCTTCAGCTCAGGTCATGATCCCAGGGTCCTGGGATCGAGCCCCACATTGGGCTCCCTGCTCGGTGGGGAGCCTGCTTCTCCCTCTGCCCCCTCCCCTGCTCGTGCTCTCTCTCTGACAAATAAATAAATAAAATCTTTAAAACAAAGAACTTCCTTAGTATAAAAAGGGTTTTTATAAAAACATACAGCATACTTAATGATGAAATCTTGGAAGTTTTGCCTTTCATACAGGAAACAAAAACAGTACTTCTGCTTAATGTTATCTCAGGAATCTTCGATCCAGTGATAAGGAAAAGAAAGAAATGGTGCAGGAATCAAAAGAAACAAAGCTGTCATTATTTACTGATGATACAATTATCTACAGAGATAATACAATAAACTCCAGATTACTAATTGAAATCAATAAAGTTTTACCAAAATTGATGGATTCATTTTATAGAAGTCATTTGATTTCTCCATACCAGTAACACATACAAAGGAAACAGTTCTTTAAAAACCCACAGTATTTACAACAGAACTCGAAAAATACTGAGTTTCTAGGAATAGCTCTAATAAAAGTTGTGCAAGATTTCTAAGGAGAGGGGCACCTGGGTGGCTCAGTCGTTAAGCGTCTGCCTTTGGCTCAGGGCGTGATCCCAGCGTTCTGGGATCGAGCCCCACATCAGGCTCCTCCGCTAGGAGCCTGCTTCTTCCTCTCCCACTCCCCCTGCTTGTGTTCCCTCTCTCGCTGGCTGTCTCTATCTCTGTCAAATAAGTAAATAAAATTTAAAAAAAAAAAAAAGATTTCTACGGAGAAATTTTTTAAACTGCGATACTGTAGAATAAGAGAGATGTGTTGGGGCACCTGGGTGGCTTGGTCAGTTGAGCAGCTGACTTGTGATTTTGGCTCAGGTCATGCTCTCAGAGTCATGGGATAGAGCCCTGTGTCAGGCTCCATGCTCAGCAGGGAGTCTGCTTGAGGATTCTCTCCCTCTGTCCCTCCCCCCACTCTCTCTCCCCCCTCCCAAATCAATCAATCGATCAATCAATCTCTAAAAAATTTAAGAGATATGACAGATTCATGGTCTGGAAGATTTAATATTAAATGCAAAGGGACAGCAAGAACAGGGCACTCTTGAAGAGCACGAGGAGGAAGGCCCTGTTGTAGAAACCATTAACTCAGGACAAAGGTGTGTGAGTTCTGGCAGTTTGTTCTTTGCTCAGTAGACAAACCCCCCAAGGGAACAGCACAAGAGACCCAAAGCAGCCTGTGTGTGTCTGAGTCCTCGTGTATGACAGAGGAGCCGCAGGTCACTGGGGAGCAGTCTTTCTTACGAGGGATGCTGAGACAACTGGTGTAGAAAACAGTGATATGTGAAAATCCTGTTTCACACTATTAAAAAACCCCACCACTTCCAGCTGTCAAAGACAACCCTGTTATGCTTTTAGAAACTAATGCAGGAGGATAGCTCCATCGTCCGGAGCACAGAACAGCTTCCTAAACAACACATGGAGAGTGATAACCCACAGCAAAAAAGACTTAAAAATCCGACTATGCAAAATTAACATTTTTTCATAATTTCACCAATAGTAACAATTTAAGCTAGTGACTAAGAACGACTATCAGTAAAATACAGACCTGAAGAGAACACCCATACCATATGAAGAACTACAAACTACCCAGCAGGGCAGACTCTTCCAGGTTAGGAGAGCTGGGGATAGTCTTCTGGGACTGGGGGCTCACCTCTGGGCCTGCGGATCCACACCTGCACACTGCCCGGGCCTGTGGCCTCAGTGATTCTTCCTTGTTCCTGAAGGGCAGCACAAGTGTGCAGCTGGGCAGCTCCATCAGCCCATTTCCTGCCCGCAGGACCAGGGGCGTCCAACAGGCTGCTCTGACCTTATCCTGTCTCTGTTCCTTCCGGCCCGAGCTGCCAGTGCTTCTCCTGATACAAGATTCTCAAGAACTGTGCGTCTCCTGTGGATGTCATGGGGTCCATACCACTTGACAAGAGGCTCCTGCACAGATCTCTCCTGGATAACCCCATCCACTCCAGGCTCCGGCAGAGATGGGTGAAGGGGTCCATGAGTCACATACCTAACTTCTTCAGCAAAAAGCTGTTCAGCCACACCCTTGGCCTTCTTCCCTGTGCATGCTTTCCAAACCTTGAATTTTCTAATATCAGCATCTTCTGCAATCTGGATAGGCTGCAAATTTCCACCACCACTAACTGGTTTCCTAGGTTGGAAACACTCTTTTCCCCCCGCATTCCCCAAGCATGCTAAATGGAAAAGGAGGCCCTACTGAGATGTTAAGAGACTTCATTTCTAGGTTCTGAAGCAAATTCTGTACCCATGTTACCTGACATTTTTGATACCCCACTCTTACTGTTCAGAACGAGCAGTGATCTGAGCAGAGCAGGGTACTCAGTCCTTCAGACAGTGAGGTGGGAGAATGGGGGCCCTGCTGCCCAAGCCACACGGCCCCCACCAACTGCAGTACTTTAGACAAGATGGGCCCACGTGTTTCTCAGAAGGGACAGAGTCCTCACTGTCAGCACCATTCTACCTCCATCGCCCAGGCGTGCCCCAGTAAGAGTAAAGTCCCTCTGACCCAGCACTGACAGGACAGTTTTCCGGACCGTCAGCTAGAACGTGACACAGCACTTGGAAGCATGTGGGGAGAGGAGCTACTGAACCAACAAGCAAGCACAAGTACCTGGCCTGACGGGGCTCTAAATGCGCCATGAAGAACTCTGAAGGTTTGTGTTTTGTTACGAACGACACAAACACTGGAGGGTACATATATCCATTTCAATTACATGAGTTAAACCCTGTAATATTTTCCTTGAAAGACAAAGTAAATTATATCAGGTGACTCAAAAATATTTTATTCTGTAAAGGAAAATTTCTATGAAACAGCCTAAGTTTGTTAAATTTGAAAAGCCTTGTAACCAACCAACCAAACCAACCAGAAACAGGCTCACAGACACAGAGAACAAATGGGCGGTTACTACAGGGAAATTGGCCTGGGGAAGGGTGACACAGGTGAAGGGGATTAACAGGTACAAACCTCCAGTTAAAAAATAAGGGAGTCACGGGGATGAAATGTACAGCACCAGGAGCGCAGTCGGTAATACCGTAGTAACTCGGCACGGTCACCGACAGTCCGCAGACTTCCTGCAGGGAGCACTTGGTAAGGTACGGAGGGTTGTCCAATCACTATGCTGGACGCCCGAAACTGATGTAAACACTGTGTATCAACTGTGCTTCCATTACAAACGTGTTAGGTCAACAGAGGAAAAAGCACTTAACTTTCCAGAACTGTGCACTTTGCAAAAAAAAGAATTTTTTTAATAATAATTTATTATGTTAGTCACCATACAGTACATCCCTGGTTTTTGATGTAAAGTTCAATGATTCATTAGTTGCGTATAACACCCAGTGCACCATGCAATACGTGCCCTCCTTACTACCCATCACTGGCCTATCCCATTCCCCCACCCCCCTCCCCCCCGAAGCCCTCAGTTTGTTTCCCAGAGTCCATAGTCTCTCCTGGTTCATTCCCCCTTCTGTTTACCCCCCCTTCTTCCCTCTTCTTCTCCTACCGATCTTCCTACTTCTTATGTTCCATAAATTCTTTCTAATCTATCCTTTATTAAATTGGAAAGCACATTTGGCAAATACTAAAACATATTATTATTCATATTTTATGGAAGCTTTGCAAAGGAAAACAAACCTGGTTGAATCGAATGCAAACATGAATTCCCTAAATCAGCATCCTATCCTTTTCACATTTTACAGTTTTCATTCCTTCTGCTAAATCTGTCTAACTGCATTCTTAAACTGTGAAAAACGAGGCAAAGTATCATGTTGAAGTAGGCATGAGACATTTTGGAGCTAAACAGAGGTGCAGGTATAATTCTGTCTAGTAAGTCTCTCCACGCTTGACTGAACATGTAAATATAAAGCTATTGACTGGAAAACCAGAACAAGACTGACTTGCAGAAACTTAGTACATTCCTCATTTTGTAAACAAACTTTTAAAAAGGCTATCTAGGCTAAATAAAAAAAGTCTGTATGTAAATGCTGGTATATTTACATATATAAATACACACATTCATATTTGTAAGTCTGTATATGTACATATATCTGAAAAGCTTTACAGTTTTTACCAATAGTAAAATTACAGATAATACATAGTTCTTTCTCTTGTTATTAGGTATTATCTAATTTTTTACTGTAAATATATATATATAACTGAAATACAAAAAAAACCAATGAAAATTAGTATTGGCTTAAAAATGCTTATAACGTATTATATTTCATAACTATAATTCATTTTTCCTGTTAATTTGATAAAAGAAGAAATGTCAAGTCTCTTTATACTATAATTATGCTAAAGAAATTGGAGAGTCCATAGGAATGAAATATTTCATTAAAAAATATAATAAAAATTTGAATAGTGTTCAATGGTCTCCACCAGTTAAATACAGAAGTTCTCCAGAAAACAGGAGTAGAGTCCCCTCTAGGCCTTCTGCTTTGTATGACAGTCTTGAACATCATGAAAACACCTTAGAACTGACCAAAGCAACATGAATGAAGAGAAACAAGATTAATGAAAGCAAAAAACCAAAGCAAAACAAAACACCATGGGAATTACTAAGAAAACAGATGTTTGGATGATGGTGATTATGGGAGCAGGAGACTTTGGTTGGCAGTTGGAGGAGGAGAGCAGAGGAGTGTGGTAATAAGCTAACACATGCAGTGCCAGTCACTGTGGACTCAGCCTGAGCAGGCGAGGAGGGGCTCCCACGGGGCAGTGGGTTTCACACCTGGCTGTGGGGTTGGGGTTGGTTCACACCGGGCAAGGGGGGCTTCTACTGGGGAGTGGTGTTGGTTCACATGGGGCAGGGGGGTTGGTTCACATTGGGCAGGGGGGCTCCTACTGGGGAGTGGTGTTGGTTCATATGGGGCAGGGGGGTTGGTTCACATTGGGCTGGGGGGCTCCTACTGGGAAGTGGTGTTGGTTGACACGGGGCAGTGGGGTTCACACCTGGCTGTGGAGTTGGTTCACACTGGGCAGGGGGGCTCCTACTGGAGAGTGGTGTTGGTTCACACGGGGCAGTGGGGCTCATACCTGGCAGTGGGGTTCACACCTGGCTGTGGGGTTGGTTCACACCTGGGCAGGGGGGCTCCTACTGGAGAGTGGTGTTGGTTCATATGGGGCAATGGGGTTCCTGTTGGGCAGTGGGGCCCCCGAGCTCACACCTTCCAGCACTAAGTGCTGCTGGTGCATAGTGGGCTGTGTGTTGTGTGCTAGGCATGTGGCCTTCTTTCTCGTGGGGAATTGTAGACGGTATCCTTGCAGGCCCCGGATTCGAGTCAGGCAGCTTTCTGGGGAAAGCTGTGACAACTGTTCAAAGCAGAAATGACACCAAGGTCCTTGATCTAGGGAGCAACAAAGTCAAGCTAGATCAGCAGATAAAATCCACAGAAATGGGTGGCTGAGTGGATACAGAGGGTAAGGGAAGGAGGCTTCCTATGGTACTTTTGGGAAACATACCCACTCGTGTGCCATGTCTGGGAGTGAACTCTGTGTTCTATTTACTGTAAAACAGTGAGAATACTAGCAGCGCAGACTTACGACATTTGCAAACCGACTTTCCCTTGCAGCCATTCTTTCCACACCCTTGCACTGTGGACGAGGTGTGTGCTGTGCACCAGGCTGCGGCTGCTGGAGTGGCGGTAAACTGAGCCGAGGCACTCTCTGCCGGGTTCCACGCACACATCTGACCGCACCCACATCCCCATGGGACACTGGGCAACATACCTGGTGCAGATCAGGGCTGTGGGGGGACAGCGAGTGACTAGGCATTCGGGCTGAGTGCGTACAGACCAGGCACTCCCTGCAGGACCTTCCCATCTGAAGGGGTCAGTTCTGGGATGACTGATCAATAGCTATATTCTGCCCGTTTCCACTTACTCGGTGAGCTTCTGGGGACAAAGATCCGTCACCAGAGCCCGCTGCTGGCACTCAGTATGCGTCTACGTGATAACGATGACACCGCATGACAGCTCAATAGATCATCTGCACACTCGCAGCTCCTCAGAGCAGGGCAGGACCTCTGTAATGGGTCTGTTCAGTAAGGGCGTGAGGAGCCCCAGGGCACGCCATGCACTCTAAGCACGGAGCCAAACGAGGCCCCTATCCTCACGGAGCGTGGTGAACACAGAGCATGAGACAACCAGCAAGACAACTATCAGTGACCAATGGAGATGTCAGCAGAATTACAACAGGCTGACGTGATCCGAGTGGCTGGCTGGCGGTGAGCACTGAGCACAGTTAGGAGAGGCTTCATGCAGCACCCACGGCTGAGAAGGGCCAAGCGTGTGGTGTGGTGGTGGAGGGAGACCCACAGGGCTGGCAAGGCAGGCTGGCCACATCAGGCATGACACTGAGGTGGTCACGGGAGAGTGTCTACAGGAGCAGGTGTTCCAATTCCAGCAGAAACAGCCACAAATGCACAACACTGCTTGTTCTCGGAGGAGTGGAGACAAGCTCCCCATCCCAAGCAGTGAGTGGGGGCTGCATGTGCGCGAGCAGGTATGCAGGATGCTGTCGTGGGCACGGCACCCTGGGGGCCCGCTACGGCTCCGCTTTACCGATGTGGCAAGTGAAAGAGACATCACCCTTAGACAAACTTTGGGAGGAAACTGGTCTGTAAAGACACCTTTCTCTTCAGAATGTTTACATCCTTGCACAGGAGCGCTCTATCCTGTTTCACTCCGTTCTGTGTTACAGAAGATGCTTTTCTAGCTTCACACTTTGTACATGCTTTATTTTATTAGGCTGTAATTGCTCACTCATGTAAAAATTTTCAGTCATATATAAGAAGCATTTTTTAAAATATCCTTTGTGGAAATATTTTAGAATGGACTTATATATATCTGTACCGCAAAATTAGTAAATTAAACTCAACAGACATCTAATATTAACTATTTATATCCCAATTTCAAGTTAGATGGGTTATCATTTTGAAAAACTGTTCGTATTAAAAACTGTCTTACTCAGTATTTTATCTCACTTGACAGATATATTAGATGGTTTCTGAAATATAATTCAGTGACGCATATGGATCTAATGGTACTGGAAATAAAGTCTATCGGCAGTAAACAAAACGGTGTATGTTTTATCAAGAAACATCTCCCAATTCTTAAATATTATATAATCAAAACATTCATATAACGAAAAGCAACAGATTTCTGGATTATTCTAACAAAACTGACTTTGTCCCCCAAAATGTTATTTTCTATAGAAGCATTCCTTAAGATTCATCAGAACTCCTGGCTCCTTCCTCCTTAGCTTTGTGTGGATAACTTCTTCCACGCTGACAAAGATAAATTTCAATAAACTCATATTCAATGAAACCAGTTATTTGTTTTATCTTAATTCTTACACCTACCTGATGGGAATGATGTAGGAGAAGAGAAGGAGGAACCGAAACAGGTTGCGATACCACGGGCCTACAAATCCTTGTAAGGTTACCATAACAACCGAGAGCGCAACTAACGCCACAAACAGTGCTTTGGTCAGGTGATTGAGTTCAAGGTCCAACAGACCAACCTGAAAGGAAAACACACAATTAGAGCATAACCATAATGTGCCTAATATTACAGATTTGAATACGTGATAGCGATGAATGACATCCTTAAATTTCCTCTTGCACTGACCTTAACTATAGTGAAATACAAAACGGTATTAACTTTACTCTTCTCCTGAAAAGCATCTTAGAGACTTAAGCAGAATTTCTGAAAGGCAATCATGATCCCCAGAGTATTCCCAGGAAGGATTTACTGAGACAATAGGAGTCCAGGGTATCCAACCAAAAAACATCCAGATCCTTTTTCAAGATGAAAATGCTATGATGGCAGATTGGAGCAGACCGGCGGGGGGGGGGGGCGCGCAAAGGACGCCAGAGACTTGCTCAGTCTGTGGAGAATGGATGTGTGTGTCCCTCTGCATGTGCTACGCCAGCTGACTGATGCTTAAGTGCATCCCGCATAAGGATTTTATGTTCAGATAGAGGCTCCCAGGAATAGGACAGTGTCTGTCATCCCAAACTGCCAGGAGCGCCTCTGAAAAAACCTTCTCTGAATTAAGCAGAAAAGCAACAGACAAGGTAGTTAGTTTGACTGAATACTGTTTTAATGTGCACAAATCCTACACTTCAGGTTTTCCCAATAAGGTACACAACCCCAAATTCATTCTGTGGATCGTGTCCTAGCTGAGGAAAACGTGAGGAGAAGCTAGGTCCACAGCAATGAACTCATTGTGGGGTGCATTCCGTGTGGGATCTTGGAAACGGTAAGAAGCGGTGTTTACTCCTCAAGTCATAAGTGCGCACAACTTTGATCTCAAGCTCCAGCGGTCTGCAGGCTGCCCTCCCCTGCTAAGTCACCTGGTTGAAGGACCACAGGGCGGTACAGCATGTGGGTGGACACTGGGGTGGGATCTTGGGCTTTGCAAAAATGCTTCAGAACCACACAGGGGGAGAGGTGGGGTCACACAGCAATGACATTTCCTCTGGAATCGAAATGTAGGCTAATCTGAACCTTGGGCAAACAAAGTACTCCTTTTCTTATCAGTGAAACCGGGTTAGAGAAGTGCCTCCCTAACAAGACTGCGGGGGTTAGAGACGAAGCACAGCTCCGGGTACAAAGTACGTCCCCGGGCACGTTTCCCATTCTCGTTCGATGCATTATGCAACACTGAGATCTGAGTCCGCACTCCCCACCTCTGTGGCCTTGGCCTTCCCCTGCCTACCCTTGCTTTCCTCGCCCCCAGGCTAACCAGGTGGGCTCCCTGACAGCCCTGGAGAACCCACGGTCGCCCCGGCGACTGCCCACCCTGCCCACTCCTCACGCACGGGACCTGGACAGGGGACTGAATCCTTCCAGCTCTGTCAGCTCGCCACCATCTGAGCTCCTTGCGAATCTCAAATTGTGGAAGAGAGTAACGTAAAAAGAAAGTGACCGCCACAACTTTGATAAAATAAACGAGATACTGTAATTCTCAAACTAAAACGTTTAAGAAGTACTGAGCTAATTAATAACTTGGTTTATTTTTTAGTACTTTTGAAAATCTCTGATTTTGGCCAAAACAAGTGTAGCTTTCCCCACGTCTCAGTGTTTAGTTTATCTCCGGTTGTGATTAACCTCTGCCACAGACTTGCATGAGAACATCTGAACATTGTAGTTAGAAAAAAACACCAAACTCTGTCAGAAAGTCCAGTGAAGTGTAGCTACGACGAAATCCACTCATTAAATAAATGGAAATGTTTACTGAGCTTTCTGCTGCAATGTAAGGTGATGAAAAATGAGCCCACGGAGAGTCCGGCTGCAAGAAACAGCCAGTCTAGTACGAAAAATAAGATGAACACCAGTGATAAAATTACAAAACACAAAGCTTTGTTGTCTAGCCCAGCTGCTGCCGGACGTCACTTGGTGGCCTTTAGGAACAAGTAACCACTGGCGTTGGTCTAGAGCGTGGGTTCTGCCCCCTCACCCACCAGGACACCGCCAAGGTCCGCGTCAATCCGGTGACACGCCCCACCCCCGGCTCCACCCCCTTATGCCCCGCCCCACAAGCTCCACCCTCATAGGTCACCCCTGCAGGCTCCATCCACGGGCCCCACCTCAGATCCCGCCCCGCAGGTCCCACCCCCCACAGGCTCTATCCAAGCCCCGCAGGCGCCGCCCCCCCTGCGGCCCTGCCCCACGCCGCGGGAAGAAAGTGCCCCACCTGTGGAACGTGGTGTGGTCTGGTGACGCTCCGTACAGCCTCCCAAGTGAGGCTGTGTCCTCGACACACACTCAAGTTTGCACGTGGCCACAGGTGCCTGCACATTCTGCACAAGCGGGCACCTTCGGGCCAGGGGTCACCGCGCGGCCCTCCACCTGCAGGCCCTCCACCGGCAGAGCCCGCCCCCTCCCCAGAGGACAGGCAGGCTGCCCAGGAGCCCTTGCGGGCTTCTGGAAACTTCCGGCAGGGCCGTCCGGTAAGGGCTGCTCTTCCCTTGAGAATCGGGCAGCTGAAGAGGCCTGCACCGGATTCATCAACTGCATTTAAAAAGCAGCACAACGAGGACAAATATCTTGCAATTTCCGCTACTTCAACTACTACATAGTTTACGCTTGAATTATTGAGAAAAATAGGTTTTTGGATTAGAATGAAGAAAAATTAAGCTGAGGAAGTAGAGCATGTTTCAAAGCCCAGACCCTTCTGCTGTGACAAAGGAGGCCTGAGTGTCAGGCCTCGCTGAGGGTCAGATGAAGTCATTATTCATTCAGTCAGGGAAAAAAGACTCAATTACCTCAACCTAAAGATGCTATCAATGAATGCAAAGTGCATATTTTACTCTATTCATCCAAATCCCATTAAAAAGTGAAAGGAATGATTTAATCTGGCCTTGCAGAGTTGGTCTTTTTTCTGTAATAAAATAAAGAATCACTGTCTTGCAAAATGCATAACCACTACCTCACACTCTCCCTGCGTCCCAGCAGTGAAAGACTGTAAAAGCTGGGACAAAAACAGTCAGAAACGAATACAAAGTTTCCTTTGAAAAAATGCCACATATAGCATCGAAATGAAAAGCAGCCCACTGCACACTGCTATGCAGATAACTTGAAGTATTCATACCTTTCTGACTGCCCGAGACGCATGTGCTTAACGGCCTGACGGCTGAGCTGCAGGGCACGGAAGCCCATGGGGCGCGGTCCTCTACCCCCGCCCCCCGGGTCCAAAGGGAAGCTTCATCACTTCAAACTTTTTAAGTTTACAGGGTAAGATACAACTTTTCAATAACAGGTTGTTCCTTGCATTCTTCCAGGTAGCCCTTGTTGAACTATGATTATTCTTCCTGGAAAATCATTACAGCCAAGCTATGGTCTATTTTTTTTTTTTTTTTTTGGTCAATTCTAACAAAGTCCACTTTAAGTTAATAGTTAATATTTTTATACTCATTTCTCTAAAACACGCTTGAAAAGTTTCCTCAACTTGCTTAAAATGCAACCTGGACTCTTAAAAACAATATTCAGTATGAAAACTAGCTAACTTGTAAACTTACAGGTTTTATAAAGAAGACAGTAGTTCACTTTTGATCTGAATCTCTTCCTTCTTTAAAAAATGTCTTGAAACACCTGAACAGACCAAATACCTTTTCCTATGACTGTAAAATCTTTCCACTCATAAAATATATTATTAATCACTCGAAGTAATTATGACTGTATAAGAAAAGGTAAATTAGGTACACTAGCAAGCAATTTTCAACATTTATTGTAATTTCTATATTAGTAAAGCAAATTTTCTTCTACTTGTCATAATATTTGTTTTATTTGAAACAACTGTGATAACAACATTAAATACGCTACTGGAAATTTTAATCTCCAAGGGAAAATTTGTGCATAATGTCTAAGACACCACAATGGTTCTGCAAAGGGGCTGTTCTAGGATAATGAACACAATAATTGCCTGTATAATCTAAAATGCTACTAATGGCAACGATCACAAATCCATTTAGCTCCTCTTTAATTTATGTACCAAGTTTTAAATAGCTAATGGTTCTCAGTAAAATAATGGTTTATACCAACAATAAAGGGTAAATACGGTATTCTCCTGCTTAATCAAGAAAAGATCAGTCAGGTTTTTGTAAATGGACGAATGAGAGCCCGCCTTATCTCCGAGATGCAGTGCCGTCCCATCCATCCCAGAGTTAAACCCCAATCGTGCTACCAGGTCCCTAAGAAGTCAATGTGTGCCAGAACTGGAACAAAGGTCTCCCGCTATACACACTTAGTAAGGGACAAAGCAACGGGCCTCGGCACCCGCTAAGTGCTGACCATACGGTATTACCCCTGAATTAGCATGACGTGAACATCAAAATGCGTTTCACCATTCTTTTAAAACTCACATTTAACTTACCTGTTACACAGAGTACTTTAGAATAGCAAAACAGTTAAGATGTGAAAGGTCAAAAAGCCAATTTCAACTCTGCAAAAAGCTAAGCACTCTTTTAATTTGTCCTATATTATCCCTGTACATGGGTCACATTTTGAAACACAGAAGAGCCTCCAATCTAAAAGCCTAACAGCTAATTTACTCAAGACAACTCTACACAGGCAGAAGTACCGCGTTCTACAGGAAAGACCACTCAGGGGAAAAAATAACGTTGTTCACGCTGTTTATCTTTTAGGGGCTGAACTACTACTCTTGGACCAGCCCACCAGTTCCTCAACATTCAGACTTTGGATCCTGACTAGAAAACTGAGACAGGGCGACACTTGAACCTAATTGAAATTCCTATAAAAAGCACATTCCTTTTAAGTATCTCTGAAACGAATCAGCCCTATAATTTCCACTTTTAGTAGAATCTTAAGAAACAAGAAAAAAATAAGTAATCTGTAGACCTTCATTTGTACTTATATATTTCAAATAATTGGAACTCATATACTAAATCAAACCCCTACATCTTACAGCAATAACTTTTTCCATTTTGGAGTTTAAATTAGAAGTATTAGTTTTTAAAAAGTGATGCTATGTAATAGCCTTTCTTCTTTTTCTCAAGTCTATTTATTTACTCATCTCTGGACATGAACTACTAAGTCTTAAGTGTCTGCTGCACACACAGGCTGGCCGCGCACTGCAGACGTGTCTGAGCTATTCCCGCTTATCGCCTCAGTGATCTGCGAAATAAGCAGCGTTTCTCTGAGCCGTTTTAGTCTATTGGCTCAATAATCTCTGCTTTTAAAAGCTCTCTAAATAAGTATCAGTGCGACAATTCTTAATGTTACAATATATCACCTTGATTTTTAAAATTCGAAATGTATATTTACACAATACACATTTTAAAGCCTGTTGTTAGAGAATATTTCATATCCTGCATTTTTACCTACCAACAAATTTTGCCTGACTCTTCTATATTCAGCAATTAAGGTTTCTTCCGTGCTTCCTGTACAGTTATTACATAAGATGGTTTTCCTTGAATGTTGAACATTTAAAAAGAAAATGGGGTTGTTATATTTTTCACATGAACAAAAAAGTACTAATGTGAGGATCAGCTATTCAGCAAGAAGTAAAACCACTTTGCATATCAATGGGCGAAAGTAGAGAGGAGACAGGAAATTCAAGGTAAGCCCTTAGTGAGCCTAGTTTACACAAACTCGGGCTGATCTACACTGTCAGACCACGTGTCAGCTGGCCCACGGCAAACATGTTGTTAAAGGTGAAATGTTCCTGAAATCTGCAAACATGTTACCTGCTGAGTCTGAAGGGGCTCGAGTGCACAGAATGAAGCTATTTTGTCAAACTGCTGACCCTGATGATTGGAGAAATTTCAATACTGGCTTTAGCGTTTCCGACATGACATATCCACTCAACAGCATATTTTTTATAACTGACAGAAATGTCAGGAAACAGGAGGTTGTCCATGAACATCTGTACACACACACGCACACATCTCAGATTTGTTTTTGCAAAACGTAGGCTCGCTGTATGGTCCTGAAGGACAATCTGGTCATGTCGGCTACTGTCTGACTGCTTCCTCTGTCATATTAGAACCTTTATTAAAGTATAACCAATATATCAGAAGTCATCAAATTTAAAGCAATACAGTGACTTAAAAATAAGTGGTAAGTTTAATTTTTAACATTATAAAATATTTCAAATACTCTTGTATACAACTTGTGACACATCAATGCCATATTTAAAACAAAAATGAGTATGTGCAAGCATGCAAAACAGCCTGGAAGGTATTGGGAAATTTAATGTGTACTCTATGTACACAAGTTACATTAAAATCCACTACCGAATATTAAGAAAACCCCATAATTTTCTAGTATAGAGTACTCCTAATCTTATTTCACAATAGTCCAAATAATTTATTTGAAAATCAGGGACATGAGTGTACTAAAGTGTACATGCCAGCTCTTTACTGAATATAACCTGTGTGCCTCCTGGCAGGTTTCATGTTAATATCTTGCTGCTGTTTTTGGACTAGGATTCCTGGCAGGGACAGCCAGCAAAAGCAAAGGGGTGCCATGCTGTAGTTGAGCCAGCAGAGGGCGATCACGTTTGATGCTCATTTTTTCTGAATCCTGAAAGCCTGCTTTTTTTTTTTGAATGCAGAACTTTGATCTCTAATTCAACCAATTCAGTATATTGAATACATGTTATGTACATAGACGTATTTTTTTTTTTTTGCCAAAAAGGGTTACCCTAAACATCTATTTTTGCCATGCAGAATTCAAGCCAGAATTGATGGACTTACAAGAGCGGAATTTCCTGAACAGAAACATACTGTCCTAGAAGGAATCGTGTTTAGAGGTCAGACATCCAGAATACGTCCAGGACACTGCAGGTAATCAGCACAGTACTAGGGTACTAAGGCTTCTGAAGATTTAGATCTATTATAAACTAAATCGATAAAACGGTAACAACAGCTTACATTGATGGTTTCAAGATCCTGCATATATTTACCTTATTTTTGTCCTAACAGTGTAGAAGCTATCAATTTTAAATGGTTTTGCCAAGACCACTCACCAATTTAAAATAATCACTTCAATAACCTAAGCTTTCCAATGACACCAGAAACCTTAACATTCAACATCATTCACATAAGTGGAATTCCAGGTCAGGCATTTGGATGTCAACGTCATTAAAATTAGTCATTTTATATTTAACAGATACTCTACAAATAGCATTAACCTACTCTCAAATACTTACTATCTACAAACACAATACCCACGAGTTTGGGGTCTAGCAATGCTGTCATTGTGTTTAAACTACAAAGCCTGGAGGGACCCGGGAGGAGGGACGAAGCCCAGGTCACAGGTACAAGAGCGGCCTCTCGCCCAGGGGCTTGGCCCACAGTACACCCGATGCTCTTGAGATTTCTTTGTTCCCTAGCAACACGAAAATCAGATTTTTCTAATAATAACTCTAAATGGTACTGATACTTTTACAGAAAGGCTTTTATTAGGCATCTCAAGAACTGAAGGGGAGACCGTGCTTCCCGCAGCACTGCTGGAGGTGGAAGGGGGGCTGGGGCTGGCCTCTCACACGCTCGTCTCTTCACAGGTCTGCATGGAGAAGACCAGACTGCCCAGCAGAGTCTTCTTCTGGGAGACACGTGCACATGTGCGTCTTTACTTTCTCCTCAATGTGTCAAGTCCTTTATTTTAAATATCTTATGTGTGTGTTTCAGAAATGCCCTTAAAACACATTCTTATTCACTTAGTTATAATTTGTAAAATACTATTGGCTAGAAAACAGTATTGTGCTGCTAAGGATGTTAATAATACGAGTACTAAAATCCAGGCTCTACGACTACTTGTTAAGGAAATTACTGAACATACAGCCAGGACTTCCACCGCTACTGCATCCTGAAACTGCCGAGCACAGTGACAGCTTCCTTCAGGAAACCCTCTCAACTCTTTTTGAAGAGCTAGAAAATAATTATGTGAGCGCCTTCTGACATCCAGAAAATGAGGTGTTGAAGGAATTATTCTGGTGAGTGGCTTAGGGCTGCTGGACCACAGGGGATAAGAAAAGGCTGGGTTTGGGGGAGGGTACAGGTCAGAGCACCCCTTCCCCAGCACAGTCCACAGCGAGGACTGCCCATCACTAGGAAGCACGGGGCCGATGGATGACCAGAGCAGCCCTTGGCCCTGGAGCCTGCCTAGCACTGCGCTGTGAGAACTGTTTTTTGTTTCTTTTCTTTTGTTAAAGAAATTGTATGTAATGGGGCCAGAGGGTACCACCTTTCCGCCTGGTTTGTTCCCTTATAAAATTTTGGTTAAGGAAACGGTTCAATTTTTATTAGTAAATGAGGTCATTAATTTACAATGAAACCCGAAATCCTCTTTCGTAAGAGGTCAGGATACGCAGGAGTCTCCAAAATAAAGTCAGAAACTTGCTCGGTGATCCACTTCAAAATGTTACATTTAAACTCTTCTTTGGGCTACCAACAAACACAACGTATGTCAGGTCCGTGCAGGGCAGTTCACCAGCTTTAGTCGACAGAGTTCAGATTCCAGAAAATCTGCTTCTACTGGGGATTTCAGTCGACCACTAAACGCAGCCTATGAAGCTGGAGTTCTAAGTCACACATTCCGGGGTGGGGAGCGAGGACAGAGCAGGAAGAGACGCTCAGTTGCTCCAGCGGCAGAGTTTCGTTCAGCACGGTTCCACATGTGAGCCTCTGCAGGCAGCCCCACCGGGACCCGCGCCACGCTGCCAGCTGCCACGTCATACAAAGGCTGCAATGGCGTCCGGTCACGCGTCACTGTCTCCCCTCAGTGTTTCTTAGGTTATTGTGTAAATATGCAGGAATTTATGGACCATTTAAGGTCTCTACCCCAATCTCCAAATATCCAGCACCTATCATGACATAAACCACTCAATAGTGCTTTTAAATCAAGAGTCATTAGCTGACTTGACAAGATCTCTGCCTAAGATATTTATTGGAATCCAAGCCAGGATCACTGTTCTGTGAACTTGCGAAGCTCCCTGGCAATGAGACGCATGCCCCCTGACTGCACCGGCACCAAGCACACGGGACACCCATGACGCACTGGGGACCAGTGTCTCAAACACCTCGGATGACACCTTTGTGAACATGTCCTGCGCACCCCCCAGTCAGCATCAGCAGTAAGGCCGACAAAGAATGGCAGAGAGAGAGACACACACCGATGGAGAGTGGCCAGTGGGTCTAACATCTAACGTTGAGTCAGTCCACGGTTCTCATGATTTACATTCTCGTTTTTCAAGAAAAATGGAATTTAGCAGATTTGCTGAAAATTTTAAACGACTTGAGGTGCTTGAAGAAACTTTCCATCTTGCTTTACTTTACCTCCTTTATTATGAAAACTGTCTGTGTCAGAGCTTTATTAGTGGTATCTTGGCAAAATGTAACACTATTTTAAACATCTAAAATTTTTGTGTTACTTTATGTCTTCAAAGACATTTTATGAGCCATTTCATACTTAATGGCTTGTAAGCAATCCCAGGAGTTAGGAATTGTGTGAAAAGTTGCCCAGATTGACAGATAAAGTGAAAAGGTCTGTATTAATTTCCAAATAAAGAAATGCATGGCGTGGTATCTCACGATGATTACACTCTAAAGTACCAATTAGAACGCATCAGAAACTAGAGCAAGTTGACACTCTACAATAAAGCAAATAATTTCCAGTTGGAGGGGCAGAAAATGTTAATATGCAATGTTCAAGACTACAAGAATCTTTGTAAAAGGAAGTAGCTAATAAGGTTTAATGATGCATGTCAGGAAGCCACAGTATGTAGGGAAACACAGCTGGCTTCATTTTGTAAACTATTTGATATACACATCTTTCTAGTTCGCGATTATCAGCTGTGCCAGTGCCACGGGGGACAGTTTAGCCTCAAATCAGGGCATTCTTCTTGTTCTCTAAATTACAAGTAAAATACATTAATATAATATGGTGCTAGAGGCTAGTGCCCTGACTAAAGTTTATCCGTTCACAGGAGAGGATTTAAAGAAGTCTTCTGTAAAATGTCGTGGAAACAATCTTACCAGCCTAAACAGGCTACTAAGTGCTAGAACCATTAAAACAAATCATAAAACAGACACAATGCTAGGATTTAGTGAATTAATTACCCTCCCCAAACGGTCACCGTCATTCATACCTTGTGCACGAAAATACAAATGAACTTCCCCATGGTTGTACTGAGAAACCCCACAGCCCACGCTGTGCTCCCCTTCCAGGGGTCCATGTGTGCGTGCGTGGAGGACCCCACTCCGAAAGGCCATATGCATCCTGCTTACACACACTCAGCTCTGGGGGACGGCAACGTGCAGGTGACAGCAATTAGTAGCAGATGACAGAAGCACTCTGAATTTGTACCAGATGGCAGCTCAGGGTCATTGGAAGCCAGCAAGCCTTCCACAAGGAAACCCCGTGTTAGGCAACTATCAAACGTAAAAGCTCTTAGACACAAATTAATTATTCAGCCACCAGAAGACAACTGCTAGGTCACAACACTAATATCAAAATGCTGTTAAAGCACTCGGAACCACTTATTTTAAATGTAATTACACATATTAGCTGCTAAAAACAAGCATGCCACGTAATGACGAAAAGGTTGCCCTAAACTAAGGGAGCTAAAATTCTAGTAATTAGTGAATTGTCTTACGGCAGAATACACTCAACAGGTTCTCCCTCTGGATGAGGGCTGTTTATGGCGGAAGCCGGAACCGCCGCGGCTGCAGGGAGTCTGCACGGAGAGCTCCCCGGCACCTGCAGCTGCTCACGGAGAACACACCCCACATATCAGCAAGAGGGTACGGGGCCGCGGCTCCTCAGAGATCTGAGAAGAGTCTCGGAATCTCAGAGGTGGTCTATCAAGACTTGGTGCTCAAAAATAAAGTCTTATGACAGAGCAGCCAGGCCAGACGTGAGGAGACAGAGGTAGTAAGATTTCCGAGAGGCTGGGGGATGGACCCACCAGGGAGCTAGTTCAACACTGGATTGGAGTTCGTGAGTCTTCATTCTATGTGAAAAAAGATGCAGGCAAAAATGCTCCAGGCAAACAAAACATAAATGCGTAAGTAACTGATTTACTTTAACAAGATAATTCCACAGTAATAATTTACATAAAATAGTTTCATTTCTGGTCTGATTAATTCCTGACCTCTTATGACCTTAGCCATTTCCCACCCAATGCCTTTCACCACGTGCTGCTGCATGACTCCTGTTGTTCGATCCCACTCCACCACAGGTCAGCACTCACGGCTGACCTCCCAGGAGCTTCGGTCTCCTCCTCCCGTCTGGCTTCCTGGGCCGGACACAGCCCGGCTGTGGACGCTTCCTGGGCCTGCTCCCGTGCACTGCAAGTGACCTCATTTTCATCCCTGAAATTAGATCTCCGGTCGCACTTCCCATTAACTACAACACTTCCAAAATAAAGACTGGTCAAATCTTATCAAAGTGTTTTTCTTTACTGTTTTTATTTACATGTGGTAAAACCTGCTGACATGGCACCAACTACTTTGGGGAAGAAAGAACAGACTAAACGAAATGACTGACCAAAACGACCATCAGGGAAGTGAACAGAGCGCACAGGCAAGTCTTTCATCCAGCAAAGTAATCAAAGGACAAATAACCCACGGCACCTGCCTGTTCTACCTCAAGCCTTCCCTCCCACGCTCTAGGTGGGTTCTACCGAGCTCCAAGAAGGGACGGGACGTGGCGGTGTGTGTGGAGCCCCGAGGTTCTGGGTTGGACAGGAAGGTGTCCTCAAAGAGCCATGGCGGAGGCATGTGGAAACGCAGGCCTGAAGGACGCGCACAGGTGCGCTCTCCACTCCTCTGTGTCCTTCAGCATCTCTCAGAGCTTTGATGCTTAACTGATGACTAACTGTCCTTACAAAACAATGCTCTCAAGAACAGCAAGGTTGGACACATATTCCCCCTAAAGGACAATCATATAACTTACATGAAGAGCACTTTAAACTATAGAAGAATGCCTGAAGTGAGCTTTGGTCATCAGATTTCTCTTAAACAATGATCCACCACAGGTAAGCTAATTTTTCTTCAATTTCCTTTCAAAATAAGTATGACATGATGGTAGGAAATGGCACCATAATGACTAGAATTTAAACGAATTAATTCTTCCCAGACTATTTTAAGTAGCTATAATACACGGCAGCACATCCCATCTTCCCATCTGCCTGTCACTGCGACAATAGGCCTCAGGCAGGCTTCAGCGCACGTGTCTTCCCACAGCTCAGGGGCTCACGCTTCATCCTGGGGCCCCGCTCCATGAGAACAGTCGTGTGCATAGGGCCGCGTGAAGTGCTGTGATGTAATCTGGCCTCTGTGCAAACTCACCATCTTTGTTTCCTCTCCAGATGCACAACTAGTAACTGACTGTGGGCAGTGGAGACAGGAGACATACTGGCAGGCACACGGGCAGAACCTTGCCGCTCAACCAGTCCAGCTCCACACAACCAGGCAGCTGGCCCCACGTACCTCCCAGAGTGGCCTTTGGAAGCTCTTCCGAGGGGAGATACATCTCGGCCCGCTGGGGTCTCTGGCTGAAAGGCACCCTCTCCCCTCAGAGCCCTCTGCATGGATGACTCAGTCTGCCTGCCCAGGACACCATCCTGGTACCTCGGTAGCCTGGCCCATAGCCGGCACATGGGAATTGCTCACTGAAGCCGACCGCCATCATTCTTGTTCTTACGTCACGACAATGCACGTACTTCTCTTTTATTCTGATTTCTTTCAAATCGAAGCAGAAACGCTGTTACAGAATAGCCGACTTGGATGCTGCAGATCTTTCCCCCTTCTGAAATCTAATCATCCAGACAGCTGTCTCCAACAGGAGGTCACGCTGGCTCCTGGCCCCTCAGCCACTATCACACACACCACCATCTCAACACCAGAGGAAGAGGAAGGGAGCGGTATTTCACAGCCTGTCTACGCACAGCTTATGAATTGCGGTAGGGGCAGAAGAGTGATTCAGGACCAGCCAGGACGGTCAACTACTAAGGCCAATTCCATGAGTAAAAAGGGCTGGAGTAAGATCTGCACTTGGCCAAGCATCTTCAAAGCGACCACCTCATCACTCAGTACACACATGGGAATGTACGGAATTGGAATAAAAAAGGCCAGACCAACCTGTTGAGGGTCATCCTGCACTCTGGTCTCACAGCAGCCCAAACGGACAGGAGTCACTGTGCTTTCCTTTCCAAAGTGCTTCGTGCACCTCTGCACCTACATGTTAGGAACCCACAATCTGCCTCCCTCACAGAGACGGGAAATGGCTTTGCTGGGGCCCTGAGATGCCCACAGCACCTGACCAACGGCAGTAAAGACAGTCTTGTGCTACGAGTCACCAAGGTTCTCATTTAAAAAACTATCAACTGGCCAAACAAAGTAGGTTTCTTTTTTTTTAGAGGGGTGGGGCAGAAGGAGAGAGAGAGAATGTTAAACAGGCCAGTGTGGAGCCTGACCCAGGGCTCAATCTCACGACCCTGAGATCACGACCTGAGCCGAGATCAGGAGGCAGTCGCTTAACTGACTGAGCCCCCCAGGTACCCCAAGACAGGGTAGATTCTTGAGACGACAGTGCTCAACATCTGACCAGGATCTGTAATTAAAATGCAAAGTATACATTTAATATTTTTAAAGGGAAACCAAGCTGGAAATAAAAGCCTTCACTGCAACTATTTTTTTATATGGCAGTAAACAGAAAATGAAATCTTAAGAGGTTAACAACTGAAACAGCATCAACAAGATCTAACTACCTAGAAGTAAATCAAACAAAATGTGTATGAAACTCTACAGAGAAAAATCATAAAATATTATTGAAAAAATTAAATCATACCTGAAAAAACAGAAAGGGATACACAATATTCATCAAAGTTCCAAGGAGAGTGAACGCAATCCTAATCCAAACCCCGAAGTAATGGAAGATTATTAGAACGGAAACTGATGAACAGAGCACGCGCACCCACTGTATGCGGACATGGGACTGAACCTGCATCACCACGAAGGATGGATGGACCTTCAACAGGGTTATGGGCCCACTGATGTCTACACGGGGAAAAAATGCAAACTGTCCCATCCTTACATGAAACACGAAACCTAGTCCCAGACATCTAGAGATGTGAGAAAGGTAAAATAAAAACTTCTAGAAGGTAAGAGAGTATCTTCATGACCTAGGGTAGAGAAAGATTTCTTAAATCAAAAAAAACCACATTGGATTACATTAGAATTAAGAATCACTTTCATCAAGACAGCACGAAGAGCATGAGGAGGTGAACAGTGGAAGTAATGCATCTAACTGGCCACGCGCTCACAGCAGCGTGAACCGAGCAGCCCTACAACGCAGAGAAAGACTAGGAGTCCACCAGCAAAGCAGGCAAAAGACACCCACAGGTGATTCTCAAGCCAACAATGCCTGAACGGACTACAGACACACAAAGGAAGCTCAATCTCACTAGTCGTCCAAGAAAGGAAAACTAAGAACACCATGGGACATCAACACATACCCACCAGAAGGCTACAACTGGGAAAAAATGAACAACACAAGTGTGCGTAAGGTCCCAGCGGAACTTGAACTCCCAGCACTGGTAGGAATGAAAACGGGTGTGCTCGTTGTGGAAGACTGGAATTACATGAAATGAATGTAAAGACATCTTGTGACCCAGCAACCCCACTCCCCAGGCACCCACCCAAGAGAAACTGGATCTGTGCGCATACACACACACGCACACCAACATCGTTAACGTCCAAGAGCTGGCGGGAAACAAAAGATCCCCAGCTGCAGGACACGTCACACAACGATGGTTTACTTACATCTTGGACTCGTGCACAGACATGGCCGAGAGAGGAGCACACAACCAACTTCACACGTGAAGAGTCTGTGCCAGAGAAGCCAGACACAAAAGAATACATTTCACATAACTGCATTTTTTGTAAACTTCAAAATCCAACAAAAATAATGTCAATTAGATAGGAGAGGACAGTGGTTATTTTGGGGGAGGAAAGGGCAGGGAAAGGAAGCTTCTGGAGTGCAGGTAAAGTTCTATTTCTTGCCCAAGTAATGGACTAGGCGTGTGTGCTCACTTTGCGAGGACTCGCTGGTTTGCAGACTTTTGTGCATGTGTGTTAACAAAAACTAAAACAGAAAATCAAAACCATAAAACAGAAATTAAGTATCATTCCTGTTGTCAAACAAAACCCAAGTACTGAAGAAAACCTTCACTGTTGAAGGATGAAATGAAGGGCTGGTAACAAGACACGTAGAGGAAGACTATTCCAGAGGAAAAGTAAGTAGGTGTGGAACTGGATCTAACCCTTGAAGGAGGCGAACCAAAAAGCGTGTCTGAAACTGCAGAAACTGAGCAAGCAGCTCATGAAGTACGTACGGCACGCGGCCATCTACGACGGCCCAAACACGACTGCGGGAGTCCACGGAGTCCAGCAGAGAAGCCCCCCGCCCACTGCTCAAACCCAGCACAGCGCGGAGGGACGGAGCCAGAGCAAGCTGACCGCGGGGGAGCGCTCCCGCAAGCTGCACCTGCACATGGTGGCCCGCCAGCAAAGGTCTGGCGGCATGGGGTGCACACACACAAGCCCGCGAACACAGCCCTCTGCGCTGGCGGAGCTGGTCTTCTGGGAGCAGGAACTGGGAAGATGGTAGAGGAGAGAGGGGTTTCACGCTCTGGATTTCTAAACTGTGTGACTGTGTTAAATCTAGAGGTTTCTCCTCCCTGCTGGTCTCTGGAAGACTCAGCTAACCCTCCAGCCATGATTCTTCTCCCCTCAGTCTGGTCAGAACATTCCAGGAGCTTGCCGGCTACCACCCGCCTTGGCTGCTCCTCCCTGGCCATGAGTGTGGTGTTGCCATGGGCGCAGCCTGCCCTGATGGGTCGTGGTCTGTGCCTTCTCCAGGCCAGTGCTCTTACTTTCTCTGGCTCCTGTCAAGATTCTGTGTCTGGGTTGCTACAGTGTCAGTGTGACCCAAGTGGGTTTAGCATTTTTGGCATTTGTCCGGCTTGCTCTCTGAGCTTCAGGATCTGTGGTTTGGCGTCTGTCATTAATTTTAGGCAACACTCTGCCCTCACGGCTCCAGTCACTTATCTGCTCCACCCCCTGGCTGCTGTACCCATCACAGGCACGTTACACCCTCTGACACGGTCCCTCACTTCTCAAAGCCTCTGCTCCAGGCATCTGTTCCCTTTTTCATTCTTTTTGTTCTTTTTGCTTCTCATCTGCAAGTTTCTTTTGACGTATCTTCAAGCTGGCGGTGTGCAGCTCAGCTCACTGTGGCCCTTCTTCATTTGTCACAGTGATCCTTTTAAAAGGTCCTTTCTATAGCATGCCCCCCCTGCACGCACACACACCACACCACCCACATCTGCTCCTGCACAACCTCAGCTTTTCCTACCAGAGCCCGTAACACGCTGACCATGGTGCTTTCACATCCCGTCCGCTAACTCCAAAAGCTATGCCCTCTGTGAGTCTGGGTCTCATGTTGGCTTTGTCTCTTCAAACTGTTTTCCCTGTCAGCATGTCTTACGAGGTTTGTTTAAAGCTGGATATGATGGACCAGGTGAGATGCCCTGCACACCTGGGCAGGAGCTAGAGGTGCCTGAGGACCTCCAGAGTCCTCGCTCTGTCTCCCCTGCCCCACCTCCCCTGCCGACTCAGGCTTCCTGACTGTGGCTCCTCGGGGAGTCTGTGTGCCCCCAGCTCTTCCATCTGGAACCTGCTACCGCGGCACTGGAGACCCGCCGGTGTGCAGCTAAGGTGTGGGGCCAGGGAACATTCTGTAATTTCGTAACTCACTCCCAGGTTTTCAATGGATCTGTCACCTTCACAAATGGGGGGCTGAGTGAAATGCCCTCCACAGGGGGGACAAGGCCAGATAGGCTTTTCACTGCCTACAGTAAGACTCTGTTATGGAGGGCACACTCCTCACTGTCCCCTCCCAGCCTTGCAGAGTGGGTGGGGCTCTGCAGGTAAAAGCCCCCGAAAGGGAGCCCCCAAGACGGCAGCACCCACGTCCCAGCCTCAGACAGTCCATACTTGTCCTCCAGAATCTGTCGGAATGACTTAATTTTTCCTTCCAGGTTACAGTCCCAGCTCAGCAGATCTCAGCCTGTCTCTCAGATTTCGGGAGACAGTCATTGATTTTGTCAGCTCAACTCCTTTCTGCTGTAGGGCCAGGAGTGCCAACTTCCAAGGCCGACACTGGATGGGGCCCACTGTACTCCCCACTTCTGGCTAGATGCGGTGAGGGTGCCAAGGCCCTGGGGCGGGGGGGTTGGAACCACCAGCTAGGAGAAACCCAAGTCCCCAGTCACTCCAAGGAGAGCACTCCGTGGGCAAAGAGCCCAGGGCTGTTCTCCAAGCCATGGTGATGTCAGGGCCCATTTGTGGCAGCACGTTAGCTTATCTGACTCACAGCCCACACAACCCTGACAGCAAAACCCAACATCCCTATCTCTGCTTCTGGAGGATCATTGCTGGAGAGAGTCACACAGCAACTTAAGAACATCCTTCTAGAAATGGCATCTCCAGCCTCTACTAGAGCCTCAGCAACGTGGGTCAATCTCTCTACTTGCTCTGTAACAGCTTGCTCTCCTGGTCCTCTACTCCAAATTCCCAAGGTTTTTCTCAAGGCCCGAGGGCTCCCCCCGACTTTACTGACAGACAAGCACGTTTCCTACTTCAGAACACAGAGCTGAGTGGTGTTTCATGACCAGCCATCTCTGAACGAACCTGTACCGACCAGAGCCCCTCCTGCTCTCCTCCTCCTGTCCCGTGAAATGGGACGTCCCTCATCCAGTCAAGGATGCCCTCCTCTCTGCTGAAGACCCTCCCATGTCCTCTGGGACTTTAGTCTACCGACTTAGTGCCTCTGGAATCGTCCATCTCCTCCTTGCTATTACCATGGCCCAGAAACTTGGCCACATTGGTTTCTGTCCTGTAAACAACACTCAGCCTGACAGTACTCATCGCCTCAACCCCTCCCCCGCCGCCCTGCTCGTCCTGGAGGTCACCGGGCCCTGCGGACAGTCAGAGCCATGTGTATATTCTGGTCTGCTGCATTTGACATTGGTGATCATTCCCTCTGGCTTCAAACTCTTCTCTGATTCAACTCATACCTTTGCCCTTTCGAGTGGGTTCTACTCCTCTGAACACACTAATTCTTGGAGGAGCACAGGTGTCACCCTTGGCCCAAGCCTACTCAGAC
This sequence comes from Ursus americanus, assembly GCF_024610735.1. Classification (NCBI taxonomy): domain Eukaryota; kingdom Metazoa; phylum Chordata; class Mammalia; order Carnivora; family Ursidae; genus Ursus; species Ursus americanus. The sequence continues at coordinate 858,611 of NC_142145.1, forward strand.
AGTTTTCATGAGAACAGCATCTACCCCCACGTTCCCAACTGTCAACTCTCTACCCTAACCAGCAGGTACAGAATCCTATCTAACCACACCTAGAATTCTCTACCTGCAAGTATCAAAAGCTCCTCAAACTGCCAACATCTGGGAAGTTTTAGAGTAGCAGGTATCATTTTTATAGAATGTAGGGTGAGATGTGCAAAGCATAACTTTATTTTCCTAAAATAAATCCTGAAATATTCAATCTAACAGAATATAATCTGGTCACATCCTGAAATTCGTCATTAGTAGTTCAGATTTAAATTAAATTGCATTCTGGCCTTTGCCACTCTGTTTCCCCACCCCTACATCTAAGATCCAGGATAGGGTGAGGGGGGCCTAGTGGCATCTGAGGATGGGAAGGCCACCTCCCCTGGCCACTATCTGCATGGTATCAGCTCTGGGTGTTGAAGTCCCAGGGTCGGTAGTCAGCACCAGAGAAGTCATTTTCCTGGTCGTCCCCCCCATCTGCACCCTCCTGGCGGCACAGGAACTTCTGAGACTGTCCCGGACGACTCTGAGGCCTGCAGCACCTGTGGGAGGGGCTCACCTGGGCAGGGCCTGGGGCCTTGGTGTCTTCTGCTTCCACAGCTATGCTACTGGGGGTTCTGCTCCAAGAGGCAAGAACTCCACACCCACATCTCTCTTTCTTGCTTCTCCCATTCCTCTATTTTCCAGAGCAGGCTACGACGGGATGTCTACGAAGGGACAGTTTGGCTGTGTTGGCTTTCTTTTCTACTGCTCACACAGAAACACCACCTTGGTTTCTTTAACACTTGGCTTCTTGACTCTCAAGAGCACCCAGCTCTTTCAAATCAAGTCTCAGTTTTAAGACCATCAAATTTGTTTTAATCTATTTAAAAACTCAAAAGCTGGACACCAAGCTACATATTTTCTTTCCATTCATACTTTAAAATTTCTAGTTCTCTTGCACCTCTGACTGCATTTTTGAGCACTTATGAGGTGTCAGGCAATGCACTGTGAAGAGAATATACAGTATCACTACCTCAATCTTGTGCCGTAAAGATGACGACACTTAACTGTCCGAAGTGGGTCTCAGCAGACCTCGTCTGCTGTCAGGCCTTTTGAACCAGTCTTCCACAGCAGTCAGAAGAATCTACCACACACATCTCCCTGCCCTTAGCTCATCTTCCTCTGGCTCAAACACTCCACGGGGGCATAGAAGGCCCTGTGTGATCGAGGCCTTAACTGTTTCTTCAAGGACAGCTCTTGCCACCCCCTTCCATAACCACACACGACAACAGTGCCAAATCACTCCTGGTCCAGGACCTGTGCCCCCAGCAGGGTCTCTGCTCGCCCCTGACTGGGAGCACCCTGTAGCCCCCTCCTCCAGTCTGACCCCCTCCAGGCCACACCTCCCTCACAACCGCAGGTCTGTTAGGATCAGTCTTCAGTGCTCCCCAGACACCTGAGGACTAGTAAGATTATGAAGGACCAGTCCGTTTTAAAGTGGTCTGTTAACGTGTCTCCCACTGAGCAGACGATGAGCTCTTCCAGGGACAGACGTTTATGTCCCCATGTTTGTCCTGTGCCTTAAAAAGCACTAGCATAAAACCAGTGTTCATGAATGGATGTAGGAGCAAGTTACCAGCATCCCAGGTAATTCTACGGACAGCAGTAAAGCACTAAACAGAAAACAGAGAATTTATACTCAATTTCTTATTATGAAACATGTACGGTGAATTGGTATCAAAAGATTATAAACAGGGATGCCTGGTTAAGGGTCTGACTCTTGATTTCAGCTCAGGTCATGATCTCAGAGTCGGGAGCTGGAGCCCTGTGTTGGGCTCTACGCTGAGCATGGAGCCTGCTTAGGATTCTCTCTCTCCCTCTGCCCCGCCCCCATAAAAAGGAAAAAAAAGTTATAAACAGAAACAACTTCATATTAATTAGTAACAGCAGCAAACAGCTCCAGCTGCAGCCAACAACCAAACTAACAGAGAAATTCAGATTGGGCAATAAAGAGGAGCAGGCTGGACCAGTAAGAAGAGGTTCCCACCACCCTAGGATGAGAGAAGGATGGATGAAAACTACCGTTTTACGTTGAAAAGCTAGCACTGCAGCATTAACAAAATAAGAAACAACATTTTTACTTCTTGAACTACTCACACTGACTTTAAGGGAAAAATGATGCACTTACTGGTCTTAGTTAATTAGCAACCACAGATTTAGAAGTGTTATGATTCTTGATGCAGAAAGCCAAGGTTTGAGAACAGATCTCGAAGAACAGATGACTGATTAAAGAATGTGAGGAAACTTCTCAATCTGATTTTCTTCTAGAATCTAGAATACATTCCATAATAATCTGACTTGACTGCTAAGAAGGCAAAGTGAGCACATTGCCCAGAAATCAAGCCGTTGCAATGTAATCTGCATTTATCTAAAGTACGAAACAAATGCATCATCTTAGCCCGAAATTAAAACTTGGAAGTAGTCATTTTTCTTTATATTGTTTGGAATTAAAAACATATTAAATTGGCCCATTATGAAAATTCTGTTTTCTATGTTGTGTGTTTCAGACCATGTCTGTGTCTTAAGGCTATGAAACAATTTTTGTAATTGTAATAAAAAAACAAATTATTGACTTTAACTTAAGAAGATTGTTGCTTGAATGACTAAATATTCAACCAAAACAAAATAAATCCTTCTCTAAACTGTATCCTACACAAGCCGCTCATTTCCACAGGTTAATGCACTTTATGCAGTAGTGTCACGTTTGTCTGTTTCTCCACCTCTCGTGCGGATGTCTGTGTTTGTGGCAGCGGGAGAGGGTCCCTAATGCCACTCCGCAGCCACACGGCTCTGCAGAGCACAGCATCGCCATCGACATTCCTGCAAGGAAGAGAAGTAAGGACTCCATGTTTAGTGAGCGTCAGTATCAATGGCAGAGTCCACAGGAATTCTGCTCTGTGGCCTGAAGACATCAATCCGAGTTCTAGGCCTAGATTCCTGAGTCTGTTCATTAACTCTGAAGTCACTTATTTGGAATATTAAAAAAAACAAAAACAAAACTATCCCTAATGTCAGCACAGCAACTCGTACCTAAAACAAGTCACTATTTATCAAGGGTGTACTATGTGTAAAATGTGAGGAAAGAGACAGAAGATAAATATGTCCATGACAAATTCCCTCTTCTGATTATAATCTCTTTCAGGACAGTATTTATTTCTAATCCCAAGCAATAACAGATGTAAAAAGCAAGTCAAATTAAGTCAGCTCTACTTGTTTAGGCAGTAGCAGGCGGAGAAAGGGAAGGAACACAGTTTTGCTTGCCCCTTTGCCCAGGGTCCCACAGACAGCTATTTGGTAGATGTGGAGGGTGGGGAGCCCGAGTCCACATGAAGAACCAGGCCCCAGCACCTGTGTCTGTCCAGGACTTTCTATGGAAAGATGGAGGTTCCCAGCAAGAACACCTGTTACACTGGCAGAGCAGTCTGTGACCACGGACATGCAAACAATAAAAAACCCTGCTCGCCAGAGAAACATTATATTCAACGCTCAAAGCGACTCTAAGCAATTTTGATCTCACTTCCTCTTAAATCAACTAAAGACAAATACTATTCTATACTCACCTAAAGGCTCTTTCAGGGTGAGGCTTTAAGTATTTAATACGCCTTTCATTGGCTCTCTCAACAACTGACTCATCTGTTCAGTCCGCATTTACTGAACACCTCATGTGTCTGTCTTAACACACTACAAGCTTTGGCTGAGGTCTACAAAATGAATACACAATGGCTTTAGCCCTCACTGAAATGAAACAAAAATAAACAACTGGAGAATAAGTACTTGAAAGCGTCCCTGTCCTTTCTAAACAGAATGCACGTGTCTGTGCCCAAGCAGAGTGGTCCAGCCCCCCAAGAGGGCACAGGCCCAGGTGGGGGGCTGACAGCAAGCCCCCCGAGGAAGGAGACAAGCAAGGATGGAGACAAGGCGCTGGAGCTCAACAGGAGGAAAGAGGTGCAGCTGGCAAGTGCGGGGACTGATCAATAAATAAACACACCAAGGGCAACAGTAACCATGTTCCTCACTACAGAGACAGAAAACCAGAAGAAACCGGAGCAACAAGTGTGTCTGAAGTCACAGTGTTCAATATACATAAATAAAATTAGGCTTAATGGCATGTGTCTGTGCATGCACGTGTCCATTCATCCATCTTGCTGTCACACTTCCATCTGTCTCCTTACTCTGTCTGACGCCTGGGTCTGGGTACAGCACGTCTCAACAACAGTGAGCACACCCAGGTCCCTCCTGACTTCCTAATACCATTCTGTGCCGGAAGGTACCACGGCTGATCCCCGGGCTGATCCCCGGGCTGATCCGAGAACAGGAGCAAAGAAAGTACAAGATGAATCTGGAACATATTTTGGTGGCAGAAAGATAAAACAGTATTTTTATTTATTTTCTTATTTTCGTTTTTTAATTTAATTTTAGTTACAATATACTGTATTATTAGTTTCAGGGGGAGAGTTCAGTGATTCACCAGTTGCACATAACACCCAGTGCTCATTACATCACGAGCCCCCCTTAATGCCCATCACCCAGTTACCCCATCCCCCTCCCCTCCAGCAACCCTTTTTCTATATTTAAGAGTTTCTTATGATTTGTCTCTCTCTCGGATTTCATCTTTATTTTTCCTTCCCTTACCCTATCATTCTCTGTTTTGTTTCTTAAATTCCATAATGAGTGAGATCATATAATAATTGTCTTTCTTTGATTGACTTATTTCACTTAGCATAATACCCTCTAGCTCCATCCACGTCATTGCAAATGGCAAGATTTCATTTTTTGATGGCTGAGTAATATTCCATCGTGTACACTGACAGCATCTTCTTTATCCATTCATCCGTTGGTGGAAATCTGGGCTCTTTCCACAGTTTGGCTATTGTGGACATTACTGCTATGAACACTGGGGTGCAGGTGCCCCTTCAGATCACAACATTTTGTCTTTGGGGTAAATACCCAGTAGTGCAATTGCTGGGTCATAAGGCAGCTCTATTTTAACTTTTTGAAGAACCTCCATATTGTTTTCCACAGTGGCTGCACCAGCCTGCATTCCCACCAACAGTGTAAGAGGGTTCTCCTTTCTCTGCAACCTAGCCAACATTTGTTGTTTCCTGCCTTGTTAATTTTGGCCATTCTAACTGGTGTGCGGTGGTATCTCATTGTGGTTTTGATTTGCATTTCCCTGATGCCATATGATGTGGAGCATTTTTTCATGTGTCTATTGGCCATCTGTATGTCTTCTTTGGAGAAATGTCTGTTCATGTCTTCTGCCCACTTCCTGACTGGATTATTTGTTTTTTGGGTGTTGAGTTTGAGAAGTCCTTTATAGATCTTGGATACTAACCCTTTATCTGGTAAGATATTTGCAAATATCTTCTCTCATTTCATGGGCTGCCTTTTGGTTTTGTTGACTGTTTCCTTTGCTGTATAAAACCTTTTTATCTTAATGAAGTCCCAAGAATTCATTTTTGCTTTTGTTTCTCTTGCCTTGGGAGATGTGTCATGAAAGAAGTTGCTGTGGCCGATGTTGAAGAGGTTACTGCCTATGTTCTCCTCTAGGACTTTGATGGACTCCTGTCTCACAGTTAGGTCTTTCAACCATTTTGAGTCCATTTTTGTGTATGGTGTAAGAGAGTGGTCCAGTTCCATTCTTATGCATGTGGCTGTCCAATTTTCCCTACACTACTTACAGTATTTCTAAATGATGGCTTTATGATAATGGGACGCAGACACTGGGCTGAATGCACTCCCACAGGCCAAAGGGACAATATAAGCATCAATCAAGGACAGTAACAGACAGGTAATAACGCCATGAGCGAACAGAAAACCACCAGTCACGTGTAAGTCAGTGTAGGAAGTCTAAGTGTAGTGTCTCGAGTACAGCAAGTGATCAGTACATGCGTCCTCCACCTTGTAGCCCCCCCCCCGCCCCTCCATGCACTGTCAGAGCACTTCCACCACCCAGGACAGCATCTCCAGTCTCCAGTGTTTAACACAGGTGGGCCCACGTCCCCCACAAACACACCACATCACTTTTAGGCGAATCACCTTGATACCTTCATGGCTCCTAATTAAACTGCCCAACATCGATCACAGCTGAGGAGCTGCAGGAAGAGAACAAGGCACAGCTTCCGCCTCCAGGGAGTTTAAAATGTGTGGAAGAGGCAGACACGTAAACAAACAGTTACCCCAGGTTTAGTCCTTTGTTCAACCAGTTTGCTAAGCATGTGCACCAGGCAGGGCACCCGAAATACACACGTGAACAATCTCTGCAGTCCAGAAGCTTACCTGTTAGTGGAGGAGGCAAACAGACCAGTCATACGATGATCTCGTTACGTCTCTCCTCAGAGCTCAGGGTTAACGCAGGGAGCTCTGAGGCTGCCCAAGAAGGCTAAGCACCAAGCAGGTGGGGGGCGGGGTGCGTAGCCCAGAAGGAACGCCTGCAGGAGGTCAGGGCTTCCTGGTTACAGCAGAGGTGCCAGCGTTTGCTCTGCCAGAAACAGGGACCCCTGGCATGGCTTTGGGCAGGAAACTAACCTCAACCAATCTGCACTTTGTAAGTATGAGTGTGGCTGGGTGTGATGCCGACGGCAAACAGGACAGCAGCTACCTGAAGCTGTGTGGGTGAGGGGGTGGCAGCAGCACTTGGATGGGGTGCCATCCCAACAGTGCGGGAAGCCCTGATGGATGGAGGGGCGCCCGAGATGTGCGCGGATGCTGCTAACCACGGGGAGAGAGGGGAGGCCAGCCTCATGAGAGGAGGGGGTGGAGAGGCCGGAGGGCGCGGGTGCAAGGAAAGAGGACGACGAGAGCCTGGCGCTCCAGCCACCAGCACACGGGTGTGCCAGGCACCCACACAGCACGCACACTCTCACACGGACATCTTAAACTCACCTGAATTTTTACAACCCCATCTCCTGCAAAGAAGCCACTACGGAAACAGTGATTGGCAGCTTAGGCAGTAACTGTATTTTCAACGTTCTAGCCGCACTGTGATGTATCTGTATAAAATAGATAGTTCTAAGTCCCTAATTATCCGGGTGAAAACTTTCACACACTTTGCACCCCAAACACTCCCTCTACCTGTTTTGAAAGTAAAACTTCTTGTGAACTAGATGTGCTTCAAGAAATAAGACTCATCATCAGAAAGTAGGTTAGTTATCGTTCTGTCTGTAATGGTGTCTTGGTTGTTTAAAAACACAGAAGTTTTAATGGGGTAAAAAAGCCAATTAACACAGGTGCCTGGGGTGACACGAAGCCCCGGGGTGGCAGAGTCAGCACCTCGCTGTCACTGTTGGTCTGTCATTTACCAGCGCGCCCTCCTTTGCCAGGAATGAGAATAACACAAGACACGGCTCTTCTGAAGGGTCCTCTCAATGTTGGCCTCATTTCAGCACAAATTCGAATCAACCAACCAACAGCTCACTCAGCCAGGCCACTGCACTAACTAACCCAGCCTCAGTTACTAATCTGCATCAGAACCAAGCTCACACAATCACCAGGAACCAGGTGTTGACAATATGTGAAACACCCAGCAGGCCCTGTGCATCCCTATCACCCCACGACCTCGAGACATCCCTCCTTCTGAGACCTCCCCCCGCCACCGGCCTGGTGCAGAGCTCCTCCCATGACATCACCTCCCACCAGGATTTAAAAACATCAAACAGTAAGTATTTCAACTAATATTTATTAAAGCTTTGCCACTGGAAGCTCTGTTCACTGGAGGAAGGGACTAATTAATCTTTAAACAGTATGTTTTGGGCTCACTTGAAACTTTTCCTATATATTCTTGAAAATACTATAAAGAAATACCCTGGCATGCTGATTTCAATTTATACTGAAGGTGTTAAAAAAAAAAAAAAAAAAAAGGAACATCTGATGTGTAACTTATCCCACAGAAGTTTCTGTGTCCTGTGTTCAAAAATGTCATTCTGACTCCAGGCCTCAAAAAAGTTTTGATTTTGATGGTATTACAGTTTAAAAACAAGCCTCTCAGAGATGCTTGCTGTGGATGACTGCCCCTCAGAGAGAAATCCCAGGCAGTCAGCAGCTCATCACAGCGGGAAAGCCCCCCCCCCACGCAGACACACACACACACAGACACACGATATATTGTAAAGTTTTACAGAAGGTAATTATTAGCTGACACTGCTGATTACACAGGAGAAGAGAAAGCCACTGAATTTCATGTTAAATTTATCATACACATGTTTTAGTTAATGCCGTTTTAAAAAAGAAACTTTGGTACAGTTGGTACTCTAATGTCGACAAATCAAATTTTTAAAAAATGGTAGTATTCAGAATTTATTTTCAGATGTATGAGAAGACAATTAAGTTGAAACCAGATGTTTTAAGATTTGTTTCTGGGGAATATTTTTTAAAAATTGTTGCTCAGAAAAAATTAACTATGGAGCGGAAAAAAACAAGCGGCTCCTTAAGAAAACAATCTAATCATTGAGCACACGTGGTGAGTGCTATGCCAGAGGCCCGACACTGCCAGGGTGGCCAGCACGGGGCTGCTCTCCGGGGGGACGGCTCGGCCCCTGGCAGCAAGCCTGAGGCGCCCTCACAAGGAGCCAGCAGGCCTCCCGCCTCCCCCAGGCCGCAGTCCCCAGGACAAGCACCCTACACGGCCTGCCAGGTGCTGGGGAGTCGATGTCCCCCCTCCCCGACCAGCTTCTGTCTCCAAGAAGGAGGAGCCACCGTGGGGGCCGAGCGCCCTGCACAGCAGGCCTTCCCAGGGTACAGTAAGGAAACCAAGTGACCTTCCCTTCTTGCTGGCCTGCCTTGGAATCTCTCCCCCGGCCGCCCAGGAAAGTCTGCTTCTGAACCCACATCATGTGCACAACCTGCTCCTGATCCGGGATGGCCATGGAGGCCCCGTGTGCACGGTCGCACCGCGGGTCTGTACCGCTCAGACCCCGCACAGCCCTCCTGCGAGAAGACACAGACTGTGGGAATCTCGGAACAACAGGAAAACCTCACTATCCCCCTTTCTGTCTCCACTCCTACCACCATCATCCACACTCCACCTTCCTCCAGTTCCCGTCAAAGTTTCAAAACGGGTCTTACTCCTGACTCTCAGTCTTACTAGATATTCCAGGCCCTGTTTCTCACCTGTCCAAAAGGGCTTCAGGATAATCTGGTGATGGTAAGTACTCAGTTTTGCGGGCTCATACAAAGATCATGGAAGCATCGTGATCGACAAGGCATCACAACTTCCACAAATTCCAAAAGTTTTTATAGCCTCAAAGTAAGGAAACAAGGATTTCAACAAATAAAGACAATTATGAAAACATTTGCTTCTTGGATAAATTACACTTCTTTCGTTTTTTAAAGATTTATTTACTTAGAGAGAGAGAGAGAGAGTGCGAGCGGGGAGCAGAGGGAGAAGGAGAGAGAGAATCTCAAGCAGACTCCATGCTGAGCATGGAGCCTAACTCGGGACTTGATCCCAGGACCCCGAGATCATGACCTGAGCCGAAATCCAGAGTCAAGACGCTTAACTAACTGAGCCACCCAGATGCCCCTGTACTTCTTTGTTAAGACTTTGATTATAAAGAATTTAACTATACTGCTCAGAAATGATAAAATACTATGGAGTAGTTCTCACCAAATACACAACAAATGATTAGTAAGCCCTCACCACTCAGAACTTTATGTAAAACTAAGTCAGTTTAGTGATACAAAGTATTTATTTTAAATAATAAATACACTCGTGTTCCTATTTAGAACACCTGCTTTATAATCAAATTCATATTTAGAAGGAACTTAGGGACTAAATTCAGGTTTTCTGGTGTAGATATTTGCTGCATACTCTGATAGAGCATTATGTCCCAGATGTTATCATTAGGATTGCTTTCTAACCATTTAGCATTTTGCCTCTTTATTGCTTTCCTGAAATTATAAGTTTATTTACATTCACAGTGCTGATGAAGAAGCACAACTTTTAACTGTGAGCAGCTGTAATGTGACAGTGTGCAGTCACACAAGTGCAGCAACGGTGGGGTGTGCGGCCATGACCCGACAGCCACACCGGATCCTGTCGGCACGCCACTGGACCACACTGTCGTAGGCTTGTTTCTCTCGTTGACCTTTTCCTGATGAGGACTTCAAACACTATGATTTGTTAGTATTAATAACAGTTATGCAAACACAGCATTCCCGAAGTCTCGCTATCCACAGAGACCGACCACGCTGCTGTATTATACCGCACACAGCACTTGCGTGAGGCACGTGATCATGTTTCTAAACACATATTTAAACCCAAAGATATTTTATGGCTCAAGAAGGCAATTATTAGAAAAATTAAGGGCTGCTATGATTGCATGCAACCACAAGAAAAAAGAGAAACAAGTTATTCTACAGTAACATCTTAATAATACAACTTTTAAAATATTAATAAATTGTCCTTTTTAAAATAAGAAAGCTATTCTCCAACACGGCCTTGATGCTTCAACCCATAAAGTACAGCAGAGCTGATTCTATTTTGTTCTGTTATCTGAAAATGCCTCTACAACAATTCAGAGAACAAGAAGCAGCTCTAATTCACATAATGGCACATATCACCTGTCTGTCTGTCAGTGAGACGTTTGAAAGCATCTTTTTATTAGAAACACAAATCAATATGCCCAAGGGATTACAATAACTGCTTGAAGCAATTTGTATTACCATTTCATCCCTGATGCTCTTGCTCTGAGCAACTTATTATTATGAATGGCATGAAAATGGCAGCCTGTCACAATTGATTTTTCTTAACCTCCTGTAAGAATTTTTCCCTCTTAAATGTAATCAAGTATCATCTTATTAAATATATCTCAAGCTAGGTTTTATAAAACAGTCCATTACTCAAGTTGTATCCCTTATAATTTAAACTTTCACTAAATATTATTATAAAAGTAACTGCTTAGTAATAAAAACTTTTGATTTGTTGGAAGTTTTAAGGTAACAATTTCAGACTGGGTAGAGCCCATGTCCCTGCCTTGCGCCTGCTGGTGCGCTGGAAACACGCATTCTCATCCTGAAAGAGCCTCAAGGACTGGCCTAGATCTCACGACTCTCCTCCATCAAACACCACCGCAGAATTTGGTATTAATCACCACAACTGGATAAAACATGCTACATTTTAAGAAGTACTCTGATAAACCCTTGTAATAAGCTTGAAGCTGTATATTCTGACTCTATAAAATTATCAGCTGAAAGGGTGGACGAACGTGGGGCACCCGTGAGCCAGGGAATCTGGCTGCAGCTTCATTAATCTGCCCACGAACTCTCTTTACATCTCGGTTTGTCGTGGCCCCTGCGGAGGCGGTGTCTCTTGGTTATCAGTACACGTCACAGCGCTCCGGGGTGGCTGCACCCCAGGTTCCGATCCAGGAGGTCCAGGACAGACACCCAGGGGCAGCCTCCATGCACACAGAGGTGATGCTGATGCCGCCAGCCCAGGGCCACTCAGCTGGGCCACGAGACAAGACCGTGTGGACAGAGTGGTGTCGCAGAGCAAGACAGTGGCTAACAAGCAGCTAGAGAAAGTGCCTTCATCTCTGTTCTTTATTTTTTTTTAAAGATTTATTTATTTATTAGACAGAGAGAGACAGCCAGCGAGAGAGAGAACACAAGCAGGGGGAGTGGGAGAGGAAGAAGCAGGCTCCCAGTGGAGGAGCCTGATGTGGGGCTCGATCCCGGAACGCCGGGATCACGCCCTGAGCCGAAGGCAGACGCTTAACGACTGCGCCACCCAGACGCCCCCATCTCTGTTCTTTAAAATGCGTGCTTGGGATAGAGTGGTAGGCATCTGTGGCCACAGGAGAAGATGAGACAAGTGATCATGCTTTTCTCCTCACTTTTCTGTTTGACATTTTCTAACAAGCAGCGAGAGAAGAACAAAATAGACAAAATGAAGACAAAAGGAAAAATGCCCATATTAAGGCTTGGGAAAAGAGATGGGCAGAATGACAAGTTTAAAAATAGGTTTTATGAAGCAACTAGCAAAACTGGTTAAATGGCAAGTATCCCTCTACTCAGTTCTGGGAGGGTATTCTGAAAGGTACAAATGCTGTTGCACGAGCACCTCCGGCCTCCACGGGGAAGTCACACTCACGTCCCCTGACCCACAAGGGCGGCTGGTGCTTTTCCCAAGGGGAGACAGGGCTCTGCGCAAGGGCCCTCACCAACGACTCTACGCCTGCATGGGGCAGAGGGCAAGGGGGACAGGGGCCCTATGAGGGGGCCGTGACGTCTAGTGTGCTCCTGCAGACAGGTGTGGCCACAACTGCTCGAAGTTCCCCCTGACCCACCCGCCCCACCACCTGTCGCTCCGGACCAGCCATTTCTCTGTCCACGTGTCTGCTTCTGCTCTGAGGCTCCTGAACATGGGCCTGAGAAAGCCACATGCTCATTACTGTCTCCATTACAAACTGAAGAATTCCAGCAGCAGCTGGGTCCTTCACACTGCTCAAGAACTGACGAAGCTGAATTGTGAGGCGAATCCTCTCAGCCTCCTGCCTGCTGTGCTGCGCCAGCTCTCGCCACTGGAATGACTGTTGTCACTTGCTTCTCCCCCGCCAGTCAGCACTGCTCTTCCAGTAGTGCTTCTTCCAGCCCAGAAGCTCACAAATGAGCATGTCCCTCTTCCACACGCTACAGGGAAGGCAGGAACAAACGCACTACGGAGCGAGAGACACTGGCTAACGGACTGAGGACTGTCCACATGTGTCCAGAGCCACGGAGCCAAGCCCTACTGCACATGGCAGCTCTTTCCAGATGACAACACAGAATCTTCTCTCCAGTGATCTGAGTGACTGCAGGATGCCCGTGACACTCATTCTTCCACAGACTACAGCTTCCCCTTTATAAACTAAGGCGCTCTCTTCTTTCATGGACAGCATGAATAATCTTGCAATTTTCTCACCAGAAACAAACAAAATCAGTAAAATCCCAGTGCTTTGGGCTCCCTCCCAACCCTCCCAATCCTTGGCCCTGCTGTCCTTCCCCTCATCCCCGACCTTCCTCACAGGGTCCCCCATCTGCTTTTGCATCTGATTCCCCCCAAACAAATCAAAGACAATGATTCTCCCGTTGCTAAATCCACTCATCGCTTTTCATTTTTCCCACCAACGACCTCCATAGCACCGGCACGCTGTGGACCTCCACCCACCGCTAGAAGTGCCTTCCTCCTTCAGCCTTCCTTCCCAGCTCCTCTTCCTCAGCTTCAGCCCTTCACTGCCAGCACTATTCAGGATTTTACGAAGTTCCTGTTTTGTTTTGGCTTTTACTTACACAAAAGGCCTAGGAACTCTCATCTATGACCACACTGGGGTAGTCAGTGGTCCTAAGTCATTAAATATTCCCCCTTTCCCTCCTTCTGCACTGGGGTCGGCCTGTACTCTCCTGATTCCTTCAACTTCCGTGAGGCCATTCCTTGCTCTGGCCAAGGAAAGGTGACCTGTGCCACTCACAGGCAGAGCTGCAAAAGTCAGTATGTAAGCTGCTACATCTGTGTCTTCGTACCCAGTGGTCATGGAAGCACATACTCAGGAGGGTTCCCTGAGGCACCATGAAGAGCAGAGCACCTGCCAACATGGCAGACACGTACTGAGGAGAAAAGCAGTCTTTGTTATAGTAAGCCACTGGGGTTTTTAGGGCAATCTGTATCACTGCATGACTCAGTTACGGGACTCAAGCATAAATACATATTTCCAGCCCCAATCTCTCTGCTGTCATGAAGCCACAGCAAAATCTCGCCTGACCACCGTGTCTGTTGCTGCCCCTAATGCGGTATAAGGAACAGTGTGCTTCCCTAGAGAAGAGAAACTCAGGTGAATGATCTGATTTCCCTTGGAAATGTTTCCTTTTTATTTCCAGTGGCCTTCTCTGAAGTCCAGATGTTTGTTGGTTTAGTAAGCTACCGGAAGAACACTGAGATGTCGTCTTCACATTACGTCTTACAGTGAATAATATTTTCCGTCTCCCTTTCTCTCTTTAGGGATTCGAACATCACAAAAATCTTTTCATTCAACATACATCAGTACCTCCCCTAGAGAAATCACATGTTACTTTTTGCCCACTGTAGCATGCTTATAATGTTTCCAGAAATTTTTTCTTATAAATCTGGCATTCGACACTTAGAAGGATTTAATAATGTATGCAAATTTGGAGATTTTATTCTTCTCCTAAGAGTATTCCTTAATTTACAAAAGTGTTTCCCCCTCAAGTTGGTGCTCTGTGACCCACAGTGCTTTCACGGAGAAGCACGCACCACGGTGACAAGCACAGCCTCCCGCACCACGTCCCCGCTCCAGAACCAGATGACACCGTTTCCTCCAAGGGTGGTCGTGCAGATTCACGACGTCACACACACACAGAGCTCTGAACAGCACCTGCCACACGTCAGTGCTCTGCCTGGGCCTCAGCGAACACAGTTACAAGGATCTCCAACTGGAAGGGGAGGTCTGACTGTTGATGAAGCACCAGGAAGGTACCAGCCAATGAACGAGCACGTTTGCTCCTTATGTGAGGCTGACAAGTGACAGAGCGGGTTCTGAATCTGGTTCTGCAAAAAGTCAAAGATACCCTTCCTATTACAGGTGTGTTAACACCAAGGAAATTTAGTTATTTGGTGTTTTTTTTTATAAGGAGGGAGGGAAGAAGAGGAAGAAGAGGAGGAGCGGAAGAGGAAGGCTGATATGGGCAAGGAGCAGGTCTCCAGGCCACCTGGCGGGGCAGCGCGGGGTGGAGTGCCTGCACAGCCAGGTGTACACTGAGTATCTCAGGCCGACAACGAGGGCTGGGCACTCATTCACAGTGCACACTTCACTTTACAGGAAGACAGTACTGATGGGTAACATGGACCGAGCAGTAAGACACAGAATTAAGCCATTTGCCCAGGGTCACAGAGCTAGGTAGTGGCAATGCCCAGACTCCAACCAGGCAGCAAAGCCCCAGGCCAGAGTTCCTCACCGCAGGCATACACTTGGGAAAGGTCACCCAACTACCTCTGTGTCCACGCCCAAGGGGAAGCACATGGGAGCCAAAACCTAAGGTGTGTGCACAACAGTGAGGTATGGACACAGGCAATGGGAGGGGACAGAAAAGAGGCTGCCCTGAAGAGTAAGGTGGGAGGAAACAGGAGTTGTGTTACATGACAGGATAACTTTTAAGATTTTAAAACTTAATATTTAAAATTAAAATTACCCTCAAAGTCATCCTAAAAGTAAAATGATTAGAAGTGATTAAGAAACAAAATATATCCCAGAACTTGTATTTGCATCAGTAGAACATTCTAGTTTTGCTTACTAAAGAAAAAAGTCGCTGTACTTCACAGAAAACATACACAAATATGCATGTAATTCTGTCAATAATTTGTTTAATAATTTATTTTTAAATAAATTTAACTCTACGGAAAAAATAATGACTTGTGGTATATTTGGTTTCCTCCAATTAGCCCAAAGTTGTAATATACATCAGCAGGGATAATTTTCCCCGTTATCACAGTCAGAATTTATACTAACATAATAGTCTTTCACTTTAGTAAATGTGTCACACACACACATTTGGAGTCCTAACGAGCCCTATTTCGTCAAGCTCCCTGGGATGACTCGTGTGACCTGCGGGGGCAAGGACACTCTCCAGACAGGACACATCAGAGCCACTCTGCTGCACTGCACATGGGCACAGACGCTCAAAGGGTAAGGGGCGCCTTCCTCGTGTTGGGAGGGGTGACTGTTTTTTAAAATAGTATTTAGCTGAAAAAACGGAGTACATCTTGTCCTTAGAAATACCTTTTCAAAGAATTATTTCATTTCTATTGCTTTGCAATGAAACTTCCTACAAAAGACAACCTTTTCTATTAATTACTCACAAAGCAAGGTAGGAATCCATGACAGTGCTTTTTTTTTGCTCTAGTTAGATACACCTCAGATTACATTTCAAATAAAGAGGAGTAAACTGCACAGTTAAAGAGAGCTTCTCATAACATGGACATCAGCACATTCTGTGACTTGACTCTACTAAACGCATTAACCACATAATAGCAACGGAGAACCCGAACTGAGTGTTTTGCTCCTGTGTAACTTGGATACACACGCTGTGCACACACACAACCGCCTCCGGAGTAGAACAGGAACAGCATCGATTCAGGAACGTAATCAAGTCTTTACACTAAAAGTTGTTTTCAACATGCTTGTGAAATGAAAATAAATGAGTTCAACAATGTCACACTATCAAATACTATAAAATATTAATACAGATTCTTTTATTTTAAAAATGAATAATCAGCATAAAAAAAAGAGTGCAAACTGTAAAATAAATAAATTGAAAAGGAGAGACCACACTATCAATCAAATTACAGGCAAATTGTATATCCAACAAAGAAAACTTAAGAGGCACAGACACTCGGATTAACCAAGAAAAGATACTTGCAAGTTCCTCAGTATGAGCATGCTGTTACATAACACAGAGAATGCACATCCGAAATCACCAACATTTCTGAAAGTCTGTTTTTAGGTTAAATATTAAGCTAAAGTGAGCCAGCTCTTCAGAACTGCACGTACTTTCTTACTGAAAGGGAAAATCAAGTCATTAAAGCAGCTGCTCCTTAATCTAGCCTACCTTATTTTTTGGATTGGATGTGTTCATTACACTTCGAGTCTCTTTTCCAGTATAAATGACAACACCTATTACAGTACCTGCAAAAACACGAAAGTGGTCCTTACAGAGATGCCTCAAAGGGTAAGCACAGAGAGAACACTTTCTAATCAATCGTCTTGATGGAAAATATTATTCACTACTTAATTTTATATAAATTTATCTAACAGCACATTTAATTTGGCTAGTTCAACAAAGTCTAATCTCAACTTTATAAACTCTGAGGAACTCAAATGATTTCTTAAGCTATACAAATTTACCTCCATTCAACATTAGAAAATGTACTGACATTCTGTTCACTGTCAAGAGAAAGGGTGACATTGCTCATTGGTTCACATGTGCAAATAGCACAGGTAAGTGAAGAGAGGCTGCGTTCTCAAGTGGTCAGATGCATCGTGGGACCTTCATACCAAGACTGCATCAGCTGAACCACCTTCCTTGTACGAGAGACTCAGGCACTACCAGGTCTAACAGCCTCTGCTGACATTTTAGCACATATATAATTAAAACACGGATAAACAATTACATAAATATCTGAAGTTGAATTTAGATGTTATTAGTCTTTTTTACTCACGTCTCCTGAAAAGTCTGGTTTCCTATCAAACTTAAGGTAAAAGAATACTAAAATACCCCTAGAACAACCCTTGGATTACGAAAGCTCAGAGGCACTCACCTCTGTAGTGTCAAATTAAAAACCATAGAGGTCTGTTTCTAAACTGCAGCTATGCATAATTTATATTCCTGGTTTTCATAAATTCTGAGGATGAGAAATGATTGAAGAAAGACAATCACGTCCGTAAATACTCACTGAGACAAACACCACTGCAGAATCCACTAGAATCGCTACACAAAAACTCTTTGATGTCACATTAATGTGTGAAATTTAGTGTGTCATAAGTCAGGACCCATAGAATAAATGTGATTTTAGCAACCTCTTGGATTTATATGAACAGATAGCTGCACATTATACGCATTAGATAACGAACGGTTTCCTCCGTGGAATGTTCAGGAAGACAGGGAGGTGCTAGGGCTGCTCAGCGATCACATTCCTGAAGAGGTTACACATGTGTCTTGCAAAATAAGCATTTCCTTTCCTCCCCCCCTTTTCACCATGTGCTGTTGACAGAGCTGCGAGGCTGAATTTCCTGAGCCCCCGAAAGCAGAGCAGCCCCTCCAGCACAGAAGCGGCCCAAACAGCACAGATGCGACCTTTCTAGAGCCCTGTCCAACCAGACCTGCAGATGACAGGTCCGTACTTAGCATTCAGGAAAGCACGGACTGCAGAGTGACCCGGTACCATCAAGGACTCTCCCAAAACAAACAGCGGCAGTTCTGGCATCAATGAAGCAGTATGTTAAATGTGACTGATCAGTATTTTCTTCCTACTTTGCCAATTAAACTTAACTTAAAATATAGGAGTGTCTCATGTTAAATAAGCTCACTAATGTTAAAAAAAAAGTACAAAAACGGAACAAGACAAACTGCAAAATTATTTTTAATATCAGCAGAACAAAGAGTCTCAGAAAAGACTTAAAAATTAATCAGGCCAGAAAACACTGTCCTAAAATCCAGACAAACTATTAGCAATGTTGATTCTAGGCTGGCATTACAGTCAGAAGTATCCAAAATCCAATCTGAGAAATGACAAGACTAACAAAACATAATGCATTCAGATACACATAATATTATATATAATCAGTATTTGCATCTTAAGTATATCATACGTAAAGAGTATTTAACAGAATTCCTCCTATAGTTTTCCTTGTATAATCTACTGAAGTCTGGTAAAGGCTCTCATATGTATTATCTCATCCCATTTTCACTAAAAAGGAATATTCAGTGTACTTAGAATAATGCATTGTTTTCCTGAGTCTGTCATGCTTTTTAACTACTAAAATTACTAAAGTCAGTACGAAGTACCTGCAGTACTCTCCATTCTTTTTGACAAAGGCCACCTACTTATGGGCTAGGGCAGGCTGAAAGGTTGAGCAGACCCGGTAGGTACGGCAAATACATACACATATGGAAAAGGGACTACCTGTTGATTTAGAAAATGAGACCTGAGACGGAACACAACAGAGCACATTCATCAGAAAGTCTGACAAGAGATAACGTGTCAGAGACAGACAGACAGATAGACCTCAAGAGCTCTTAACCAACCAAAGTCTTTCCTGACTGTCACTTAGGAACCTGCTGGCTCCCGTGAAGAAACTGCTTTCCTTGTGCCAGTCTCAACAGAACCCCAAGCATGGGTACCCACTCACTCCAGAGTTTTCCTGCACCTGGAATGGACAGCGAACACTAAGAAGATGGCCAGCAAAGACTATGGATTCGCCTCGGGACAGCAACATGGAGAGACTGAGCCAGGCACACAGACTGACACTGCGACCTGCACCAGGTCTGGGCTCCACCCACCGTGCCGTGTGTCCAGGGATGGCAGGGCTGCCCCACCCCCTTCCCAGCGGCCATGACTGCCTACCCCTGAGACCCAAGGTTCGAGAAGCAGCAACATGGGGTGCTGCATGCTGCTGTGTTCTCTGCGACTCCCACTGCTCCTGCACCACGTGCCACCACGCTCTTCTGTGCAGCTACACCAGAGCTCTCCGGGTCAGGTCCCTCGGGGGACTGTCGTGGGACAGCCTCTCCTGCTTTCCCAACACCCATCCAGCAACCTCTCTGCAGCAGGAGCCTCACAAACCATGCACACTAAAGGCACGGGTGTGATTTTAAAATTTCTCATCTGTCGCGTGGACTAGTCTGATAAAATATCATGCCAAAAATTACCAAGAGAAATGAAACAACACAAAAACCAGAAAGAATATATAGGTCCTGATTTTTTCAACATTAAATTATTTCATCAAACTGCTACAAAAGTGTCCAAGTGTTTACTCTCATTTTTTGTATTTATCGCAATCACTACCAGCCCTGGACCTGTCTACGCACACGCCCCCACTCTAGAGGGGTCACCCTGGACCCCCGTCGGCACACACGCCAAGCAGCCCTGCTCTAGAGGCATATCTCTGCTTCCAGTCTCCTGGCAGTTTAAGATCAGAAAACTCTCTTGTCCACTTATCGTCTCCCACGTGGCAGCGCTCTGGGACACTGACTCTGCTCTGGAGGAACGACATTCACTGACCGACAGGGGGAGGAAGATGGAGGGCACCACAAGCAGTTGTGTTTGTCCCTGTTTGGTGACCCCTGGTCCTTGGATCCTCTGTGGTGTTAACGTGAACCCTCGTTCCCATGCACTCAGAAGCCCAGGACAAGGGAGGAAGGCCCACGTTCACCCCAACTAGGAGGCAACCTGAATTCGGTGGACACATATCATTTAAAAAATAAGATTTAAAAAAATCTGGTCTTTCTTTCTCAACTTATAATCAAGTATAAAGAAGATATGAGCCCTTAAATTACTCCTGGAAACCCAGGTCTTTCAAACACTGCTCACTGATAATATATAGAGTCTAGTAATAGCTCACGTTATTAAGGTTTCTAAATAAAGGTAAGTATGTGTTAAAATATTTGAAATTAATGAAAAGAGCTTGCATTTTTAAAATGTCCAAACACAAGTTAAAATCAGAGGTGTCTTATTTAAATTTTTTTGAATGGATGGTATTTGAGCAGTATAAATACTTTCTTGGAAGTTAAAATGCCTGGGTGAGCTGCGTTCTACACATCAGGGCATCAGAAACCGTCCTCAACATGGCAAGCACATGTGACACCTAGGTTTGTGTCTGCTCTGGCCACATATGCAACTAGGAGCTACCACGTGTCAAGGTCACCTAGAGAGTGGAGGACAGGCGAAGAAAAGTGTGTGCAGGGAATTACTGGGGGCATCACAGAAGCCTTACGCTTGGGGGCTTCTGTCTCTGTGAGGAGAAAGGACACAGATCGACAGCACTGGGGATGAGTACCAACACTCTAATACACAGGGAACAGAAAATCAAATAAAACACATTTTTTTTTAAAGCATCTTCAATATGATGGAAACAAAATAGAATACAGCTCTAGACATGGAAAATGTGAAATCTGTAACCAAGTATCAGCTTATGTGTGGTATGTTTTAAATATTTTCCTATAAACTATTAAATGCTAAAGACTGAAGGGTGACAGCCGTCAAGGACAGCCACCTGGATTCAAATCCTGATCCTGAGACAGCCTGGCTGTGTGACCGTGCGAACAATGTGGGCCCACGAAGTGAGGCTACTGACGACAGCACCACACTGAGCTGTGGCACCGCTGTCAGCAAGGTCAGCACAGAACAGCAGTGGGGAAGAAGTACAAGCACAAGATTCTGAGACTTCTGGCCACAGTGCCTTCTCCACAGTGACCCCATGGGCACGGTGAGTCTCCCCTTCCTGGGGTCTACACAGCCTGAGACCTGGCCTGCTCCCCCTGACTCTCTCCTTGGTGTGCTATCTATCCTTAACTTCTTCTCATTCTCTTTTGAGAAATTTAAAAAATCATCAGTATAAAAATCATGAAATACCTCAATTTCTATTAAAATTGTCCCATTTGCCATCAAGCTTTTTGTTAAACATAGAAAACATTAGTATAAAACTAAGTCCCCTCTCATCCTCTATTCCCTAAACGGTGCACACGTGGACTCCTAGAGGAGTCTGCTTTACATGCTGCTGTGCACAAAGCCCCCTCCCCCCCGGCACACATGCACACAGAACTGCCCTGCCCTCCCCCGAGCACTGGGCATGAGGCCCCGGTGCCAACCTCTTTAGCCTACTGTTGCCCCAGGCCCTCACACAGCTGCTGGTGCGCTCACGAGCCCTTCGCACACCTTTCCACCCCTTTACCTGGCGCACCTGTTTGCTCCTCCCTCGAACTCTGACCAGGAAAGGATTTTGGCTTCTTTGTTTTGGGGGGTACTCAGCAGAGCGTAAAGTACCCGCCTCACTTTACTAAGTCGTCCTTGCCCCTGAGCTCCCCAGGCCTGTGCATTCAACAGCTCCTGGTCCACAGAGGGATTCTTACAAAACCACCAGAAGAGCAACAGGGCTCCAAGATAGGAAGGCTGCTGGCATTGGGCCACAGACTGAGCAGACAGACAACCCTACCCCGACCATTCCCTAGCCTTCCTCCCCACCAGCATCCTTCAAGCTCCCTGCTGCTAAGATTCAGTCTTGGTTACCATTAGCAGGTCAGCTACTTTCTGGAAAGCTGGTCATCATTTAGATTTGAATACCTCCCAGAGAAATTTACTTCCCAAAATGTATATTTAAGGGACCTCCCCCGTTCAGCCACTAGAAATACTCCAACATCCTCTAATTTCACTCATTCAGAAGAAAATTAAGAAGTTTCATCCTCGTTCTCAAAGGCCCAACATGGAATACTTCCCAAGGCCCCCTATCTCACCTAATACTTTTCTCCCCAACAGACAACCCACCACAGTGACCTCTTACAAATCCTACTGGGAGACCAAGGAGTGGGAAGCTCCCCCCAGTACCACCACTGGCTTCCCCAGTTGTGCTATGCCACCTCCCAGTAAGGGACACTGACAAGTTTGCCGAGAAAAGGTATCAGTACCAGCAAAATGAGTGTGCCCTGTGCCATGGAGGGTGCACCCCCTGCCCCTCCTCCCCCCCCCCCCCCACTGCTCTGGGTCTTGCTCTTTGCAATGCACAGCCCACAGCCAGAGCTTGCCTAGAACACAGCCCCTCAGGGCCTACCCCACACCCGCCAACTACAGGGTATGATCAGTAAGGTCCCTGTGTGGCACAAGGCATTCTCAGAGAACTGCCCAGTCACTCCAATACACAAAGCACCACCTGTACGTGAGAGCTGACGCTAACGAGAGAACTCGCTTCATACCTGATGCGACAATGGTGCTCGCCCACAGCGTATTTTCTATGCTGAGACTCTCATGAACGGGTGGGTCACAGTCTTCCTGTTCAGAGAGAGAGAAGGGGAAAAATGGCAAGTAAGCAACTTTTTACTTCAGATATCTGCAGTGATAAAACCAAGTGTACAAGCTGGATTCAGTTAATGAGCAGTGAAATGGCACTGCAGAATAAAGGTGAAAAACAAGGGAATTGAGACAGAGGATCCTGGGAAGAGGGCAGAGCAGGGAGCTCTAGGAATCTCTCCCAACCTGGGCCACGACTGCACGGGCAGAATCTGTCTGATGGGACTATCTGGGGACTGTGGAGTCTGCTGCAGGCTTGCAACTGTCCAGGGGAAATAGTCGGTTTGGTCTCTTCTAGCTCTTAGTGCAGTCACAGCTACCCAACCACGCGGCAGGCAGCTGTGCACCTGCTTCTGGAGCAGCCCGCAGATGCCAGGTGGGCAGAAAGGGCCCCGTCCTCCAAAGAGCAGGAGTCTATGCTCTCATCACTGATGGCTGCTTCTGATCACACAGGTGCAGACACAGGAGGCTGGGCGCCCGTGCTGTCGCCCCTCCAGCTCCAGCTCGAGTGACTTCAAGGGCATCGAGAGGGCGAGTGCCCCCTTACCCCCTTTTTGGGAGCCAGACATTAAACACTAGAACATTCTAAAACAACTGCACATATGGAAAAAAACACAAAGTGACTGTGCGTCCCCAAGAAAAATCTCAGAAAAGACCTGAAAAGACATCAGATGCACACCTCAGACTGATAACCCGGCACAGAGTCTATAATAATAATAATAATAATAATAATAATAATAATAAATAAACAAATAAATATAATGATTAAAAACCCAGTAAACCCTGAGGAAGGGTGTGAATTGACTTCTAGAGTTACCACATTATTATACAAAAAAGAAAAAAAAAAGTGTTCAACAATAAAGAGGCATTAAAAAAAAAAACACCCCAAAAAATAGGGCCCATATAAAGGAAAATTATCAATCAACAGAAACTACCCCTGAAAAAGACCTGATGTCAGATACACTAGACAAAGACTTTAAAAGAGAAGTATTAACGATGTTTTATAAAATGAAGATGTGGAGAATGCCAAGAAAACAATCTGTGAACGAAATGTAAATATGAATAAGGAGACAGAAAACATAAACAGAAACCAGAAGAAAGTCAAGAGCTCAAAAGTGCAATAACTGAAATGAAAATTTCTCTAAAGAGATTCAAGGCAGATCTAACCCTGCAGAAGAGTCAGCAAACCTGAACACAGAACGATGGAGATGACCAAATCTGGAAA
This sequence comes from Ursus americanus, assembly GCF_024610735.1. NCBI lineage: Eukaryota > Metazoa > Chordata > Mammalia > Carnivora > Ursidae > Ursus > Ursus americanus. Next base: position 882,451 of record NC_142145.1, read on the forward strand.
CAGAATGAAAACAGGTGGAGGAAAATTAGAAGGGTCTGAGGGAGTGCAGGATACCACGGTACAAACCAATATATGTATTGTGGGAATCCCGGGAAGACAGAGTGAAAAGGGCAGAGAAAACATGTGAAGAAGTACTGGATGAAAACACCCCTAACCTGATGAAAGGCATGCATGTAAACAGTGAAGAAGGTCAACCAAATCCCAGGAAGAAGAGCTCAAAGAGACCCACATAGAGACTCATGATAATAGAAGTTTTAAAAGACAAAGACAAGGACGCCCAGGTAGTTCAGTCAGTTAGGTGTCCAACTCTTGTTTCAGCCCGGGCCATGATCTCAGGGTCGCGAGACGGACCCCTGCATTGGACTCTGTGCTCAGCGCAAGTGTGCCTGAGATTCTCTCATTCTCCCTCCGCCCCTCCCCATCACGTGCTCTCTATCTCCTTCTCTAATGTAAATAAATAAATCTTACCAAAAAAAAAAAAAAGACAAAGAAAAAAGAGAATCTTGAAAGCAGTACAAGAGAAGCAAAGCATTACATACAAGGGATCCCCATAGTTAGGTGCAGATTTCTCATTAGAAATACTGGAGGTCAGAAGGTAGTGTGTGGGTATATTCAAAGTGCTCACACACACACACACCCATGTCAGCCAAGAATCCTATATCCAGCAAAACTGTCCTTCAAAAATCAGGGTAAAATCAAGACATTCCCAGACCAACAAAAGCTAAGACAGTATGTGACCACTAGACCTTTCCAGCAAGAACCACTCAACAGAGTCCTGCAGGTGCAAGAGGAGGGTACAGTAACTCGAAACTACACAGAGAAATAAAGATCTCAAGAACAGTAAGTACACAGGCAATTATAAAAGCCAATATTATTGTCACAACGGTTTGTAACTGCATGTTTTGTTCTCTACATGACTTAACAGACTAATACATAAAACCTAGTATTGTTGTAATTTTGGGTTGTAACTCCAAATCTTGTTTTCTACATTATTTAAGAGGCTGGTGCATTTAAAAGAATTATTCATTTACATTTTTAGGCACAGAACGTATAAAGATGTAATTGTGTGACATAAGCGAACAAAAGGGGTGGGGACAGAGCTATAAAGGAGCGGAGTCTTTGTATGTTATTGAACTTAAGTTGGTATAAATTCAAACTAGAGTGTTATATCTTTAGAATGTTAAATGTAATTCCCATGGTAACCACAAAGAAAACATCTATGGAATATACACAAAAGGAAATGAGAAATTTAAACATTTCCCTACAAAAACCAACTAAACACAATAGAAGACAGTAATGTAGGAAATGAGGGACAAAAAACAAAACAAAACAAAACAAAAAACTATAAGGCACACAGAGAAAACTGAACAATGACAGAAGTTTAGTCCCTTCTTTTAAGTAATTACTTCAAGTATCAATGGCTTTGGGGCGCCTGGGTGGCTCAGTCGTTAAGCATCTGCCTTTGGCTCAGGGCATGATCCCAGAGTCCTGGGATCGAGCCCCACATCAGGCTCCTCTGCTATGAGCCTGCTTCTTCCTCTCCCACTCCCCCTGCCTGTGTTCTCTCTCTCGCTGGCTGTCTCTCTCTCTGTCAAATAAATAAAAAAAATCTTTAAAAAAATGTATCAATGGGTTAAACTCAACAATCAAAAGATAGAGACTGGCACAATGGATAAAAATACATGATCCAAGTATATACTGTTTAGATGCTGAGACTCACTTTAGATCCAAAGACAGAGAGGTTGCAAGTGAAACTACGGGAAGAGATATTCCATGAGAATAGTAAACAAAGTGAGCAGGTGTGGCTATACTAATATCAGACAAATTAAATGTTACACCAAAAGAGGTTCCAAGAGAAATTATATATTAATTAAATGTTCAATAAGGCAGGAAGATAGGATTACAAACAACTGTGCATCTAATGAAAATCTATAAAAATATATGAAGCAAAAACTGACAGAATTTAAGGGAGAGATAGCTCAACAGTAACAGAGACCTTAATATTCCACTCACAATTATGGCTAGAACAACCAGACAGAACTAAGTACAAAGAAAACTTAGCAAAATAAGCCAACTAGATCTAATAGACAAACAGAACACTCCACCCAAAAACAGCATACACATTCGTCTCAAGTGCACATGGCACATTTCCCAGGATAGACCTTATGTTACAAATTAAGCCCCAACAGATCATCATACAAAGTAACTACTCCAACCATGAGATAAAGTTAGAAATCAATAACAGAAAATTCACAAAATTGTGGAAATTAAACACTTTTAAACAACCAATGGATTATGAAGAAATCACAAAGGAAATTAAAAGATACTTAGAGACAAATGATAATGAAAGCACAACTTACAAAAACTTGTGAGGTGCAACATAAGTGGTGCTAAGGGGGAAATTTATAGCTATAAATGCTTATATTAAAAAAGAGGAAAGATCTCAAATTGATGACCTAACTTTACAACTTTGGAACTAGAAAAAGAAGACTAATCTAAACCTAAAGCTAGCTGAAAAAAGGAAAAAATAAAGAGTAGAGCAAAGACAAATGAAATAAAGAACAGGAAAACAATCCTAAAAGTGAATGAAAGCAGAAGTTCGTTCTTTGAAAACATCGACAAAACTGGCCAACGTTTAGCTAGTTGGACTAAGAAAAAAAAAGAAGACCCAAATTACTAAATTCAGAAACCAAAGTAGGAAAATCACTACACTTCAACAGAAATAAAAAGGAACCAAGAAACTGGAAGAATGGATGACTTTCTAGAAACACAAAACCTACTAAGACTAATCATGAAGAAATATGAAATCTGAATAGACCTGTATCTAGTTAAGAGTTTGAATCAATAATAAAAAATCTGATGGAGAAAAGCCCTGGATCCAATGACTTCACTGGTGAAATCTACCAAAAATGCAAAGAAAAACTAACATCAATCCTTCTCAAACTATTCCGAAAAATTAAAGAGAAGGGACATCTCCTAACTCACTCTATAAACCTGGCACAACCGATACCAAAGCCAAAGACATGACAAGAAAAATAAACTAAAGATCAACATCCTTTATGATCACTGATGCCAAAATCTTGTAATACTAGCAAAGAGAATTTAGCAAAATATTAGAAGGATTATACACTATGACCAAGCAGAATGCAAGGTTGGTTCAACATGTACGCCAATCAATGTAATAAATTACATTAACAGAATGAAGAAAAAAATCCACATGATCATCTGAACTGATGCAGAAAAAGCAAAGATTCCATACGCTTTTGTGATTAAAAAATAAACACTTAATATTGTTAAAATGTCAAGACTTCCCAAAGTGATCTGCAGATTCAATGCAATCCTTTATCAAAATCCCAATGACATTTTCTGCAGAAACAGAAAAACCCTCTTAAAATTCATATGGAATCTCAAAGGATCCCAATATCCAAAACAGTCTTGGAGGAACAAAAAAACAAAACTGGAAGAATCATACTTCTTGATTTTAAAACTTACTACAAATCTACAGTAATCAGAATGGTGTGGTGCTGGCATAAAGACAGACATACAGACCAATGGAATAAAATGAAGAGCCCAGAAACAAACACTTTCATATATGGTTAAATAATTTTTGATGAGGGTGCCAAGACCTTAAACCGGGGAAAAGGGTCTTTCAACTAATGATGCCGGGAAAACTGGATATCCACATGCAAAACAATGAAGTTACCCTTCCCTAATACCACATACAAAAATAACTCAAAATGGATCACAGACCTAAATGTAAGACGTAAAACAACCAAACCCTTAGAAGAAAACATAGGACAAAAGCTTCAAGGCACTGGATTTGGCAGTGATTTCTTGGATGTGACACCAAAGGCAGAGGCAGCAAGAGAAAGAACAGACAAATTGAACTTCATGAAAATTTTAAATTGTGTGTATCAAAAGACACTATCCAGAGTAAAAAGACAACCCACAGAATGGGAGAAAATATCTGCAAATCATAGATCTGACAAGGGATTAACACCCAGAATATAAAGAGAACTCCTGAAACTCACCACTACCACCACCAAAAAAACGTTAAAAAAGGGGAAAAAGACTTGAAGAGACATTTCTCCAAAGATATACAAATGGCCAAAAAAGACATGAAAAGATGCTCAATATCACTAATCATTAGGAAACTGCAAACAAAACCACAATGAGGTTCCACCGCACACTCATGAGGACGGCAACAGTCAGAAAAACCGAAAATGGAGGATGTGGAGACACAGGACCCCTGTGCACTGTTGGTGGGAATGTAAAATGGTGCAGCCGCTGTGGAAAACGGTATGGCGGGTCCCCAAAAATTGAAAGCAGAATTAGGATTTGATCCAGAAATTCCACTTCTGGGTACAGACCCCCCAAAACGGAAAGGAGGGTCTGGAAGAGATATTTGTACATCCACGTTGGTAGCAGAATTATTCATGATAGCTACAACGTGGAAGTAACCCAATGTCCCATGGATGGATGAATGGACAGGCCAAATGTGGCCTATCCATCTAATGGAATATTACTGAGTCTACTACACCTGCTACTACACAGATAATCCCTGAGGACATGGTGCCAAGTAAAACAAGCCAATTGCAATAAGACAAACACTGCATGATTCTAGTTACGTGAGGTACTTAGCCAAAAAAATCTCGGAGACAGAAAGGAGAATGGTGCTTGCCAAGGGCTGGAGGGACCAGTAGGGGGAGTGAGTGTTTAACTGGGGCAGAGTTTCAGTTTTAGGAGATGAACCGGTACGGAGGTGGACAGTGGTGATTCCCGCACAACATAATGAATGTACTTATTGCCACTGCACTACACACTTAAAAATGTTTAAGATGGTAAATTTTATGCTATGTGTATTTTACCATAACAAAATGAAAAAAATTACAAAGATTATGGGAATATTTTTTTAAATGAAATTATAAGTGGAAAGAATGCCTTTAATCAATTCATTTTTAAGATATTTAACTCTAACATAAATAAAATAGTTTTATATTTGCATTAAACCACTATATGTTCTAATTTTTTCAGGCAGCAAACTAAAATTGTATCTTCCAATATGTAACTTAATAACACCACAGCATTCCTGGAAAAGTATAAAATATTATCACAGATAAATTATAAATTAACCCATCAACCTCTACTTAGTAGCTATTATAGAGTATCAATATCCTCTCCTTGCCTTTCACTAAGGACAAGGATTATGCTTTTCAAATGTACATATATATATACATTCACGGGAGAAAAAAGTGTATCTGAATATTTTAAAACTAATACATAACTGTACCTACCTCTATAAAGGCAACATTTGTATTTTTCTTTAAAATTATTATTACACTAGGTACTTTTCATTAAAAAAAGCTCACAGATAAGCTGTATGTCACGAACTACTGTTTACGGATCTCAAGCACGGCCACACGTCACTATCACAACAGCAATCAATAACGCACACTCTAGTTTTGTCTTTAGATTGTAACGTGTGTGTTTAAACACAAAAGTATTTCAAATCTGGGAACTTTTCACCTTGATCTGAAGTCATCGTCTACACAGCATCTTGCAATTTTGGTTATGGAGTGTTTCTAGAACAGAGAATTACAAAAGCCCGGAGCTCTGCCCCTGGAAGTAACCCAGGAAAGATTTTAAGTGTGGAGGCATATTGCCTCTAAGTGTCTATGAGGTACCAAACCCTTCACTGTCCTGGCATGACTCTCTCCTCTATAATGCCCCCTCCATGGAGAATTGTATTTTAAGGTCACAGAGAAATAAAAGTAACTTGGAAAGGAGGAAAGAAACTGAAATTTTCTAACATGTGTGTAAGAAACAGAGGTCTGTGCTACTGGCATTTTCCTTCCGTTCACTCATCAAACCATTTCCTTTTCTTTTTTTTGAAGATTTTGAGAGAGAGAGCGAGCATGTGAGAGAGAGCACAAGCAGGGTGAAGGGCAAAGGGAGAAGCAGATTCCCCACTGAGCAGGGAACCTAATGCAGAACTTGATCCCAGCACCCTGGGATCATGACCTGAGCCGAAGGCAGACACCTCACCGACTGAGCCACCCAGGCGCCGTCATCGGATAATTTTCAAATGATATAAATTCTGGCCATTTTGCTGAATACTTGGATACTTGCTAGATATTTGGTTCTCTGATTTACTTGTGAGGCACAACTAATCTAAACCAATCCAGACAAGTTTCCAAATATTTCCCCTAGTATTGTAAATATTGATCAGGTGCAATGTTATAATTTAAACTGAATTCAAGGGAAGGGCTTGGCACATAGCTGCCGGTGGACGTGGGGCAGCAGGGGCGGCCACTGCTCAGCCTCTTGCATTCCGAGCACTGGTCGGTCAGCAGTTAAGTCTTCGGACCACACCCATCTGCCCTCACAATGCCATCAGTGCACCCTAAAAAAAGAGCTACCACTCGACAGATGAGACAGGCAATGTCATTCAGTGTTCAAAACACAGGTGAGTGCTGTTTCTTAAAAATCAACCCATTTTAAGAGCGGAGAGGGGATTTAATTTAACTGCGCCTCAGGTACATCCTGTGGGAAGAGGAGAGTTCATTCTACTCTTTCCAACAGGTACCCGGTACCTAAGCACAGCCCACAGCCCGTGTTAGAAACTGATGCCACGAGCAGAGCTGAGACCTCCTTTCACCACAGTCGCCACTGGTCTAGTACAAGAGCCAACAAGGGACACACACGATGACACACAGTGCGCCACAGGCACACACACGGGCGGGCAGAGGTGCAATGGTATCAAAGAACAGAAAAGAAAAAGAAGTCTCCAAATACAGTTCTTAGACTGGGTGTTAGAATCCAGGAGCTCCACAGATGGCCTTTTTTTTTTTTTTTTTAAGATTTTTATTTATTTATTTACTTGACAGAGAGACAGCCAGCGTCAGAGGGAACACAAGCAGGGGGAGGGGGAGAGGAAGAAGCAGGCTCCCCACAGAAGAGCCTGATGCGGGGCTCGATCCCAGAACGCCGGGATCACGCCCTGAGCTGAAGGTCGACGCTTAACGACTGAGCCACCCAGGCGCCCCCACAGATGGCCCGTGATTACAGGGATCTATGGGCCATGGAAGCCGCCTGCCTCGTCGGCCCACGCCCTGCTTCTGGAGACACTCACGTTTTCTTTTTCATCTTACAGTCTCCCCGAAGTTACTGCTCCAGTTACAGTTGTCAGGTAAAATACGCTACACACCTTGCTGCATTTCCTAGGTTTAGCTGGAAAACCTACCGATAATCACGCAACTCCATCGATATACAAAATACTAAGGAAAAGTATTTCTTAAGTAAAAAAAAAAAAAACATCAGGCTTACACTATCCCAATAAAAATGTGTTAATGGAAAACAACTTGAAAGAAGAGTCAAAAGAGTAACATTAGTGTTTCCATCAGAAGGATAAGACTATCACACTTTGTAGTACTTTTAACCACTGCATTTTATACAGCTTTACACCAGTGGCAATCACATCCTTACAAGTCTTAGAACACCGCTGGCATCAGATCCAGCTCCCGGAAAGCAGCTAACACACCGTCACTGGAGTCTTTACAATACAGAAGCCCTCTATACGTCAACTGTTTTGTACTTGAATTTATTTATACCTGAACTGAACTGTCTCATTTCTGATGCACTGAGAGAAGCTCTTAGAATCCAACTCTGACAGACACTGTTGGACAGACAGAACAATCTATGTAAACTCACTTCTATTTCCCAAATACGGTACACATGGCTTATATTTCAATTGTATGTTAATCTAGGAGTTACAGCCACAACCTAGCAAACGGAGTATATAATCTGAAAAAATCCTGCCAGATAAGTGTGACACACACACTTATCATTTAAAGTATGAAACAAACTAAATGATTCTCTAATATGAACTGAATTATTTTCATGTATTGGGGCAATTTCCATGCTTCTCTACCCGCCCCCCAGACTGTGAGCTATGTAACTATGGTGTTGAGCTAGACCTTCTGAGCGCCTCGCACAGCACAGGCGCCCACACCTGCCCAGGAAGTGAATAAATCAAAGAGTAGAAACACGTGGAGCTCCCCCTCTACTTTCCAGTGCCCCTTATCTTTGCACTCCGCATGAAGCCAGGGTCTGCTGTTGTTGTAAGCTGTCCTATTTCGGCGGCACGCCTTTGAAGCACTCCTTTAGGCCAACCTGCCTGCAGCTGCCCATCACCACGTGACCACAAAAGTACAAATGAGTGATTTTATGAGTCTGAAACTCTTCCTAGGGGTCCCTATACATGGACATTTAAACATTACTAATGCACGCATATCCTTTAGTACAACATTTTCCCACTGTGTCAAACTCCAAGAAAATAAGGCATCAAAAATATACATGAGGGCGCCTGGGTGGCTCAGTTGATTAAGCATCCGACTCTTGATTTCAGCTCAGGTCATCATCTCAGGGCCGTGAGATGGAGCCCCACGTCTGGCTCTGCACTCAGTGGGGAGCTGCTTGAGATTCTTTCCCTCTCCTTCTGCTCTTCCCCCACCACCCCCCTTGTGCTCTCTCTTTCTCTAAAATAAATAAATAAAATATTTGAAAATATGTAAATATACACATATTACAAGGCTTTCTAAACTACAAATAAAAGATTCAATTCAATTTCATTTTAGAAACTTAAGTTGGTTCTCCCATTCCTTTTTTACAACTATTTAATCATGTGAATTCATTTTGTCTATTTCTAGCACAATTATGTGTTGAAGAACACACAGTATCTGCACACTTTTCAATTCTGTAATAACAATGATGGACTTTAAACATCAAACTTTTTCTAATATCAAGAAAATTATTGTAAAAGATAGCTCTTTACCAATCTCATATAGTACAGAATAAAGACTGGGAAGATGGGAAAGAAATTATCTCTAAGGAACTTTGTCTCTGGGTTTCCTTCTCTTTAATGTTACACAGTTTGCAAAGATGAAATTTGCTCTGGGGAGGGAGAAAGCAAAATGTCACCATTTAAAGCTGTTTTCTCAATAGTGCACTGCACTTAACAAATAGAGGTTTGCTTTTTAGAAAGGGAGTATTTTGATTGGAAAAGATCTGAACAATGATGAGTGTGCTGTGATTTGCAGAAGAAACGACAGCAGAAAGTGCATATAAAGAACATTAAATGGGAAGGCAATGTTAAAGGCCCACGAACATTGCTAATATTTCAAAACTAGCTACAGTTTTAAACTCTAAACTTCAAGGAGAACTGCTAGGTCCTGAACAATAAGCAAATCAATTCTATCAATAATAATAATATGAATCATTTATATTACTCGGAATGTCACATAGTGAGCAGCTGAGGTTAGGGTTAGGCAGAAGCAGACATTATTCACCATGTGCATACTTAAAATACATAATACATGTATTGCCACAGGACACCTGAATTAATTTGTTCTGATTCTGATTTACTTACTTATGCTGTTATACAACATGTATTCTCCCCTCTGAGGTTCATATTCTAGAAAAGGAATATACGCACACTACTTCTTTAAATGCTCACTTCATACTCCCGGAACTAAACTGACGAATTCCACTTTCCGGTTACAAAACCAGTTATTCAGCATGGTTTTTCCTTTCCTCCTTTTTGAAAGATGTACACGAAAATAAAGCTCTTTCTCCTTAAATACTCCAGAACCCACTATGAGTATGTATTTAAGAGGAGTGAAATAAAATCTTGTTAGCAATAGCAAACGGAGGCCTTGGAAGGCCGGGCAGCTGGACAGCACCGATCAAGAACGTGCAGTAATTCACACGAGGTCGATGGAGGTTCAGTGAACTCCAGGGCCTCGATCAGGTCCAAATCCCGAGACAAACTCCTTGTGTCCTCCTCTCCTGGCTCCGGAGGGGCCTGTGCCCTGTGGAACACTTTTCCTCACTTACAGAAACTGGAGCTCACAGTGTTTTCTCTCTCCCGTGCGTGCTGCGTGCGTGACCTACAGGCAGCCCAAGCTACTCCCACACCTGGCCTGTACAGTTTGGGGAGGCAGTGGGGATGGCAGCAAATTCAGGTGACTGCCTACATCCCAAGCAAACCAGAAGTCTAGAGGACTCTTTTACATACATCAATTATTACAATCTCTCTCGTCTAAGCTGAAAATCCTTAAACGGCTTCTTCCTTCCTCTGACAAGACCTTCAGGATGGAGCCTGGCTACCCTTCCCCCACACCTGCACGCTAACTCACACACAGTCTCACACACTCAGCCACGCACACAAGTCACACACTGTCCCATGCTCAGTCACGCACTGTGTGAACTGTGCTTTGCAGCCTGGCTGTGTTCAGCCACACTCTTGCTCCCTCGCACTGACTTCAGTGGGATTCCACACATTGTCTAGCAGACATTTCTAACTCTTAGCAAGTGATAAGCAATATAAATCTGTGAAACAGAAAGGAAGCAAATAATATTCCAAAATATTAAGAGTGGCTAAGTTAATAACTTTTTTTTCCAAAGATTTTATCCATTTATTTGAGAAAGAGAGAAAACACAAGCAGGCAGAGCAGCAGGCAGAGGGAGAGGAAGAAGCAGGCTGTCTGATGCGGGACTTGATCCCAGGACCCTAGGATCATGACCTGAGCCACCCAGCTGCCCTCTAAGTTAATAACTCTTAACTTATCGTACTAAGGAAGCCCTCTGGTAAGGCTTTTTATCAAATATGCTAAATTGTCTTTAATTAGAAGATGCTTTTTTCATAAATATTTTTACAAAAACATATAAAGATCTTGGTTTTCTCCAGAACTCATTATACACTGCCGCATCTCCCTCATCTGTTTCCATGAACACCTTGAACATGCTGTTACTGAAGCACTCGTAAAAATAAAGTTACAAAGCAATGACCAATGACCATCTCCTCCACAGGCATCCTCATTTTTACATCCCCATAATCTGCTCATTATCTGGCATTAGCAAGTGCTTTCTCAAATGATGACAACTGCTCGCTAATCCCGGTACGTGAACAAGAGAGAAACGCAGCAGACTACACCAAGAGAAACCTGTAGCAATTAGAAGTAAACTATAGTCGTATACTAAAACCCCTTAAGTAGTATTATAAAGCCTAGTCTAAGCTGATAAAATCAAAAGTTCTGAGTCCTCCAAATCCGACGGGGGAGTCATCGGGGAGAAGGGGCTTCAAGCTACAGCAGAACACCAGGATCACCAAGGAATCAAAGGAAGCGTACACGCGTGCGCGAGCAGGCACCAGCCGTCCAGTCCCTATGATTCAGGAGACGGTGTGGGTATCACAGTGTATTAACTACTGCCCAAACTCACACTGAAATAGTCAAAGTACTTCATCTTACCGACTCCTAATATTCTCAGGGAGAAGGACCTTTTCCAGAGTAAATCTGCTAAACAAAAGCACTGTACTGAGTATATCCCACAGAGAGATCGCATGCGGGAAAATTTAAGAACCTGAAACATTCTCTAGGCTTCCCCTTTTCAGTTCAAAGCTTCTGTTTTCATTTATTCAAATTTAAGGTTTATTGTTTTTAACTTCTATAAACAATGAATACACTAGTATTTAACAAAAGATTTAACTTACCCTGGTAAATGTGCCTTCAAAACTATGAATATCCAGTTGTGGCTTCTGAGCATAAACATAAGCACTGATTGAGAAAAGGTCCTGGAATACAGAATATCTGAATTAATTACATCATAATTACACAAAATTACTTGAATTTTTCAATCACCAACTAAGATTTTTCATATGTTATTTACCAAAAGCGATGATTGGTTTTCCTATATTTTGTGTCCCAACAGTATGTTAGGATGGAAGATAACTAAGGGAAATAATTTTTAAGTTCAACAGAGGTGTGGCAATTTCTCTTGGTTCTAACTGACTATCGCTTAATGACAGGTGTGTGTCGAGCACTTGGGAGATGCTCAAAAACTCCATGTTGCCCGGGCTGTCCCAGATTCCAAGTTTAAAGGTGGAGATAGACTTTGTGGGGTTTTGTTATACTGTGTATGAGTATTCACAAGTTACACGGGTACCCAAGAATTTAGTGGGATTTAAGTAATCCTCACAATTCTGCATACGTTCTATAAAACAATTCAGCAAATTCCTAAATTTACTTCCATGTTTTTCTTCTCACCGCTACTGTATTTGCTATAAACAACTGACTTCCTTAAAGCCATGAACATATTGCATTTCTCCCATGTGCCTGAACCACATCCCCACGATCTGTATTTATAAAATTGTATGGGAAGGCTTTAAACTAATCACGCATCACAGCAATTTTCCCAGAACTAGCTTCAAAGTGGAAAAAAAGTGGTTTAGGTCACCCCACTCACGGGAAACAGCAAATGCTTAAACAATAAGTCTCCAGAGATGACATTTAAGCACAATAACTTATTTTAAGACATTTATAAAAGTACGTCTGCCAATTTAGAAATTTTAGTTTCTGAAACTATATAATTTTATTAAAATAATGTTATAAGTGAAAATGTATTGATAACAAATTTTAATTTTTTAAAGGTGCATGATTATCTTTACCAGGAGATCACAAAGAATTTATAATACTGGAAAGTTCCTCGTCTGTGTGGACTTCAGCAACACCAACGCCCACATGGGATTCTGACTGCACTGTCCACTAACCAGCCCACGGAAGAGTGACTTTGCATTTCTTCTGTATGGTGATCCCACACACCCTAACGCGCCAGCGTGTAACTGACATTAGGAGACAAAGCTCCAAAGCACACAGGTAGGAAGCGCACCTGAGTTCACACAGGGAGGATGCGAGTGATCACGTGGATGTAGAGCGACCTACTAAATTTGTTATAATCTAAATATGCTCCTGTATTTTTCAAACTGATTCATGTAGACACAAGTAATATTCCAAGTGGGTGAGTTACATCCACGGATGGAGATTATTTACACTGGAGCCTTTCAGAGTAAACTATTAGAAGTCTTTTAGCTCTTGATATTTCAGTTGTTTTTAAAAAATATATTCTTAATTGGCTATCAGAAAGCTGGACAAGCACAAGGCTATACAGAAGTTCAAGAAATCTGTCCTTACTACAGGCCTGAAATTTAAACAAGACCCACATCAACGAGGAGGTAAAGAACTCCAGCCCGCTCCATGCTCCTCGCCAGGGCCACTGCCAGCCTGCCCCCAGGACCCTGAAGCCACAATGCCCTGGCCTCCATGCTGACCACAGTTTCAGCCTCTCTGCTGACCTCTGAAGAAAGACTAGGATTCCTCTTCCATTCCGTTAGGAATCTACATGTTAACAACAGGCATCAGGTACACCTGAAGATAACTGAAGATGCTCAACTGGAAAGTGATAAGAGACGTCTAAGTTTAAGGTAAATTCTGTAATACAAATGCAGGTTTGATACAACAATCTAGTGACTACTGAAAAAACTAATGGAAAAAGAGAAAAGCAGCCACTTAAACAAGAACTCGTCAGACTCAAGCTCACTGCACAGCAAGGTAAAAGCCATGGATGGCAGGCCAAGCTGGTGTCTGAATAGGGTGGGCTTCCCACGTGTGCTGAGAGACAGGCGGCCCCCCAATCTCTACCCTGCCCTCAAGCCCTCCTTGGAGCAGGCCTGATGTGGCGTCTGCAGCACAGCTCTCACAACATGGCCTGGAAGTCACATCATTTGGAACCCTGGACTCACAGACCCCAAATGCCTGCACTTGACTCTAAGCTGGACCTGACGCAGTCTGCCAGTGCTATTTCAATCATGGCACAATGAGCACCAAGCTGAATGCAGGAACAGGCTCACAAACAGAGCTGGGACCTGCAACAGGTGCAAGAATCCACACCCCTTGGAGGGACATTAACCATTAAAACAGCCTGGATGCTGGCTGGGCCATCTGGGTTACCTGCATCAAGCTGCCCACGATCAAGGGCCCACGCTCTGATGGGCCATATGAAATCAAGATGCTATGGGTACCAGCATGTGACCCCTGCCCAAAGCTGCAAGAGGGAGGCCCATACCATCCTGGTGACACACCCCCTTCTGTCTCGGGAGAGTCTGGCTGCTGTTAACTTCTGGTTGGCATTCCAGATCAACTGCAGTTTGCATCAGTGGACCACGTGCCTGAGCCCACTTCCCTCACCTCCCCCACGGATGCACCTTAGAGTAAGGTAGTTTGATTAGTAAGTGCTGTTGCCCCAGAAAGTTAAATGATCTCTTGTGGACCATTCCCCCAGATAAATGATGGGGACAAAGCAGTGGTGGGGGTGGTGGGGTATGTAAAGCCATTTTGAAATGGTTTGAAGATTCAGATTTCCTCTTGACCAATTCCTAAACATGATGTGTCTTCAGGATTAAGTTGTATAAAAATATTTTACTGTATGGGAGCCTCAGTGGCTCAGTCTCTTAAGAGTCTGACTCTTGATTTCGGCTCAGGTCATGATCTCAGGGTCATGAGATCAAGCCTCACATTGGGCTCCATGCTGGGCATGGAGCCTGCTTAAGATTCTCTCTCTCCTGCTTCTTCTGCCCCTCTCCTCCTACCCCACGCACACACTATCTCTCTTTCTCTAAAGAAAAAAATAATTTCCTGTAAAAAATGCTTTGTGCTTTTTTAAAGAAAAGATTTATTTATTTGAGAGACAGAGAGCAGACTCCCCACTGAGCATAGAGCCTGAAGTGGGGCTCGATCTCATGACCCTGAGATCCCTCGACCCCTCAATCTCATGACCTGAGCTGAAACCAAGACTCAGGCACTCAACCGACTCAGCAACCAGGCACTCCAAATGCTTTGTGCTTCTTGCATAAAACCCTTTCAGCTGAAAGTCTGGGCAGAAAACGTGAGGACTCCTGGTGGCACAACACTGGGGAGGAGCAGAAGAAGGTGGTCACCCTTGCTTCTCACAATTGTCGGCAGGCTCTCCAGACCAGCAGGAAACCCTCCTGCTGCCAGTGATTGGCATTTGAGATTCAAAGGGGCTGCCAGGCCTAGAGCACATCCGGCAGCTGGGATTTCTCACTTGGACTTTGTGGTGAATGGTACTAACTTCATGGGCTCTGGCCAGGGCCTCTAAAGGGCAGGCCTGGCAAAAGGCATGCAGATTGGTCTCACCCAGCTGGTTGAGGTCCTAAAACAACAATACTGCTAGCACTTCTCCTGTAAAGACACCTTGGCCAAAGCAGTGGGCTGTACAAAAACAGAAGCACAGACTTGAGAAAGGCCTGCTCCCAAGAAAGGCCGGCCCTTGGGTGGGGTCTAGAGACGTGGATTTCAGGAGCGTTCCCACCATTCCCAGATAAGAAAGACTCACTGTGCCTGAACGATTTATTCAATCAGTGTGCTTTATACCAAACATCTGGTTCCTTCTGAGAGTCTGGCACCTTGGCATGTGCCAGACAGAGGAATGCCTCCATGAGTCTCTCCTGCGCTTCCCTGGTAGGCACCATCTCACTTGTGTTCTCATTATGTGCTGCTGGGGGTGTGCAGCACATCCTGTGGAAGTCCACTGGGAGGGGCTCCGGAATCTTGCGCCTCGTTTCCTCCAGATTCACCCCAGTGCCTTTCACTTGGCTGTGCCCCGAGTCCCGACGCTCGAATAAATCATGGTCATAAGGAGGACTATGTGCTGAGTCCAGGGGGGGGGGAGGGGTCTTCCTAGGGAATCATTAAAACTGGGGGTGGTCTCGAAGATCCCCCAAAACAGAGACTTCACCATTTTTATAGCTCTCATTTTCATTTTTTGTTATCTGTTTTATTTTGGTTTTGCCTCAGAACAAATGTTTTAGCGTGGCTACCACACTTAGAAAATCACAGACTTGAAGGCATGAAGACCCAAAAGCCAAAGACAGGGTAACCACAGCAGCTGAAGAGCGATGGGGGAGATGGAGACCTAAGGTGGGAGAGTGCCTCAGAGGGGCTCTAACTCTGGCATCCTCTCACCCCGACCCCACATGACCCACATGAGGGGTGGGTTTCCAGCAGCCCAGCTGACAGAAGTGAACAAAGACCCCAACTGCAGGGAAGACAGAGCTCGGAGTTCGACTTCAGACCAGTGAACTGCCAAGTAGAACAAAACCAAACAGAAAAACAGTACTCTTCAGAAGAACATAAGCCAATCCAGAGTGTCTACAATGTATCATTAGAAATGCAGAAGACACCATCCAAACTTCTAGACATATGAAGACATAAGAACATAAGATCCACATTCAGGCAAGAATTCAATCAATAAAGACTAATTTTGGAGATGACCAGATATCAGAATTAAGAGATGAGAATTTCAAAGCAATTTTAACACCTCGAAGAATTAAAGGAAAATATTCTCCGAAAGAATAAACAATGGGAAACCAGAGCACAGAAAAAAATACATATTTAAGGAAAAAGAACCAAATGGAAATTCTAGAATTAAAAAAATACAGTATCTGAAATAAAGTTATTAGATGAACTTAACAGCAGATTGGAGATGACAGAACAGAGTCAGTGAACTTGAAAAAAAATCAAGAGATAATGAATCTGAAGACACAAAGAAAAAAGATTTCGGAAAGGATATGGCTGCAGCACCACTGACAGGGTATCAAGAGATCTAACATGCTTACGATTGGGTTCCTGGAAGGAGTGGAGAAAGAATGGGGAAGTAAAACTATTTGAAGAAATAATAACTAAAAATATGCAAAATATGTTGACAGCCCAGACAGATGCATGAAGCCTAGAAAACACCTAGACAAATAAAATTTTAAAAAGGAAGGAAGAAAGGAAGGAAGGAAGGAAGGAAAAGAAAACCCAAAGTAACATTGCTAAAAAGCCAAAGAGAAATCTCCAAAATACCCAGAGAAAAATACATATTACATGCAGGGAACAATTATCAAAATAACACTGATTTCTCATTAGAAATAACGGAAGCAGGAGACAGTGGAACAAAATAGAGGGCTATGGGGGAAAAAAATCCGTCATCCAAGAATTCAATATTCAGCAAAAATATCCTTCACAAAAACAAGTGAAATAAAGATATTTTCAGATAAACAAGAATGAGAATTCACTATTGGCAGACATACACTACAATAAACGATAACGGAAATTCTTTAGACTGAAGGGAAATATTATCCAGTACAAATTCAGTCTTTAGGAAGGAATGGTGAGGAACAAAACTAATAAACCCTGTTTTTCCACTTAATTTTTCCTTAAAATACAGACAAAACACTGGAACAGTTCATATGCAGATATACTGCATGTAAAAAGTATATGAATGCATATAAACATAGATGCATACAAAAAGGGCACAATACGCTTTCAGCATAAAGGACAGGTAGGGTAAATGGACCCATCCAATGACAAGGTTCTTTCATTTTACATCAAGTGACACAATTTTAACTTTTCACAACACTTTTAGTTAAATGTATATTATGAGCTCTAGCAACTATGGAAGAAATGCAAAGAGGTGTAACTAAAAAGCCAATAGATAAAGTAAAACAATTCTAAATATATTCAACTAACCTAAAACTGTAAAAGAAATGTCTGAGACACCGGAGCTGTGGGCCACAGGGGAAATAAAGACAGCCTGTGAGGGAGGGTCAGGAAGAGAGAGGGAGGTGATTGCTGGCCAAGGTCTCTAAACAGCAGTGTTAGGCCACAGTAGTGGGAGAATTATCCTTCAACAGGAGAAGGAACAATTCTTCATCATAATAGGTCAAAGGGAGGAAAAATAAATACCAATAAGCATAATACTGTTCATGTATTGGTGGGAAACAGAAGGAATTTCCACTTGATATAATCCCTCCCCAGGATCACACACCTGCCCTTCTCTCTTCACATGATCTTGCCTTACAGGGGAAAGGGATTAAGGGCAGGTGTGTAGGAGCCGCAGGACAGCTGAGAAGACCGAAAACACTGGCTACCGGTGACAGGACCACAGGTGATCACAGACACGTAACAAGGGCTACAGACTTTCTATCTTATCTGTGGTGATGGTTTCACAGGTGTACTGAAATGTACAGCTGAATTATGTGCAATTCATTGTCTTCCAATTTTACCTCAATACAAGTGAAAAAACACACACAAAATGATTACAGGTAGTATTAAGGACCACGCTAGAAATGGTAGTCATCCATGCATGCTTCCCATCTCTGGCCTATGTTCTCAGAGATGCAGAACAATCAACCTTCCAGTCCTTTTTATGTGTTTTTATTTCAGCAATCATGTCTTTCTAAGAGGTCTACTTTCCACGTGATCTTTTCTCATAGCTTTTGTTTGGACTGTACTATCCCCTCAGATTTCTTAAAATATATTAGAGATTTGTATTTATTCTCTTCTATTCCTGGAAACCCCAATTTACTTAGCCTTGTCTGATCTCCTCTGCTTGTGGGAGCCTCGAATGGTGGGCTGTATCTCATGCTCTCTCACTTAAAGAAAATATTCTTTCACAGAAAACAAGCAACAGTCCAAAAATGATACAGCTTCTTCCATTTCTAGAAAACATCTATTTCGCTGTTTATATTTCATTTATTTCCTACTTTAATCTACGTGAGTGGGGAAGCACACACATCTTCTAGTGGCTGAGACTTACTGGATCTGATTTACTAATAAAAGTGGTAACCGTAACAACCCCAGAGGAAGCACCCTGCTCTGAGTGCAGCAAAATCCTCCAGAACTAACTGAAAAGTTTTAGTGCGCACTACCCAGGAGGAAGTACGAGAGGAAATCAAAGAAACTAACCAGAAGACAAAGTGAAGAGATGGTGAGGTGGAGACACTTCCCACCATCCTCCCCAACTCCTGTTAAAGACAGGACTACCAAGCCTTTGACAGGCATATGGCCCCCACTGAAGAACACAGCCCTCAGCATTCTGTTCTCTCCAACAGCTCTCGCTGCATGGGGCGGAACATGACCAGAAGGGCCATGGCGGGAGGGGAGCAGTCACATAGGACACAGGTGTGCCGAGTGAGGGGAAAAAAAACTTCTCTCTTAATTTGTGGTGCATCAGGTCAGGAAACAGAAGCCACTCCAGATCTCAGGAGCAAAAAGGGATTTAATATTTGGACTGAGGTCCTTCCGAAACCACAGGAAGGGATTAGACTCATGACTGAACCTCCAAAACTTACTCTCAGAACATGACCAAAATGGTGCTCCACAGGAAACACCCTTCAACTACTGAGTTCAAGACACACCCATCGAGTCTGACTCTGGGGTGCGGGGGCCACTGACCACACAGAACCTGCCACTTCCACCTGGGACACTGAGGGTGGCCCCTGCCAGCAGAGTGCCAACAGGGCAGAAGGAGACCGCATCCCCATTCCTGCCCTAGAAATTCTTTCAGAGTCTGTTTGACTTGGGAAAGCTCATTCACACACCTTCATCAGGGCCTGGAAAACACACACTGATGAATTTTCAATTTTCTAGAGAACAGAGATGCTACACTGGGTAAAGTGTGAACACAGCAGCTCACCACAGAGGGTCTGCTATTGCAGTTTACAGAGTATACGTTAACTAATAAAAAGTTATTTTCAAGTTAATTAAGTCAAGCTGGTTCACACAAGAAAAAACGCATTGTGTAATAATTGTGGACTTAGGGAAATACAACAAGGATGTTTAATAAGCAGCCCAACGACTCCTGGGATAAGGCACGTCTAAGAACCCTTCATCATTTAAATATTACCCTGTCAAAGTATTTTTCAAAACATGAAGCTCTTGCATAACAGACTACCTTTTGATACATGGAAGTAAAGAACAATTCTAGCAACAACCCTCATTTCTACACGCACATGAACATTCAGAGCAATGCGTTTCATCTAGTATATTAGACATCAAATGACTGAATAATGGCACAATAATGAGAATGTCATTCGAAGCTTTTCACGATAATTTAAAAATCATTCTGAAGTTTTCAATAATGTAGGAAAGCCTCTGCTATTAGGTCAAGGGCAACATTTGTTCGCCTTACTTAAAGGTCATTAAAATACATCCTTAATCATAACATGTGGTTCATTACAAATAAAATTGCCTTTCGTTCAATAAAACTAATTAAATGTAAATGGTATTGTTTACTGCTATATGGATCTTTTGAAATAAATCAGCAAGTCATGATTTATTGTGACCTCATTGTTGTTAATAAATTTGCCTGATCACAAAAGCCAGAAACACGTTTCCCGAATATCTATGGGTGCCTGAAAAGCATGCCTTCTAGCCGCCTGTGTGGCAACGAGAAGCCGAGCCTGCCGTCACAGGGTCTGCAGCACTACTTATTATCAAATGGCTTGTTCAAATTTTAATTGTCTGATCACATCAGGTGACCAGGGAATACAACAAAATCGGAGAGGGTATTGGTGGTGGTATCCTCAGTTCTTTAAGAAGAGCTGTAAGGTTTGCAGGTTTACTCCTTGGTGTCACAGTGCTCAGCTGATGATGCGACAAACAGGGAAGGACACCAAATACCCCCAAATCCGTTACATCAGAGACAGAGAAGTCTAAGTGAGTGACAGTTAGGGGGACAGTAGCTATTAAATGAAAAACGAAATTGCCGTACCTGAATCCATAATGAAATTAGAGCTTTTTCTCCTTATGAAATCTATACATATATGCCAAATTATATGAAGCTATAAATTTAAATTGATTAATGAACCAGAAATTCATTTAAACTTCCTTTTTTCTAGAATATACTACTTTTTGGTTTTATGGTCATATCAAAACTTAAAATGTTTTCATTTACTAGTTACTTTACCTAAATGCTTACTCACACGCTCTATCAAAGCACATCAACCATAAAATTTTTAAAAATTAGCATTACAGGAATTATATACTATAACTTTTAACTTTTTTGAAATTTATACACAACTGTCACTAATAAAAATGAAGAAAAGATCCTTATAACATTGAGCATAATAAAATGTCACTTCCTGTAGATCACAGCAAATAGGACACTCAAAGGTACAGATAATAACAGAGTGGGATTTTAACTACTCTTCTAAGACATAACTTACATGCAATGAACTGTGCACCTTTAAAGTGTACGACTGTGTGCAACTGAACACCTGTACCTATGACCTCAGCACGGCCGAGCGGCGGGACACTGCCAGCCCTCCTCTGCAGGATGTTCTACCCCTGGCCTCCATCGCAGGGCAGGTGGGCTTTCCTAGAGCTCTGCATTGCCAACATCACCTCAGGTACGCTTACTTGTTTGTTAGGTTGGGCTTTTCTTTCAGACACTTTCTTTCAACTTTGCACTTTCCTTTCTACCGCTCTTAGAAAATTAAATCTACTACAAACGATTATCTAATGCAAGGATTTCCAACTGTCCAAGCCAGTGACTCTGGAATTCTTGCAAAGGAGACTCAGAGGGAAAGACTCAGGGTGGGGTCCCCATCTGTGCGTGACAGCAAACAGAAATCTTTCCCAGTCAGTTATGATTCATCATCTTTATCCTCCCCTCCCCCCTTAATCCTGGAGGGTTTACTGAGGATGTACACCAGAAAAAGAAAAACAGGACATAAAGGAGAAACCTGCAACTGAAAAATAGTAGCACCAACGCCCCAGTCAGCTCACATCCCATCAGGAAGCCAAAAGGCTGCAAGAACGTCTTGTGATAAACAGGGATCCACTCTCACAGATAGTATGAGAACTGTACGCCAGGTGTCCTACGTAATACGACAACAGCACAGCTTGGTTCTGCCACGTGACGCAAAGCAAAGCAGACAGAAAACAAGCGCAGTCTGACTGAGTCTCGGGAGGAGCTGAAAAAGGAGGGGACTGGAGGGGTGGATTCGCAGGCTCTGGCACCATTAGGCCTGTGTCACACGATGTGATACCGAAGAACCCACTCGACACTCCCTCTTACAGTCTTGTGGCCACACAGATACAGGGACGTACTAACCTTCCTTCTCTACGAGTCCATGTGCAGGGGATGTTTTAATAATCACAATACCATAAATGTTCATTTCCTACTGACTAACACTTAAAGTGATTAAAATGATAAATGAGTATTGGTAGGAAAAAAGCCTTCTGATCACAACAAAAAATCCATAAGCATAAAGAAAAACAATTAACTAAATAAAATTTAAAATATTTGCATGGCAAAAGTTATTCGAAAGCAAGAAGTTAAGAAGCAACACACACTTGGCAAAGGTAGGGAAAGACAGACACTCATGCACTGATGTTGATTTAAAACGGTGGGAGCAACGGAGGGCAATTTTAAATTTTTGCAAAAATACTGAGCAATTCAGAGGTATTGCCGCAACTGACTAACAAGCTGTTAATCCTTAAGTTTGATTTCCCACTCACAGCTGACTCAAGATATACGCTACATGGATAGGAGATTCTGCATGTAAAGCAGGAGTTGTTTTCAAAGTAACCATTTAAAATATAATCATGGAGTGGAAACATTCTAAACATAAAACCAAAGGCAGTAACCACTTTATTTTTACAAGTTGTTTTTATTGAAACATATCTAACCTATAACATGGTGTGAGTTCACCTAGCACACCAGGCTGACCGGACACAGCGCGTGCGGCAGCACGGCCGCCACTGCAGCCAGGGTCCTGAGCGCCTCCACCCACAGGCCGCTCTAGAAACACTCTAGACCTCCATGAGGACAAAAGAAACCATCAACAAAAACACTCAGACGAGACTTAAAGAAATGGGAGACTGATCCATGACGAACGAAGTGCACGTAAAGACCTCTGATAACACACAACAGGAAAACAGACACCACAAACAGAAACTTGTAAAACTAAAATACAAGAAACAGATTTTCTTAGATAAGAGGTATCTTTGACCTCACAAAAAAATTAAATGTCAACATAAACGAAATGCCATTTCCACAGTTACTGCATGGGAGAAGATGGACAGGCCACCAGAAGATACACATGCTGCTGCAGTGTTGGGGGGAGGGGGGCATTTAGGCAAAAGAACCAAAATCCTTCAACTATGTCTGTCTTTTGATTTCTAACACTATCTATAAAACGTCAAAACTTAGTGTTCATAGTCACCGATAAATACCAGGCTGGTTACTCAAGTCATAATTTGTCAAGTGCTGGGCAGCATACTGCTGAATAGGAAAAAAGCATATACGGTATCATCCATCCACGCACGTGCGTGGTGGAGGGAAGGGTGGAGAAGGGGCACCACCAGGAAAAATTTTTACACAAATGTGAATGGCAGCCAATGCTAAGAAGTAAAATTATGATTGTTTTCCATCTTCTTTATGATGTATATATTATTTTCAATGACATTATTATTACAAGCAGGAAAAAATTAATCTCCATTTCTTTTTTTAAGAATGAGTCCTAAGATAAAGGACTGGTTAGCCTGAAACACAGTGGAAGTGAGGCAGGAGGATGGCCCGCACACCAGTGTGGTCCAGGGCCCATATCCTCCTGACAGGGATATCCCTACAACAAAGTCCACCAAAAACAAAGACCCAGTAATTTGGTGTTTGAAAATACTATGCCTGATGAACCACCTTTTAATTATAGTTTGAAATGTCACATCGACTGGTTAGTCCACAAGACACTGATATTTCTCATTAAATATTAATGAAGGGCTTCTATAAGTTATGTTGTTGTACCAGGTATGAGACTTGCCCTTCCACCAAAAACACTGGAGAAATGAACACAATATGTGAAACAGCTGTTTTCAGACATGGACACAGTGCTTCTGGGAGCATCACAGGCCTATGATGCCTGGGAGAACACAACACAGATAGGAGCCCGTGGGAAGCCAGCTTCCTGCAAAGTACATTTCCCATACCACACGATGAGGGGGAAGCTAAGCCCAAAATAGCAGTCTTTCTAAATTCAAGGACAGAGATCAGAGGTCTGGGGAGTAGGACCCTGAAAGGGAAACAAAGGGGAAGGGACTGCAGACTACTGTACCATGCTCACAAATATGTTTACTGATGCCGCCACACCCCTGCGTAGGAAAAATGAGGTCTGGCCAGGCAGAGTGCAGCCAGAGAGCCCTACCCTGAACCAACCACAGAGATGACACAGAACGGGGGACAGGTCAAGCCCGACCAGCCAGTTGCAGGTACCTGTGAACAACCAAAAATTTTCCAAGGTTGTCCCAGAAAGATCAGGCCTTTGTACTAAGATTACACCAGCACGGCAAAAAAGGGGACTCTAGGCCCACCCCAATAAAGTTGAAGCACAAGCTTTAAAAAGATCAAGTTTATTCACAAGCTGCTAAACTAAGAAAATAAAATCAATGGTTCTAAAAAAGAAAAAACACATAACACTTACAATAATCCAGCATCCAATAAAAAATTACCAGACAGGTAAGAGGAGAATAATTAAAAACTTAAAAACTGGTTGCCTGGGTGGTGCAGTCAGTTAAGCGTCTGACTCTTGGTTTCAGCTCAGGTTGTGATCTCAGAGTCTTGAGACTGAGTCTTAAGACTGAGCACAGGGTTGGGCTCTGTGCTCACCGGGGATTCTGCTTGAGATTCTCTCTCTTCCTTTCCTTCTGTCCCTTCCCCTGGTTCGCACACGCGCACTCTCTCTCAAATAAATAAATCTTAAAAAAAAAAAAAAAATAGAAACATACCAAGAAATAACAGAGACAACGGAATTAACAGATGAAGAATAAGTATTATAAAATGCTGAAAGATTTAAATGAAACTATGAACATACCAGGAAAGAAAGAAAGGTATTTAAACAGTAACGAAAATGAGAGAACCACATGGAACTTCCAGATATTAAAAATACAGTATTTGGAATAAAAAATTTGCTTGCTGGATGGTCTAAATAGAAGACTAGATATGTCAGAAGATAAAAACCAGTGTATTCAAAAACAGAGCAATAGAAACTACCAAATCGAGTCACAGAAAGTAAAGAGCAAGAGAGCTCAATGACCTGTGGAAATGACAAGTGGTCTAACACACGTCGCTGATGTCCCAGATGGAGGGGTCTGGGCAGAAAGGCATGAAAAATAAAGTCTAAAAGCTTCTGAAATGGGGGAAAAAAACCCAAGAACCTCCAGATCCGGGAAGTCCAACAAACCCTAAGCAAGACAAATCAAGACACATACACCAATTCCTGAAAGCAATCACCACAGAGAACATCTTTAAAATGCCTAGAGGAAGAGACAGAAGATAAGGAGGAGACAACATATGTTATAAGGCAAAGCATGACAGCTCTGAGATGGTAGGCAGAGACAAGGAAAACTGTCAGACAAAAACTTGAAAAACCTCTTCCAAAAATGAAGGTGAAATAAAGACCTTTTTCAAGGAAAAAATTTCAGTTAATCTAGCAGACTTTTCCCATAAGCCATATTGAAAGAAGTTCTTTGAGTTGAAGGAAAATTACACTGAAAGTTAGATCCACATTCAGGAAAGAGGAGTCCTGAGCTGTGTAAATGTACAGAAAAAGTGGAAAAGAGGGTTTTTATTTTTTTAACACCTTCTTAACATGCTCGACAACTTTTTTTTTTTTAAAGATTTACTTCTTTGGGGCGCCTGGGTAGCTCAGTCAGTTAAGCGTCTGCCTTCGGTTCAGGTCATGATCCCTGGATCCTAGGATTGAGCCCCACATCAGGCTCCCTTAGAGGGAGTCTGCTTCTCCCTCTGCCCTTCCCCCCACCCCCACTTGTTCTCTCCATCTGTCTCTCTCTCGCAAATATAAATAAAAAAATTTTTTAAGATTTATTTATTTTTAGTGGGGGAGGGGCAGAGGGAGAGGAAGAGAGAATCTCAAGCAGACTCCCCAGTGAGCACAGAGCCTGACATGGGGCCCAATCTTACGACCCTGAGGTCATGACCTGAGCTGAAATCAAGAGTCAAATGCTGAACCGACTGAGCCAACCAGGTGCTCCACATGTTTGACTACTTTAAAGAAAAAAATATATATATACATTCTATTGTGTGGCTTATAACATGTGGAAGCAAAACATATGACACAATAACACAAAAGATGAGAAGAAGGATGTGGACGTCTAACTCTGCAAGTTTCTTAAATTATATACAAAATGGTATAATACCCTTTGGAGAAAGATTATAGTAAGTTAGTAACACATATTGGAAACCACAGAACAACTACTACAAAATAGAACTAATGGTTACAGCCAATAATAGTAATTAAACAAAAATCTAAAAAAATACCTAAAGATGGAAAGAAGGAACAAAGAGTGAAGTAGGAAATAAACAGCAAGATAACTGCCTTTAACTCAACCGTTATTAATATTAAACAAAAATCTAAAATAATACCTAAAGATGGAAAGAGGAACAAAGAGTGAAGTAGAAAATAAACATCAAGATAACCGCCTTTAACTCAACCGTTATTAATAATAATGGTAAATGTACTCATTAAAAATGCAACAACTGTCAGAATAAGTAAAAAAGCAGTTATCTACTTGTGTTATGCTAACAAGAAGCCCACTTCATATATAAAGAAACAGACACAGTAAACATACAAGCATGGAAAAAGATATGCCATGCAAACACCAATCGAAAGAAAGCTGGAGTCACTATATTAACATCAAAGTAGATGTCACAACCAAGACCACCACCACCACAAATACTGAGCAAAGTTCAGTTCATCAATAGTGTATAAGAATTCTGAATGTGCATGGACCGTAAGAGCAGGGCTTCGATGTACACAGAAAACAACTGATAGAACCCAAAGAAAGAGTATCTTAAAACTCTTCTTTCATTAATTAAGAGAACAAATGGTAGAAAACAAGTAAAAATATACAACATTTAAACAACAGTTTCCATCGACTGGACCTAAATGCAGACTTAGAGGCTTTGCACTGAACAGTAGAACACACTCTGTAAACAGGCGGGAGCACTGGCCCAGAGAGAGCATGAGCTGGGCCGAGTCACAAGTCCCAACCTGTACCAAAGGACTGACATAAGACATAAGGTGTTCCATGAATTAAATAACAGAATTAAATAACAGCTATGTTACAAAGGACATCAGGAAAATGCCCCACCACAAGGTAAGGAAGCAATGTTTCCAAGTAAATAAAGGGTGAGAAGAAATCACAAAGGAACTAGAAAACATTTTAACAAAAAAACACTATGCAAATACAGTGTATAAAATTTGTGTGATACAGGTTAAGTAATGCTTAGGTGAGTTACAGCTCTAAAGGCTTATAACAGAGAAGAACAACGTAAAAAAATCAAGAGCCTAACATCTGCTTTAAGAAGTTAACAAAGAAAAGGAAAATAAACACAAACTAAGTTAGAATGAAGGAAATAAATATCAGAACAGAAGACAGAAAATGAACAAACAATAAAGATTATCAAAGACACCAGAAACAGGTTCTCTGAAATGACAACTAAAGTCAATTAACCTCGGGTGAGACTGTCCAAGAAAAGAAAGAGATCCAAATTACCAACACTGAGGATGCAAGAGGGGATCCTACAGAAACTAAAAAATAATAACAGAACATAATGAATTTTATACCATTAAATTTGGCAACTTACATGAAATAGATAAACTCTTCCAAAAACACAAATTTCCAATGAACAAATAATCTGATTATTATCTATTTCAGAAATTCAATTCATAATTAAATACCTTCCCATAAAGTAAACTTGTGACTCAGATAGTTTCAATGGGAATACGTTCAATACTAAAAAAAATTAATAAATAACACCAATCTTACACCGACTACTTCAACAAATACAGGAGGCAAGAAGACTTCCGGACTCATTTTATGAGGCCAGCATACCCCTAGGTAACACACCAAATGCATTACAATAAAAGAAACAAATACAAACAAAAGCAACAAAATCAATATTCCTCATGAATATAGGCACAAAAGTCCTTCCCAAAATATTAGCAAATCAAATACTGCAATATATGGAAAGGACACTCAGCATGAACAAATGTCATTTGGTTTATTCCAGGAATATGAGGTTGGTATAATCCATCAATCCATGCAGATCATCCTATTAACAGATGATAAAGAAAAATCTTACAATGTCAATAAACAATTTTTGAAAAATCTAATCCCCATTTATGATAAAACCTCCCAGCAAACTAGGAATAGAAAGAATTTCCTCAGCCTGATATGCGGAATGTAGAAAGAACCTACGGCTACCATCACACGATGTTAAAAGGTTACATGCTCCCCAAGACAGGAAAGAAGACAAGAATGAATGGTTTCACCACTTCTGTTCAACAATGCATTAGAGATAGCAGCCATTGTGATACTGCAAGGAAAAGAAAGAGAAGGCTGTCTATGCACACTTGCATAAAAGAGCTATATTGTTTTCTTTGCACATGGCACGATCATGGATAGAGAGCATTGTAGAGAATTACACAAAAGCCACCAAAAAGACATGAACAGCCATTTCACCAAGGAGGAAACACAGATGGTAAACAAGCACAAGAAACAATGTTCAGGGGGTGCCTGGGTGGCTCAGTCAGTGAAGTGTGTGACTCTCCGTTTGGGCTCACGTCATAATCTCGGATCGTGGGATCAAGCCCTGTGTCGGGCTCTGCACTCAGTGGTAGTTTGCTTTAGATTCTCTCTCCCTCTCCCTCCTGCTTACGCACTCTCTCTCAAATAAATAAATAAAAATCCTTTTTTTAAAAAACCTGTTCAGTCTTACTAGCCATTATAGAAACACAAACAAAAATGAGGTATCACCACACATGTATCGAAATAACTTAAGTAAAAAAAAGACACCACCAAATATTAGCAAGGCTGTGGAGCAACTCCAGCACTCATGCACTGTTAGTGGGAAAGTTTCATGGTATAGCCACTGAAAAGCACTTTGGCAGTTCCTGCGTGCACACTTTACCACACATCCCTGACTTGTGACTTAATGACTTACTGGCTTCCTACTTGTTCCTGTCCACTGTGAAGTGGACAAAGGTCAGCTGCTTAGTAAGAAAGAGTCAATGTCAACCTCAACTATTACCTTCATCAGTTGGTCCAACAGAATCCACTTTCCCTCATTCACAATCAATCAGTAAGTTATACTAACCCCACCATATAAATTATACATAAATACCCTACAGAATTTGAATAAACCAACCCAGAACACTGAGAATTAAGACTGAGAACAAATCATCTGAGTGGTGAGCGACCTTGCATTGACTGAGAAACTGATCCAGAACAGTAGTTTGGACAATTTTCAAAAACAACTTCTGACCTGGGGAATGATAGAGACCACAGATGTAAGAATATTCCTGCGTCTACGAAGGGAACAATAAAAAACAGGACATACTTTGCATATATCTGGTTTTATCAACTCAATACTACACACCACGTGAGCATATATATAATTTTTTCATTGGCAAACACCAATACAAAAATGGGAAAAAGATAAGGGCAAACCAACAAATAAATACAAATTTCTAGTGAATATGTGGGGGAAAATTTCAACCATACTGGAAAAAGAGGTACAAATTAAAAGAATGAATGGTCTAAATTTTCTCTATCAAACAGATTTTTTTTCTTCCATTGTTACTTCAAGTGTTCTGAAGCACATTCACCAATAATCACATTCTGCTGGTTACAGGGGTTTGGGCACAAGTCTTCTGGGATGACCTACTAGGAACTGAAATCACAGGTGTTCCTTGACACAAACCCCTGTTCTACTTTTCAGAATTTACCTGGAAAAGGAAGACTTGCTATTTACATGTCTCCTCTTAATGTTTATGTATTTGAAAAAGACAAAAACTAGGAGTTGCCTACTTGCTCCCACCCATGACAGAGGTGCACAACGTTAGCCAATGAGTAGAAAGGGGTTAGGAAACCAAGACCTGGGGCTCAAATCTGGCAACCTGCACTCTCTCCTGTGTCCCCCTTGGGGTAAGAATGGTTGTTGTTGTTGTTGTTGCTGTTTTTTAATCTTTAAAGGGTTGGGGGGGGGGGAAGGAGTAGGAAAGGCAGGAGGAGAGGGTAAGCCTGTGACAGACATATTACATGACCCGCACTGTTATGTGACCATGAATAAACGGACAAAAGGAAGAATCAGCAACTGCTCACTAGTGACCGGAAGGTTTTGCAAGATATATATAAAACATACAAAGGAATGAATTTCAACCTAGGGACCACCTAAAGCACAAACAACAAAAATACCTAAAGAACCAAATATTTCCCAGTCTTACACATGTCAAATGTATGTAGTTTCCAAATGGTCCAGTGTCCACAAGAATGAGGACGGCTCCTGCTGTCCATGCTAAATTAACCGTACACCTTATACGAGTAGCTACTCCTGTCCAAACCCAACCAATCTAAGGAAAGTGACCAAGTCTATACTACCCAATTTCCCTTGCCTTTACTAACAAGTGCTCGAGGCAAAGGTCACTCGTAGACCACCTCAAGTTTTCTTTACTCTCCACTGCCATTACCAGCAGGTCATGTAGGAAGAATGAAGCTCCTCTCATTCAAATACATACTAACGTCTAATACAAGCACCAAATGGGCTCAGCTGTGGCTTTGTTAAAAAAAGATGTGTGCCAGCTTAGGAGATTCTCAGCATTTGTGAGAGATCGTTGAAAATGCTAAAATCCGTAAATACCACTCTCTCTAATCCCACCTCTTGCCTATTCCCCAGGAACATAGGGACACTGGGCAAAGACCAGGCAAGGTGCTGACGGTGTCCTCTTCCTTTTCCCTCGGTCACAAGACACAGTAACACTCTCCCTCCTCCTAATCGAAGAGGGTTCCCTACTATCCCAAGAAAAGCAGAGTGGATGGCCCATCTCCAAAAGGAGGCTAACTTCATCGGAGTTCCACAATCTCACAAGCCATGGAGACCAGCCTACCACAGAGTTAAGTCAGTTAGCAAAAACGGACTCATTTATGGACTCACTTAACCCTGCCAAAAGTTCTCAATCTTAAAGACTACTCAATTGCGAGGTTTAAAAATAAAAACCAGAAGGGAAAGGAAAGCGAGAGAAAAGAAGAGGACCAAAGTGTCGGGCCAACAGGAACACTGCAAACCACACCTACAGCAGGTCACATGCCAAGACACCCAGAAATTATTCTGGCATAATTTTCAATGACCCTTTGTTAGTAATAAAAGAATCATTTTTAAGAATCAGTGCATTCAAGAAGCCAGTTGGTAGACACAGAAATGTATCTGCTGCCTGGAAATGTGCACCACCAGTGAAATGACGTCGTAACTGCAAGAATGCTCACCCCCAAGGCCGGCAGCCTCTGCGTGCAGCTCACCGCCACCTTCAGCTTCCAATCGGTTTCACCATCAAGTTGATCAGTTCGAATAAAACACGAACCTTGGAATGAGACAAGAAAATTCCAGAGTCACAGGTGCTTTAAGACCATCACTGTGCAGCACAATGGGATACAGAAATGACCTATCTAGGGATGCGCATAAATAAAAATCCTTAAAAGCCTTTATACAGTTGATTCACAAACAAGTATGCTGAGAAGATACAGGTCACTAACTAATCACTCACCTGCTATGTGGTGTCCTTGCCTACTGAGGCTTAATATTAATTAGTGCTTTATTTTAGAAAAACTACTTTGATCATTTCTACCTTTAATTCATGTTTTAATAATAAAATAATAAGTAAATATACAAAAATATCCAAGAGTATGCCATAACTTTGCTAATAATTTATCTGATGTGCCACTATTAAACATACATTCAATAATAAAAGCACAGCTAAAATGCCAAAACACAGATAAGATCTATCGTCCTATAACCCTATCAAATTTTAAACATGAAAAAATATTAAATAACAAAACTCCATTCACCCTTTGACCATGCTATCACACCATTTCTCAGAACCCATCCTAAGACAGAACAGCAAAACACAAAGTGAAATACGTACAAGATGATCCTGCAAACATGATCGTAACAAACGGCTGGGAACAGATAATGTGAGAATCAAGTAAAAGGAAGCACAAGCAGCCATATAAGAAAGACAGGATGGAAGACAGGGTACAGACAAGAGACAGGGAGCAAGAGGGACAGAGAGAGGGAGGGAGAGGAGGAGAGAGAGAGGGAGGGAGGGAAGGAACAAAGGAAAGGGAGGGGGAAAGAGAAAGAGAGAAATGAGGAAGACCTTAATTTTTACTGTGGATATCTGCAGGGTGTACATGGTAAAGTGAGGAAAGCAAGGTGTAAGTGCTGTGCATGGGGGAAAACTCCCACTGAAGAGCCAGGCGGGAGAGGTACGGAATGTGCAGGTGCGGACATGGGGATGACTTCTGCAGAGGGAGGAAGGCATGAAGGGACTGTTTTATACTGCTCACTCTGAAATCACACGTTTTACATAATTAAAAAACCAAATGACATCAAACTTTTAAAAAGCAATCCCTAAAAACAAGCATATAAAACAAAATAATATCAGCAGTTTCATCACCAAATATATTCAAGTGACTTAATAAAATAAACTAGTTACCGAAAGCCCCAGGAGCATCTGAACATCTTAGCGAACTACGACAAGTACCTTATAACAACTGCAAGGCCCCTGAGAAGACCCTAGGTGTGCCCGGTCCCACACAGCCTGCCCTTCCGCCTCCTAACACTGCCGTCACCTGTGCTTCCTCGCTCTGACCTGGAGTTGATCTCCCAAATGCACGTGCTCAAGACACTCCGGAGGAGCCTTGGCCATGCTGGGTGTGTCTTCACCTTCGCTCTTTATCTACAGGCCCTCATTGCCTCCCTGGTGTGCATGTCACTGACTGACCACTCATGATCCAGCCAACCATCTCCCCTTCCCCTTGTGGGTCCTGCAACCCTGGCCCCTGGATCCAGAGCCCAGCCCACACTCCAAGGACCCTCAGCAATGCTGCCCAGCTGCCATCCAGAGGCACCATGTCCGGGCTCTGCTCGGCTTTGATACCATCAGCCCTTTGTGCTCAAAGCCCAAACCCATGACTGCCGTACAGGCTGAAGAAAGTGGAAGGGAGTCTATCCCTCCTTTCACCTTTAGCTAGAATACAACGTAAAAGGAGAGGCATCTGCTCTTCAGATTTGGTCTGGTCACCTGGTGAAACAGTTCCTGTAAGAAAGCACTGACTCACTGTTGTAATTTATCCACATTTCAAGACAATGAGTTGGCCCCCGCCGTGCTCAGAAGACCAATTAGGCATGTGCGTGTGCAGGCACATGTGTGTGCTGCATGTGCTGCAGTAATTGAGAAGTCTCACTGCAATGCCGTTACTGTTACCACCGAGTCTCAAGCTGACCTACTGCTGGGGGGTGGGGATCTGCTTTCCAGAGTTACCACATTATAAAGATGAAAATGTCCAGTGTTCAACAAAAGTCAACAGGCACATAAAGGAACAGGAGAGTACAGCCAATTTAAAAGGGAAAAAGGAGGTGCCTGGGTGGCTCAGTTGGTTAAGCATCTGCCTTCGGCTCAGGTCATGATCTCGGGATCCTGGGTTAGAGCCCCGCATCAGGCTCCCTGTTCAGCAGGGAGTCTGCTTCTCCCTCTCCCTCTGCCCCTCACCCCTGCTCATGATCTCTCTCACACACTTTCTCTCTCAAATAAATAAAATCTTAAAAAAATATAAAGAAAATAAAAGATAAACAGATACGGTCCCTGAAGAAGACCTGATGTCAGATCTACCAGACAAAAACTAGTCTAAAAGATGCTCAAAGAACTGAAGAAAGATGTAAGAAAAGTCAAGAAAACAAATTATAAACAAAATGGAATCAAAAAAGAGAGAAAACATAAAAAGCAAAAGAAATTCAAGAACTGACAAGTACAGTAATTGCAATGAACAATTCCCTGGAGGGAGCTGAAGGCAGAAGGAAGGACAGGCAAACTTGAAGACAGGACAGAAATGGTCCAGCCTGAGGGACAGAGAAAAAAGAACTGAAAAACCACGAGCAGACACAGAGGGATCTGTGGGCCCCAGCACTCGAATCAGCATACACACTGTGGGAGTCCCAGCAGGACTGGAGACAAAGGGGCGAAGAGACTACTTGGAGAAATAATTACTGAAAACATCCCAGATGTGATGAGAGACATGCAGGTAAGCATCTAAGAAGCACAAAGAGGGTCAAGTCTAAGGAAGACACAGAGACCCACTCGGAGACACGTTATAACCAGACTTTCAGAAAACAAAGAGAGAACCGTGAAAGCAGCAAGAGAGAAGAGACTCATCACATCCCAGGTATCCTCAGTAAGATTATCTGCAGATTTTTCATCAGAAACTTTGGTCAAAATGCTTTAAGAAGAAAAACCTGTCAACCGAGAATCCTATATCCAGCAAAACTGTGCTGCAAAGTGAGAGAGAAACCAAGACATTGCCAAACAAGCAAAAGCTGCAGGATTAAGTGACCACTGGACCTTTCCTGCAAGAGCCGCTCCCAGAAGTCGGACAGGCACAGGGAGGCTGTGCGCGAAGTAAGGTTTCAGGCAGGGCTAACACGTGACCAATTATAAAAGCTAAAAACCCAAATGTAAGACCTAAGACTATAAAACCCTTGGAAGAATACTAAGGACAAATGGCTCAGGACATTGGATTGGGCAGTGATTTCTTGGATTCGACAACAAAGGCACAGTTAACAAAAGAAAAAATTGACAAATTTGACTTTGTACAAAATTACAAATGTTGTACATCAAGAGACATAATCCACAGAGGAAAAAGGCAACCCACAGAATGAGAGAAAATACTTGTGAGTCATGTATCTGATAAGGGATTAACATCAGGAATATAAAGAACTCCCAAAGCTCACCAAACAGAACCTGGTGCAAAAATGGGCAAAGGACTTGAACAGATGTCTCTCCAAAGAAGATGTCCAGGTGGCCGGCCATTAGGCACTGAAAATATGCTCAACACCACTAACTATTAGGGACTTAGAAATCAAAAGTATGCGATCCCACCTCATAACCACTGTGATGGCTACTACTGAAAAATCAGAGGTGCACCCGGGTGGCTCAGTCGGTTAGGTGTCCGACTCTTGATCTCAGCTCAGGTCTTGATCTCGGGGTTGTGAGTTCAAGCCCCACACTGGGGGTGGGGGGAAGAAAAAAGATAAAAAGAGAATCCAGAAAACAACAGGTGTTGGTGAGGATGTGGAGAAACTGGACCCCTGTGCACTGTTGGTGGGAATGCAAAATGGTACGGCCACTGTGGAAGACAGTATGACAGTCCTCAAAAAATTAAAAACAGAACTACCATATGAAGCAGCAATATGTACACTGCAGGGAATATACCCAAAAGAATTGAAAGGAGAGTCTCAGAGAGAGATTCGCCTCACGTTCATAGCCGCAATATTCACAACAGCTAAAGTGTGGAAGAAACCCCCACATTCACTGATGAATGAATGATGAACAAAATGTGCTCTGTCCACACAAAAGATTATTATCAACCTTACAAAGGAAGGAAATTGTGCAATATGATACAACATGGGCGAACGTCGAGGACATTATGCTACGGGAAATGAGCCAGTCACAAAAACACAAATACTGTAGGATTCCACTTATGTAAGGTTCTTAGAGGAGTCACAGTAAGACAGACAGTAGAATGGTGGTTGCCACTGGCTGAGAGGAGGGGAGAACGAAGAGTTATCTTTTAACAGTACAGAGTTTCTGCTCTACAAGATGAGAAGTTACAGGGACAGATTATAGGGTAGCTGCACAACAATGTGAATGTATTTAATAAAATATCACTAACCAATATATTTAAAATTGGTTAAATGGGGCACCTGGGTGGTCAGTGAGTTAAGCATCTGCCTTTGGCTCAGGTCATGATCTCAGGGTCCTAGAATCAAGCCCCATGTTGGGCGCTCTGCTCAGCAGGGAGTCTGCCTCACTCTCTGCCCCTCCCCCTGCTCGTGCTTGTGCTCTCGCACTCTTTCTCACAAAAAATAAATTAAAAAATCTTTAAAAAAAAATGGTTAAGATGGTGCAATACTGTGACTTATGAGAAATCTGTATTTCATCAGATGATTTAGGTGACCAAATACATATATTTCTCTTAAGTATGTGGTCCTCATCCACAGTTCTAGCTCTCTGCTCCCCAAACCCTCAAAATTTTCTAAGCGTTGAGAGTGACAAAGGTGTCTTTTGTTAATGAAGGTGACTTCTGGAACCCACTCACTCAAGGGCACGGGCTGCTGCCAGGAGGTCCAACCATGCGATCAGAGGGCTGGAACTTTCAGCCCCACGCCTGACCTCTCGTGGGGGGAAAGGGCCTGGAGGTTCAATCAGCCAGTGGCCAATGATTTAATCGATGGTGGCCATGCAAAGAAACCTCCATAAAACCCCAAAAGGACTGGGTTCAGAAGCCTCTGGATTGGTGAACACCTGGAGATTGGAAAGAGAGGCTGTCAGGAGAGGGCATGGAAGTTCCACACCCTTTCCCCAGACCTCTCCCTGTGCACCTCTCCATCTGGCTGTTGGTTCTTACCCTCTGTCATATCCTTCAACAAACAGGTGAACGTGAGCGTTTCCCTGAGTTCTGTGAGCCGCTGCAGCCAATTACGGACGAGGTCACTGGAACCCCCAATCTGCAGCTACTTGGTCAGAAGCACAAGTCACAGCCTGGGACTTCTGACTAGTGTCTGAATTCGGGGGGCAGGAGGCAGTCTTATAGGACTGAGCTCGTAACCTCTGGGATCGTATGCTATTTCCAAGGTAGACAGTGTCAGAATTGAGTTGAATTCTCAGACACCTTGCTGGTATCCTGAAAATGGCTTGATCTTGTGTGTGTGTAAATCTCTCTACCCCACCTTGAACTGCGTCCAGGAACTCTAAAAGAGGTAATAAATTTTATATTATGTGTATTTTAACACAGTAACAAAAAGGATACATTTAAAAATTAAAACCATTCTCCAGCCTTGAAAAAAAGAAAAGACGGCAATCAAGGTGGTGTGGTTCTGGTGAAGGAGCACACACAGATCAGTGGTGCAGAAGAGAGCCCAGAAATAAGCCCCCATTTACACAGTCAGTTGCAACAAAGGAGCAGAAACTGTCTCTCCAGGAAATGGTGCTGCAACCAGCAAACACCTACACAACAACCGCATCCAGACAGACCTTACAGCCGTCTCAAAACTTAACTCAAAACGGGCCACAGACCTACATGTAAAATGCAAAACTATACAAGTCCTGGACGAAAACACAGGAGAAAACCTAGGTGACCCTAGTATAGCGTGGTGACCACTTTTCACATACGACACCAAAGGTGCGATCCAAGAGAGAAAAATGCAATGAGCTGGACTTAACTAAAATTCAAAACTTCTGTTCTGCAAAAGACAGTATCAAGAGAATGAGAGAAGACAAACCACAGACTGGGAGGGAGAATGTTCGCAAAACACAGCTGACAAAGGACTGTTGTTCAAAATACACGAAGAACTCTTACAACTCAAAAATAAGAAAACACCCTGATTAAAAGATGGGCTAAATACCTGAACAAAGACGACACACGGAGGGCAAATAAGCACATGGACGGGGCGCCACATCATCCCGTGTCATCAGGAAAACAACTTACGACCACAAGGAGACACGACTGCACACCGATGAGAATGGCCCGAATCCAGAGCACTGACAGTGCCCAGCGCTGCTGGGGTGGGGAGCAGCAGGACTCGCACTCGCTGCCGGTGGGGATGCAACATGACGCAGCCGCTGCAGAGGACAGTCTGGCGGTTTCTCTCCAAGCTAAACACAACTGTATTGTATAATCCAGCGACTGTGCTGCCTGGCATCTACCCGAAGGAGGTGCGAACTTAAGTCAACACCAAAACCTGCACACGGATCTTAGAGCAGCTCTTCTCAGAACTGCCAAAACCTGGGAGCAACAGGGCTGTCCTTCAACAGGTAAATGAATAAACTGTGGTGCATCCAGACAATGCAGAATTATTCAGCGCTAAGAAGAGATGAGCTGTCGGCCCAGAAGACACGAAGAACCCTCACACTGCATACCACTCAGCGCAAGAAGACAATCTGAGATGGCATTCTGGAAAAGGCAAAACTATGGAGTAAACAGAACGAGCAGTGTTTGCTGAGGGATGAATAGAGGGAGCACAAAGGAATTTTACAAATACCACCATGAAGGAAAACACTCTTTATGATGCCATAATGGCAGCTACGTGTCTTTCTACATTTGTCCAAGCCCACAGAGTACGTCCCACCAAGAGGAAAGCCTCACATCAGCCGTGGACTCGGGCTGACAGCGATGTGCCGGGCTGGTCTATCAACCGCAACAAACGCGCCACTCCACTGGGGTCTGCTGATCATGGGGGAAGCAATGCATGTTTGAGTGCAGGGGTACGTGGAAAATCTCTGTACCTCCCTCTCACCTTTTTGAAAACTTGTAATTGCTCTAAAAAAATAATGTCTGAAAATGTATTTTAAAAATGCATTCAGATTAATACAGAAATATATCAACCAGAATATTATAAAGTTGATCCTTTAATGGGTCCACTATAAATGTATTTTCTCTTATGATTTTAATAACATTTTTTCTCCAGCCTACTTTGTTATAAGAATACAGCATGTAATACATAGAACATATAAATTGTGTTAACAGACTTAATGCTACTGGTAGTTAAGTTTGGGGGGAGTCAAAAGTTATATGTGGATTTCCAACTGTGCGGGGAGCGGGGGGGGCAGGGGGCAGTGTGGGGGGGCGGTAAGCAGCCCTAACCCCCAGGTTGTTGGAGGGTCAACTGCACAAACATTTGATCTCTGCAGTAAAGAGACACGCACTGCAGCGAACCGGAACTGCACTACAGAAACCCACATTTACGCTGGTATTTGAGCACCTGCAGAGACGGAGACTCCCCATACTTGCACTTTTCTCATATTTCTATTTCAGGGCTCCCTTCCACCGTCTATCAGTGTTGGCCCCATCCATCAACTTCGCTGACACTCTACTTCTGATCGATGCAGCTCAGCACCAGTGCGGCTCCAGTGAATGGTTGACTGCACGCGCGGGCGCTGACCAGCGCTCACGCTATGACAGTTATCGGCCAACCGCACTTCCTCTCCACTTCAACAGCTAATTTCATCAATAACTTATCTCATGGCCTTTTCCCTTTCATCCAGAAGACAGCAAAACAGAAACATTAAATAAAAGGTTTTTACAATATTTTAAACTAGTTATTTTCTAGTATTGATGGCGCATGTGTCCTAGGTGAAACGGGTTTTAACTTTAAAGGAAGTTAAAGAAATCATAAGGTTACTGGTAGAGGAAAAGAGGTGAACCTCCTTATAAAAAAAGCCCATGGCTGCCCCCAGGCTGTAGTCACCCAGTAAAGAGGGGGTCTAAACTTCCAATGTGGTGGCTTCTAAGTTGCTTAGATTCAGAAGACAGAACCAAACGATGCTGGTTGAGTTTTCTGATCTCTAACAGAACCTGTTAAAAATCACTTATCCAGGGGCGCCTGGGTGGCTCAGTTAAGAGCCCAACTCCTGATTTCAGCTTGGGTCACCATCTCCGCACTTGGTGTGGAGTCGGCTTAGGATTCTCTCTCTCTCAGCATCTCCCCTTCTCTCTCTTTCTCCCTCACCCTCCAAAAAAAAAAAAAATCACTTATCCATAAAGCAGCTGAAATAGCATGGTTATGTAACAGTTAAATTGTTAAAATAATTAAAATGGTAAAAATAAACTATTAGATATTTATAATTGAAACAACAAAAGTAAAACTGGATAGTGGTGGGGAGGCTGTAAATACTGATAGATGTTAAGAAGAGGAGATTTACTGATAGCTTCAAAAATGGAAATAAAGATTTAATGAAGATTTTGCAGCAAATGCAGCAGTGGCACCACTTGCACCGTAACGCACAGGGCGCGGCTGCGCTCCTCCTCACACGGGTTTACACACAGCTGCTCTTCCGCACGCATTCAAAACCCACACAACACCCACTACACTGAGAACACTCTTCCAGGGACCACGGGTCCTACTGACCCTAGTAAGTGTTTTGTCTAATAATTAGAGAAGCAAATGAGCAAAATCAGAAGGAGTAAAACAAGTTCTGGGAGACACACGTAGTACAGGGTTGACGAGTAATCCAGACTCAAAATTCTAAAACAGAACCCACACTCAATCATTTGGGGCACACCAATGTCCTATTCTAGAAATGAGATGGAGGGGTTTCTGTGAAAGTCAGACGGACAGGGATTCAGCTGGAAATGCAAAGTAGCTACAATCTACAGTTAAGGGAAAGACGACCCGTAGCAGCCAGAAAAGTCTCCTTAACAAAGCAGTATACTAGCTCTGTGAGTGTAATTGTCTTTCCTGCCAGGATTGGGATCCCTCTGAACGTCAGGAGCCAAAGGACCACAATTACAGAGACCACTGGCGGTTGGGGAGAAGGAGGGACAAAGTGCCAGGGAGAGGAATTTGGGGACACGGGATTTAATACAAGTACACTTCTTTGGGGCCTGGCTCATTTACGAAATGCCTTCCAAGGATAGTTATGGGGAGAAACTAACAGAACACTTCAAACTAAGAAGAGATAAATATGGTACCTATTTTCTTGATTAGAAACTGTTCCACACCCACCCCTCAACAAATATATGGAGACAATAAAAAGTCATTTCTGTCTGAAAAAGGAGGCTACTAATATTTACTGAGCATCTCCTAAGTGCCAGTCGTGGCCTATATATACCTGAGATCCCGTGAGACAGTCGGTAGGGAACATGCCCCTCTCTCAAGCGTAGAGGTGCACTGCCCCGAGGTCTCCCTGGGATGGGCAGGATGAACGGCACAATGCCATCAGGAGGCCCAACTGACTTCAAACCAACCCCTCTGCTGTACAATCACACAGAATTCACCACAGTTGATTAGTGAACACTCTGAACTGGGTCATACAAACACCAAAAATTTTATTTGCGTGCTGGTTGTTGTTCAGACATGTGTTTCTTTTTTAGTGACTTGGCTGATCTAATTCTGTGAAGCCCATTTACCCTGTAGCATGTACCCGCCATGTCCCTAACCAGATTTTTATTCCTGGCTTTCTAGGGGCTGCTCCTGGCCCCACATCAACTTCCTGCTGGTCAAAGTGGTATCTGAACTCACTCAGTCAGATGTTCACCCTTTACCACTGGGACACGTGGCTTGGAGGCTCTCCTCCCCAGCTGGGAAGCTGGTTCGTGACTCTGCCCCTACTTCAATCAGGGATGGACCAGCAACTTGCAGGTTGCCTCTGTCCACTGCTGGGACCACAGCCATGGTTTTGGCACATGTACAATCTTCTAGACCAACGGGGAGGCATGGGACTTTGTTTCTAAGCTCAGCTTCACAGGAACTACCACTGGGGTGAGCAGCACATCCAGACACTGTGCTCAGGACCCCTAAGCCAAGCAAGGTTTCGGCTCTGCTGATGGATGTGTATCCTGGAGAACCTCTTCAAGACTGTCCCACTCTGACTACTCCTGAGCACAGGAGACTAGCACACACAAGCAGTGTGGAGTGTGGTCCCGTGGGACTCCTTTCGGCTCTTTCCCTGGTTCCGGTGGTCAAGTTTCTCGCTGGGCTACAACAAAGGCTGCTGTGTCCTTTGTTGGTACGTATCATGGGTCCTCCCTTTGAACGAACGGCCACCAAGCTCTCCATTATTTTCACCACCACCCTCAGGCATGAACTTCAGCAAGGCCTGCGGGTTCTGGGCCAAGGCACAGAAGAGTGGAATGGGACAGCAGCTGGCTGTATCTGGAGTGGCACCTTGCTTGCTTGTAAGTAGGCGCTGGGTTAGGTAGGGAAGGGTTGTGGTAGCCCCTCCAGGCATGTTACTTCTGCCCTACAAGCTAGCTGGTGGTGGTAACTAGCTGGGGCTTCATTACTCCCAGCTTGTCAAAACTGGGCAGAGCTTTTGCTTCTGAGTGGGAGCTGGTGAGAAGGGAGGCCCAGTCCACCAGACCTGGGGAAATGAGCGGCTAGCGGACATTCCTTGCAGGGGGATGCCCTGGACTTAGCCTGGCAATAGCAGGGATATGGAGCCAGTCCCTCAACTCCTGGCTGAACTGGCTTGGAGTAGAAGCTTCTTCCCCATGGAGTCAAATGCCACAGAATCGATTTGTTCTTACTGAGATATCTGAAGGATATCAAAAGAATTACTCTCAAAAGATATATAACTGAACACTTAGGGATCCTCTTCAATGAAAACAAAAAAGTCCTCTAGTGCTTTACAACCAGGGGTGATTTTGTACCCTGGTGGGCACTTGGAAACTTGTGGAGACACTGTTTGTTTTCAAACCTGGGCAGGGAAGGGGCTACTACTGGGATCTAGTGACTTGAGGCAGGAGTACTGTTCAGCAGCCTACAGCACCTAAGACAGAACACCTCAGGGAAGAGTGCCGTGGCCCCAAGTGTCAGCCATGCTCTAGGCTCCTGTTCCTGGGGCACAGCGGGAAGAGCCAGTCTTGGGGCTGAACACTAGCTCTGTAGCTTACTCACCAAGGCTCCCTGTCCAATTACCTCACCTTGCTCAAGTGTTCATGTGCACGGGGAGAGCGGAGGAAAAGGACTGCCTTGAGAGCTGCGTTGTAAGATTTAGAGGAAAATCTACTGAAGTCCGCCAGCGAGCGCCACACGCCGGGGACTTATTTAGCTACCTCCTTCTCAAGTCTGGAGAACTGGTGAAGGTAGACATGCCAGAACGTATCTTCACCGAGCCTCGTCCAGGACACCTCTTACGCAATGTCCTAACACTAAAGTGGGTCTGTGCTAACCCACATGCGTGCCGGCCTCATTGTCCCTTTAGCCCCCTGGAAGAAACTGCAGTCCTGCACATACCACCAGCACTGTCTTACTGTCTTATCACTTTTCTCCGCCAGCCAGTGCACTTTCGACTAATCAGAGCTCAGGATCTGGAACATGCCCCACACAAACCCTTCACCAATGACACTTCCAACCCTTGTAGCTGCTCTCTGCCGCTGGCGCAAGTGCCGCCAGCACGATTCCAGGAGCCTCACAGAGGTCAAGTCACTTTCCTAAGGCACCGAAAGACGGAGGGCTAGGAAATGACTTCTGGGTCATCTACTGTATCAAGTGAAGACTTACCCAGGAGACCTTCGTCTGATTACATGTACTTCGAAGGATGTACCTAAATATGTAAACACATTTTGTTACACAGTACTTGTCAAAAGACCTACCATAAGGGGAATACTTTACAAACTGGTTTCAACTTTAAAAAGGAGTACAAGAAAATTTGTAGTGGATGTTATTTTACAGTTAAATAGTTTTTCAAAGTTGATTTTTTTTCCTCTTAAACATATGCATGTTTATATACATGCGTGTGTGTGCTTGTACGTGTTCTGATACAAAAGTGACTGCATAGGGACCGAATACTAGACTCTGTCTGACATGTACTTTGAGATGTCAATGCCAACAGCTCTGCTCTAGGTTTGCTTTCTAAAATAAAAAATTAGAAGGGAGAATCTCTAGAGTCTCTTATATTTCAAACACAGAATGTTTCTAAAAGTGAAAGTAATACCTAGGTTCTGTAAACTTACTAAACACTGGAAGCAATATAGTTGTCTTTCTTTAAGAAAAAAAGGACATGCTTCATGTTAAATAGTTATATGCTGTTCCAAATATTTAGGGGCAGTATATATATATTACTTATCTTCGAGTACAGTTAACATTACTAACCTCACAGTAACTGGTAAGATTTAAAAAGAGAATGAACTGTAGCAAAATCCGAAGTATGGCCAACCTGCCGTGTCTTACACATACTGTATCTAATAATGTTTAACAGCAAGGACCAGCTTCGATGGAGGCCAGTGAAGGCTCAGCAAAAATGAATTATTAAATTGGTCTGCTTATATCCCGTTACAGACTTCTTATGAATACTTGATTTTATTTTGTATAATTGACAAGAGCCGACAGGAAAGGACGGTTTAATGACAATCAAATGAAGATCAACTAGGCTATGTGTCACACAGGAGAGCTGCATCAAGTAGTGATAAAGTAACTGATGGGACACGATGAGACTGAGCACCAGAGTCTGTCATACACCGTGATAAGTTATCCCGTAATATCAGTAGATTGTCTGCAACAGCTCATGAATCCAATAGCTCTGAAGGAGATGGGTACAGTATATGCCCAACAAAAGAAAAATAGACATTGACTTCGCATATGTAATACCAGATCGTTTGCCATTAAACTTAATTTCTAAATCATTTATATGACTTAATGACTCTGCATGAAATTTTTAAGCTGGTGGGAAGATGAATA
The DNA here is from genome assembly GCF_024610735.1 of Ursus americanus. Lineage (NCBI taxonomy): Eukaryota > Metazoa > Chordata > Mammalia > Carnivora > Ursidae > Ursus > Ursus americanus. The sequence continues at coordinate 926,440 of NC_142145.1, forward strand.
GCACCAAAGAGGGAATGTGGATGAGTACAGTGTCATTTACCTACCCCTGCCCACTAACAGGTGACAGCTGAGCTATTGTAATATGTCCCAAACACTTAAACTATAATGTCATCACTTAGGAGACAAGTGAAAAAGATATTGGCATTTATAAGAGATTGATGAAAATTAGTTCTAAAGCATTAATTTCTCTTAATACCACTAAAAGAATTGTGTGCATTCAGGAGATATTTGATCTGAATTAAGAAACTGATGAAGCAACTGATTAACTGGAATTTAAGCCATCAGTCCCCAGATCCATCAACAGCTTCATCTGCATTCTAAACAATTAGATGCCGGCCCCACAGAGACGGCCCTGTGTTAATACACAGTCAATATGACACCACAAAGAGACTCCCTGAGCTGCAACTGTCCAAGCTCGGACACACCACACAGATTTAAGACTTTCATACTGGCTAGGGTTTGAAGATTTTTATTTTAATAGACAATGCACTATCAGATTCTTCTGAACTGAAATTGAAAAGTAATAAAATAATATCAATAGTGTTAGTTGATACACAAAAAATTCTGAGTATGTGTACTTTTGAAAACGCGACAATTAAAAAACTTAAAATAACCACTTGAAGTTGCAGAAACAAAATTTCCAAAGCTAAGAATTCCTGATGTGAGGCAATATTATGATACACATTTGATCCAGCTGGGAAGCTATTTGGTCCACTTTAGAAAAAAAAGAAAACCAGCATGAAATAGCAATCTGACATTTTAATATCTGTATCTACAATCAGTGATGGTTTTAAAAGTTTAAATTTGATAGGAAAAAATAATAAAACTGAGAAATATAATAGAACTGTAAGCTTAGGGGCGCCTGGGTGGCTGTCAGTTAAGTGTCTGCCTTCGGCTCAAGTCATAACCCCAGGGCCCTGGGATCAAGCCCTGAGTCAGGCTCCTTGCTTGGCGGGAAGCCTGCTTCTCCCTCCCCCTCTGCTGCTCCCCCTGCTTGTGCTCTCTTTCTCTCTGTCAAATAAATAAATAAAATCTTTAAAAAAACAAAAAACTGTAAGCCTAAACAGACTATACAGTAAGGTCCTAAGTCGGATCCAGTAATAATCTTCCAGGAATATGTGAAACAACAGAAAAATAAGCATACATGCTGCTATGTACATTTTTCTGGGGAACAAGGTGATCATTCTTAAGATGCTCAAAGAGAGGGGCACCGGGGTGGCTCAGTCAGTTGAACGGCTGCCTTGGTCTCAGGTCATGATCCCAGGGTTCTGGGATCGAGCCCCACATCAGCCTCCCTGCTCAACGGGGAGCCTGTTTCTCTCTCTCTCTCTCTCCCTCTGCCGTTCCCCCCGCTTGTGCTCTCACTCTCTGTCAAATCAATAAATAAAAATCTTTAAAAAAGATTAAAAAAAGAGATTCTCGAAGAGATCCAGGACCTCCAAAATATTATCGTTACACTACAACATGTCCCCATAACGTGAAACCCAAGGGAAAACTAGAGGGAAAGAAAATGTTTTTTAAATGTCATCAGTTGAGATATGATGTTATTTATCCAAAGCTAACATAATACAGAGTATCTCATTTGCCTAACGCTCTCATGTTCTATCTCTGTGTTGGCTGTAAGTCATTCAGAGGCTGAACAACTAAACCTGCTGCTGGTCACATGATCTCCAACAAGGCACTCATACTGTTCAGCCCTCCGACTCCTCCTTCAGAAAACGGATAGTTCTCAACGTCTTCCAGTTTTGAAGTGCTGGATTTCCTTCATCTTTTATCTCCTAACAAAACCTGTATTTCTTTTAAGTTAATTATCTAAAAACCATTCCCATATTTAGGATAATATTCTTAATCTCATACATATTTCTACCACAATCATTAAAAGGTCAATTAATATAAAAGCATCTCTCAAACGCAAATATTTTTGCTATTCATTATATTGAATACATTTAGAAACAAAGACAAACATCATAAACAAACAGATGATATAAACAGGGATGGCAATGTGAAAATCTCTGAAAATCCATTTCTCCAGAACTATAATGAGAAATCAGTAAAAATCATCAAAAGCAACCTTTTCAGAACTCTGGAGAATAATCAAAGACTTGCAACAATCCCAGGTGCATTTATTCAAGAAACACGGCTAAATCGAGCTGAGAGCGAGCTGTGTAGTGTTCTGACTTGTCCCGTTCCCAAAACCTCTTCTCCCTACCGCACGGTTCCACAGTAGCTGAGAAAACTGATATTCTAGCAGCCACTGATGGGGACCATTGGGCCCGGGGCTCCTCAAATCCACGCCCAGAGAATTGTTGCCACCTGACCAAGTAGGGCTTTGCCCGGATTTGACCTGACCCAGAGCGCATTTATTGAGAACAGTGTTTTCTCTGGACTGTTTGTCAAAAAACAACCAGTGGCAATTGTCTAACAACACCACAGCTACCTCGGGTGGTGTTAAAACTGTGGTAAACAACAAGCTGACCAAAAAACTTAGAAGCAAACCTGGAAAATCGGATGACTTGAAGGAGGCTCTGAAAACTTCTAACACATTCCCGGGAGTCTCGAAGCCACCTGCCTGCGCAGAGCTGCACACACGCCCAGGAGAGCGTCTCGTGCCTGGGTGGCCCCAAGGCTCTACTGAGCACGAAGTGGAAGCAGAGGCAGAGCTGTCAACTGCCTGCCACAGCACTGTAGGTGTTCCGGGAACAGGAGCTGCTGCAGGGGACGGCGGACTGGCAATCTGGGGACTCAAATATTCCTCTCCTACAGAGTCACCTGGTGACGGAAGAGGAGGGAGCTCTGCTGCACACAGTCACCCACGAGCCCATGAGGGAAGCCGTCATCTGGCACAGGCAGCTTCTAAGAGCACCCTAATCACGCACACTGAGCCGGCACGGGGAAGAAAAGAGTCGAAGGCTACCAAAGAGATAAGGCCAGGCCTGGACGCAGTCAGCTGGCCTCCTCTGGCCAGACCTCAGAGCACAGCCCCATCTCACTGGACAGGGAAGGGAGTCCAGCTGTATTTCTGAGAAGAGACGGAAACGGACTAGAAGAGGAGCCCTCTAGTCGGCTCCACAGGAAGAACAAAACCTTCCACAGAGTAACACACAATAAAGTGAATGTATCAAGTGTACTTAATTATTAGTGTGGCCGAACTCTTCTGTTAATGGCAGCCTCACCTTACAATGTAAATGACCATAACTAGAGTTGATGAAAAAACATTTTTTTTTCTTTCTCAGGATATCTCTTTTTAAAAATGCTGTTTATACATGGAGGAAAAACTAAATTAACAACTCTACTGCCTGGCTGGCTCAGCTGGAAAAGCATGCGACTCTTGATCTCAGGGTCATGAGTCGAGCCCCATATTAGGTATAGATTATTTAAAAATTAAAAAAATAAACAAACAAATTAACAACTCTAAAATTTAACTTTGTCCTTTCTAGAGTTTTCACCACACTACAAAAAATAATACATACATTGAGCTTCCAAAAAAAAAAAATAAGACACTGAGCTTCCTATAAAAATATTGTCCATTTATTCAACAAAGTCAGAAATGCAAGGCAGAAGGCACTTGAGTATCACCTGATAAACCTCTCATCATTTTGGACATTAAGAAAATGCGTGACCAGTGTCTAGGTCATATAATTAAGAATTGGCCAAAACAGACGAGACTTTGGGTTTCCTGATTTCCAACACACAGTTCTCCTTGACCACCTGAGGCTTCCATCTCATTTCCCCTTTTCCACCTTCTTCTTACTGGTGAAAGCTCAGGTCATGTAAGTATCATTTGTCCTGTGAAGCCCACTTCAACTCACCTACACAAACTGTCTGCTTCCTCTCCTGTTACCCCCATCCACCTTATAACTCGTACAGTAGCTGTATAATCAGAGCATGACTGTCAGTGTGTGCATATCCACACGTAAGGAGATCATGACCTCTCTGGAGGGAACGACTCAGTCTTGCTCCCTTTGGATTCCAAGGGACAAGTAGGGCCTGGCACATAGGAAGTGGTAAATAAACGTTTGCTGAATTAATAAAACTGCAAATACAGAATAGCAATCAAATTTTGAGCAACATCATCACTTAATTACTTAGACATCAATACAGCTTTGAATGAAAGCACTCATTTGATATAAAGGTTGTCACAGGATTATTTTTTTTAAAACAAACATATACAGTAAAGATCATCATTTTAAGTATCAACAGTTAAATGTAATTTAGAATTAATGAATTCAATGTATTTATCATTCAAAGAAAATTTTTTGTAAGAATAAATTTAACTTTTACCTTTCAAAATGAAAATTAAACTGCTAAAATACTAAATGATCAGCAATTTAAATACAAATAAAAATACCTGCTTTTTCTGATGTCCTAAGAAATACCATGTCCGATGGAATTCTTTGATTCTGCAGAAAGTAATATAAAACACTAATTATCTACATGCAAGTTTATAAAATAATACCATTCCATTACAAAGTAGAAATAGCTAGTAAAAACTAACTAAAAAAAGTTATAATTAAATTTTTTACTGAAGCAATTAACATTACTTATTTGTATAACAATTTTTAGTATAATTTACATTTAAATTCATTTTTTAGCTGGACTTTTTTACGATTCTTTCCCCTGTCAACAAACCATGAAAACAGCATTTGTGATGACCTGAAAACTGCTCCATTTCTGAAAAATGTTAAATATTGCCTCTCCTGTGGCCTCTTTGTTAACTAAACTCATACATAACAATATAGCATTTTTTGCCCCATAAAAAATTATGTCCTCCCTAGTAGACTAAATAACCCTAGAAAGTAAGAACAGGATTCTTCCAAAGCCTAACACAAAACAGAACACACCATAAATAAAACACTTACTAAATGCTGAATAAATGAATAAATGTACAACTGAGCAAACAAAAAACTAAACCCTACAAATTTGAGAGATATTCTTTTATACAGCAGAAAGGGACAAAAACCTCAAAGGTACTTATAGCATATAAACTTATACAAGTATTTGCTATTCATACATTTATTTTATCATTACTAGTCAATTGGAAAAGCTATATCAAACTCAAGAAAAAATATATAGTAAGAACACTTCACACAATTCCATGAAGTACTTATATTTTTTGAGACCTAAGTAAAGATTGACCCACACATGACAAAGAAATGGATTACTTATCAGTAAGCAAGCAATAAAAACAAATATTAAGTTGTTGAAGGTGAAAACAATATGCTGTGGGATAAAGGTACCTCTTTCTAACATGAATAAAGAAGGGTCAATTGCCAAGATCTAAAGAACTCTTAGGTCAAAAAGAAATCACAATGGAAATTAGAAATTATTTGTAACTGAATGATAATAAAAACTCAACGTAGCAAAGTGTGTGAAACCATTCTGCCAAAGCCAAAGGAAAATGTTAAGAGGAAAATATATACAATTAAATGCGCACAATATTAAGGGAAGCTAAAAATACAAGCTAAATATCCACTTGAAAGCAGGGAGGAAAAAGCCAATGAACCCCAAAGAAAGTACAAGGATGTAAGCAAATATGAAAACAAAAATTAATGACCCAGAAAACAAGTATTTAAATACAAATAATGAACAGCAAGAAGTATTTTTTAAAAACGCCTATTTCAGTAATAAGAAAAACTGTTAGACTATAACTAACAAAGGACAAGCAAGTCAAGTTCTCTAAACAAAAACTATCAAACATTATTGAGAGAAGTTAAATAAAACCTAAACAAACAGAACCCACCATTTTCCCAAATCAGAATGCAAAGATGTCACGTGCCCATCAACTGATCTATATATCTAACACAAGCCCAATCAAAATCTTAACATGTTTTTGGGAGGAACTGACAAGGTATTCCTAATATTTAGAGGGAAATGCAAAGGCCAAGAATGAACAAGACAAATGTGAGAAGCACAGAAGGTTGCGTCTACAATATAACAAAACTAAAATATTAAACTAGACCAATTAAGACAAGATGAAAATGAACACTAGACTAATGAGAAAGGTGCTACTGCAGACCAATGAGGAAATTGTGGTCTTTTCAGTAAATAGCATTGAGAAACTTAGATAGCTACAGGAGATGACAGGAGATAATAAGTACTAAAACTCTGTATCAATCAAAACATAAGAATCTATTCCAAATGAATTCTGCGTCTAAATGTCCAAGTCAAAACTATAAAGCCCTAAAGGATATGATAGAATATTTTCATGACTTTTTGGTAGGGAATGATTTCTTCCCCACCAAACCTAACAAGACTCCTCCTCCTCCACAACCAAAAATTTAAAAAACAAAACAAAAATCCCCAACTAACTATAGATGAACACTAATAAAGTGGACTTCATCAAAATTAAGAATATCTCTCCAACAAAGCATAGCAGGGAGGAAAAAATACTTGCAACATATAACTAAAAAGAAACTCCCAGCCAGAATGCATAAAGGCCTATTAACTGTTAGGAAAAGAAGGGATAACTTAGAAGAAAAATGGCAAGTGATTTTAACAGGCTCTTCCCAAATAAGACTCCCAAAATCATATGAAAAGGTGTCCAACTTTATTACTTTTCAAGAAAACGCATGTTAAAACCACAGCTACCACATACATATTGGCAATGCTAAATTTAAACGGCTGACAATGTCAAGTGTTGGCAAACACGTGCAGCAACAGGAACCCTTACACACTGCTCATCCCAGGGGAGCTGGACACGTCACCCTGCACAATCATTCACAGCACCTGCTTAAGCGGGGCATCGCACACCCCAAAGCCCAGCAATCCCACTCCTCAGATGTATGTATACATCAAGTGAGCCGAGAGACAGGAGTCAAGTAGGACATGGAATTATCATTTCTAATAGACAATATCCAGCAACAGGAGAACGGATAAAAGACATACTATGTAACAACAAAATGAATTACGGCTACACACAACAAAATGGGAGAATCTCACAAACAGTATTGGGTGAAGAAAAAAAAAAGCACCCACCTAAATACACCCCTCCAGCCCACTGAGTTTTCTAGACACCCCTGTTGAAAAGCAATAAACCACAGATTTAAGGCTTTACTTCTGGACTTTCAATTCTGAATTTATGCCAGTTCTATGCTGTCTAGATTACTGTAAGATTGAATAAAGTTTTGAAATGGAAAAGTGTGACTACTACAACTTCATTCATCTTTTTCAAAATTGTTTTTCACTACTCTGGGTCTCTTGTATTTCCATATGCATTTTAGAATCAGCGTGCCAATTTCTGCAAAGAAGTCAGCTCAGATGTTGAGAGGGAGAGCACAGAATACTTATATCAATTTGGGCAGTACTGCCATTTTAACAATAGTTAATACCTCTAATCCATGAACATATAGGATGTCTTTCCATTTATTTAGGTCTTCTTTAGTATGTTTTGACACTGCTTTGCACTTTGCAAAGTATGAGTTTTGCACTTTTGTTGTTTATTCTTAATAACTTTATTTGTAAGTATTTTATTCTTTTTAATGCTATTGTAATGGAATTTTTTTTCTTAATTTCACTTTCAGACCATTACTCTTTATTCCGTTCCCGTTTTATCTGCCGTGAAGGTCTCATAAATAAATTAGGTAACTTCAAACAATCACTGGATGCTTTTTATTTTTCCCTCCTCTCAAGACAATGAGCCACACAGAAGCAGACACCGGTGTTTTCTTAACATGATACACCCTGGTATGACGTACAACTTTCTCTGACCCCCACCCATTCAGGGTATCTGGACTGTGTCAGATATGGGGCTAGTACGAATAACACAGGCATAAGCATTCATATATGGGCTTTTGGGCCAACTAAAATTAACATTTTTTGTGACAAAAGGTCCAAGAGTTCAACTGCTGGGTCATATAATAATTGCATATTTAATTTTTAGGAGACTGCCTAATGATCTTCTAGACTAAGTGTAACATTTGATATTCCAACTAGAAATGTATGAGTGAGTGATCTACTTTCTTCACATCATTGCTAGCATCTGGTGCTACCAGTTTTCACTCTAGCCATTCTGCTCCACGTGCAGTGATATTTCACTGTGTTTGAATCTGCGTTTACAGATTACTAATGACATGGAATATCTTCTCATGTGCTTATTCTCCATCTGTAATCTTCTTTGGAGAAATGTCTCTTACATCTTCCGTTCATTTTCTAATCTGATTTTTCTTTACTGTTGAGTTTTTACATATTCTAGATATAAAAATTTTTGTCCACTATATTGTTTACAAATATTTTCTTCTAGTCTGTAGCCTGTGTTTTCATATCTTTCATAAGCACAAATTTTTTTATTTTAATGAGATGCAATTATCAGTTTTTTTCTTTCATGAACTGTGCCTTTGGTGTCTCAAAACTATTTTCCTACCTAGATTCTGACTATTTTCTCCCATATTTTTTTTCTAAGTTTTACACTTTCACAATCTTCATTCAAATCTATGATCCATTTTTTCTTAAATTTTGTTAACATACAGTGCAATATTGCTTTCAGAGTAGAATTCAGTCATTCATCACTTACATTCAACACACAGTGTCTCATTACAACAAGTGCCCTCCTGAATACACATCACCCATCTAGCCGACCCCCCACTCACCTCCCTCCATCAACCTTTACTTTGTTCTTTATTGTTAAGAGTCACTTATGGTGGGGTGCCAGGGTGGCTCAGTCGGTTAAGCATCTGCCTTGGGCTCAGGTCATGATCCCAGGGTCTTTGGATCGAGCCCTGCATCGGTTCCCAGCTCAGCGGGGAGTCTGTTTCTCCCTTCCCCTCTGTCCTGCTCACGCCTGCTCGCTCTTGAATAAATAAATAAAATATTTTTAAAAGAAAAAAGACAGAGTCACTTATGGCTTGTTTCCCTCTGTTTTTTTCTTTTCCCCCTTCCCATATGTTCGTCTGTTTCTTAAATTCCACATGAGTGAGATCACATGGTTATATGTCTTTCTCTGAGAGCTCTCCCAGATGTCCACCGACTGGTGAATGGATATAGATGTGGTATATGTGTGTGTGTATACGTGTACACACACACACACACACACACACACACACACACACACACACTGGAGTATTATGCAGCCATCAAAAAGAATGAAATCTTGCCATTTGCAACCACGTGGCTGGAGCAGAGGGTGTCGTGCCATGTGAAATAAGTCAGTCAGAGGAAGACAAGTTCCATAACCCATTTTAGCATCTATGCAAAGCATAACATTTGCATTAGGTCATTTTCTTATCCCACGATGTCCACTAGCTCCAGCCTCATTTGTTGAAAAGGCTACCCCTTCTCCATTTTAATTGCTTTTGCACTTTCTCAAAAATCACTTGAGCATCTGGGTGCGTCTATTTCCGGGTTCTCCACAATGTTCCACTGATCTTTGTTTCTACCCTTCTTACACACCATGTTGATAAATATAGTGAGGCAGTGAGCCTTAACATCAGGAAGTGAGCCTTCTCACTTTATTCTCCTTGTCAAGGCTGTTTTTGCCATTTTAGCCTTGACAAATTACTTTTAGAATAAGCTTATTTTGTCAAAAAAAATTTAAAAAAAAAAACCTCGCTGAGATTTTAATGGGAATTGTATTAAACCTATATTCAATTTTAGGAAAACTGGAATATTCCAATCTAAGGCTGTAGTGTCTTTGATTACGTTCATGAACACACTGTTACTTTCAGCATACCTAAGATTTTGTTTTCATGGTAGTGACCATAAGAGTCTATCATCTTTAATTTCAGTTTCCACGTATGGGAAATGGGATTGGTATTTGAGTGGTGATCTTTTTTTTTTTTTTTGATATAATGTTTTATCTGTTTTATAGATCTCAAATTTCACCAGTTGTCCAGTAATTATATATATAAATAAAATCTTTTTTTGGGGGGGGTCTTGAATTTCATCCAGGATCGCATATTGCATTTAGTTGTCACATCTCCTTAGTTTCATTTAACTTGTATCGTTTTAGCGGCTTGGCTTTTTAAAGACATACTACCATCAGTAGATGTCAAGATAGTTGAAATCCTCCATCAGGATATGGAGACTGTTATCAATATCCTCTCTCCATCTAGGTAATAATTCATCTTTCCACAATCAAACCACTTAACGTTTCTGTCTGCTTCCAAAGGCTCTCTGATATGCCTTCAACCTTGTGTTTATAGGTTTTCTTATAATATATCTATTTCTTTTGAACATTTTGTCTTCTGTCCTAACTACTCACATCATACACTCTTCCTGGTGCAATTTGCTATGTTTATTATCTGTCTTGCAGTTGTTGGTTTGAAGGCATTTGAGGCTGTAATATCTTAATAGACATTCCGTAGCGTGACCTCCTGCCCTAGCAGCAGCACCTATTACTGTTGGCCCTCTGTCAGATGTTACGGCAGTGGTTCATGGGAGTGGAGATTATGGTTGGATTAGCTTCAGTTTTTTTTTTTTTTAATGATTTTTTATTATATTATGTTAGTCACCATACAGTACATCCCCGGTTTCCGATGTAAGGCTCGATGATTCATTAGTTGTGTATAACACCCAGTGCACCATGCAATATGTGCCCTCCTTACTACCCATCACCGGTCTATCCCATTCCCCCACCCCCCTCCCCTCTGAAGTCCTCAGTTTGTTTCTCATAGTCCGTAGTCTCTCATGTTTCATTCCCCCTTCTGATTACCCCCCCCTTTCTTTATCCCTTTCTTCCCCTACCGATCATCCTAGTTCTTATGTTCCATAGATGAGAGAAATCATATGATAGTTGTCTTTCTCTGCTTGACTTATTTCACTTAGCATTATCTCCTCCAGTGCCGTCCATGTTGTAGCAAATGTTGAGAACTCGTTCTTTCTGATAGCTGAGTAATATTCCATTGTATATATGGACCACAACTTCTTAATCCAGTCATCTGTTGAAGGGCATCTCGGCTCCTTCCACGATTTAGCTATTGTGGACATTGCTGCTATGAACATTGGGGTGCATATGGCCCTTCTCTTCACTACGTCTGTATCTTTGGGGTAAATACCCAGTAGTGCAATGGCTGGATCATAGGGTAGCTCAATTTTTAACTTTTTAAGGGACCTCCACACTGTTTTCCAGAGTGGCTGTACCAACTTGCATTCCCACCAACAATGTAGGAGGGATCCCCTTTCTCCACATCCTCTCCAACAATTGTTGTTTCTTGCCTTGTCTATTTTTGCCATTCTAACTGGCGTAAGGTGGTATCTCAGTGTGGTTTTGATTTGAATTTCCTTGATGGCTAATGATTTTGAACATTTTTTCATGTGTCTGTTAGCCATTTGTATGTCTTCATTGGAAAAGTGTCTGTTCATATCTTCTGCCCATTTTTTGATTTGTTTATTTGTTTCTCGTGTATTGAGTTTGAGAAGTTCTTTGTAGATCTTGGATACCAGTCCTTTATCTGTAGTGTCATTTGCAAATATATTCTCCCATTCCGTGGGCTGCCTCTTAGTTTTTCTGACTGTTTCCTTGGATGTGCAGAAACTTTTAATCTTGATGAAGTCCCATAAATTCATTTTATCTTTTGTTTCTCTTGCCTTTGGGGATGTGTCATGAAAAAGGTTGCTTTGGCCGATGTCGTAGAAGTTGTTGCCTATGTTCTCCTCTAGAATTTTGATGGATTCCTGTCTCACATCGAGGTCTTTCATCCATTTGGAGTTTATTTTTGTGTATGGTGTGAGATAGTGGTCAAGTTTCATTCTCTTGCATGTAGCTGTCCAATTTTCCCAGCACCATTTATTGAAGAGACTGTCTTTTTCCCACCGGATGTTTTTTCCTGCTTTATCAAATATTAGTTGCCCAAAGAGCCGAGGGTCCATTTCTGGGCTCTCTATTCTGTTCCATTGGTCTATGTGTCTGTTTTTGTGCCAGTACCATGCTGTCTTTGTGATCACAGCTTTGTAGTACAGCTCGAAATCCGGCATTGTGATGCCCCCAGCTTTGTTTTTCCTTTTCAACAGTTCCTTGGAGATTCGGGGCCTTTTCTGTTTCCATACAAATTTAAGGACTGTTTGTTCCAGTTCTTTGAAAAATGTCCTTGGTATTTTGATCGGGATAGCATTGAAAGTGTAGATTGCTCTGGGCAGCATGGACATTTTAACTATGTTAATTCTTCCGATCCATGAGCATGGAATATCTTTCCATCTTTTTATGTCTTCCTCAATGTCTTTTAAGAGTGATTTATAGTTTCTAGAATATAGGTCCTTTACGTCTCTGGTTAAGTTAATTCCAAGGTAACGTATGGTTTTTGGTGCTATTGTAAATGGGATGGATTCCCTAATTTCTCTTTCTTCGGTCTCGTTATTCGTGTATAGAAATGCAACTGATTTCTGAGCATTGATTTTGTATCCCGCCACGTTACTGAATTGCTCTATAACTTCTAATAGTTTGGGAGTGGCTTCTTTTGGGTTTTCCATATAGAGTATCATGTCATCTGCAAAGAGAGACATTTTGACTTCTTCTTTGACAATTTGAATACCTTTGATCCCTTTTTGTCGTCTGATTGCTGTTGCAAGGACTTCTAGTACTATGTTGAATAATAGTGGCAAGAGTGGGCATCCTTGTCGAGTTCCTGATCTTAAGGGAAAGGCTTCCAGCTTTTCCCCATTGAGAATAATATTTGCAGTAGGCTTTTCATAGATGGCTTTTATGAGATTGAGAAATGTACCTTCTATTCCTACACTCTGAAGGGTTTTAATCAGGAAAGGATGCTGTATTTTGTCAAATGCTTTTTCGGCATCGATTGAGAGGATCATATGGTTCCTGAGTCTTTTCTTGTTGATATGATGTATCACGCTGATTGATTTGCGAATATTGAACCACGCTTGCATCCCAGGTATGAATCCCACTTGATCGTGATGGATAATCCTTTTAATGTACTGTTGGATTCTATTAGCAAGTATCTTGTTGAGGATTTTGGCGTCCATATTCATTAGGGAAATCGGTCTGTAATTCTCCTTTTTGAGGGGGTCTTTGCCTGGTTTGGGGATCAAGGTAATATTGGCCTCATAGAATGAGTTTGGTAGCTTTCCTTCTGTTTCTATTTTTTGAAATAGCTTTAGGAGAATAGGTATTATTTCTTCTTTGAATGTTTGGTAGAATTCCCCAGGAAAACCGTCCGGGCCTGGAGTTTTGTTATTTGGAAGGTTGTTTATCACTGACTCAATTTCTTCATAATTAATTGGCCTGTTTAAGGAATCAATTTCTTCCAGTTTCAATCTTGGTAGTTTATAGGTTTCCAGGAAGGATTCCATCTCTTCCAGATTGCTTAGTTTATTGGCATATAGCTGTTGATAAAAATTTCTAATAATCCTTCCAATTTCAATGGTGCTCGTCGTGACCTCTCCTTTTTCATTCATAATTTTAATAATCTGGGTCCTTTCTCTTTTCTTTTGGATAAGTCTTGCCAGTGGTCTGTCAATTTTATTGATTCTCTCAAAGAACCAGCTTCTAGTCCTGTTGATCTGCTCTACTGTACTTCTGGTTTCTGCTTGATTGATTTCAGCTCTAATTTTGGTCAACTGCTTCCTCGTGCGTGGATTAGGCCTGTCCCTCTGTTGCTGTTCCAGCTTCTTGAGGTGAGAATATAAAAACTGCATTTTAGATTTTTCTATTCTTTTGAGTGAGGCTTGGATGGCTATGTATTTCCCCCTTAGGACTGCCTTTGCAGTATCCCATAGGTTTTGGACTGTTGTATTTTCATTCTCATTGGTCTCCATAAATTGTTTAATTTGATTTTTGATTTCCTGGTTTATCGAGTCATTCCTGAGCAGGATGGTTCTTAGTCTCCAAGTGTTTGAGTTTCTTCCAAATTTTTCCTTGTGGTTGAGTTCCAATTTCAGAGCGTTGTGGTCTGAGAATATGCAGGGGATAATTTCAATCTTTTGGTATCGGTTGAGACCTGTTTTGTGTCCCAGAACATGGTCTATTCTTGAGAATGTTCCATGGGCATTAGAATAGAATGAGTATTCTTTGGTTCTGGGGTGTAGTGTTCTATATATATCTATGAGGTCCAACTCGTCGAGTATGGCATTCAAAGCCTTTGATTCTTTGCTTAGTTTTTGCCAGGGTGTTCTGTCTATTTCTGATAGTGGAGTGTTGAGGTCCCCTACTATTAATGTATTTTTATTTATATGTCTCTTTATTCTGGTTAAGAGTTGGCTTGTGTATCTTGCTGCTCCCCTGTTGGGGGCATATATATTTATAATTGTCATATCCACTTGTTGAATACTTCCCTTAAGAATAATATAGTGCCCTTCTGCATCTCTAACTATAGTCTGTAGTTTAAAATCTAATTTATCTGATATGAGAATTGCTACCCCAGCTTTCTTTTGAGGTCCATTTGCGTGAAAGATGGTACTCCATCCCCTTACTCTCAGTCTGAATGCATCTTTGGGTTTGAAATGAGTCTCTTGTAGACAGCAAACGGATGGGTCATTTCTTTTTATCCAATCTGCAACCCTGTGGCGCTTTATGGGATGGTTCAAACCATTTACATTAAGACTGATTACTGAGAGATATGCTTTTAATTCTGCCATGTTGTCAGTAAAGTCTTTGTTTGTATTGGCTGTGACTTTCTGTTCTGTATCACTCTTGGGGCCTTTTTACTTTTATAGAACCCCCGTAATATCTCCTGTAGGGCTGGTTTCGTGGTTACAAAATTGGTTAGCGATTCTGAAATGTCTTTATTTCTCCATCAATTCTGAATGAGAGCCTTGCTGGATAAAGGATCCTTGGCTGCATGTTTTTCTCTGAAAGAGCTTTAAATATGCTCCCCCAACCCTTTCTCTCATTCCAGGTCTGTGTAGACAGGTCTGACGTAATTCTGATGCTTTTGCCTTGGTACGTGAGAAATTTCTTTGCCCTGGCCGCTTTCAATACTGTATCCTTGCATCTAATATTTGCGAATTGCACTATGACGTGACGTGGCGTAGGTTTGTCATGGTTGAGCTTGGGAGGGGTCCTCTCTGCCTCTTGGACACGAATGTTTGTTTCCCTTGCTAGATTAGGGAAGTTTTCAGCTACAATTTGTTCAAATATCTCTTCTAGACCTCTGTTTTTCTCCACCCCCTCGGGGATGCCGATGATTCTAACATTGGATCGTTTCATTGAGTCAGTAATCTCCCGTAACCTACATTCGTGGGCGTGGATTTTTTTAAGACCATCTTCTATTTTCATTTTTCCTCTATTAACCCATCCTCCAATTCACTAACCCGTTCCTCTGCTTCTGCGACCCTGGCCGTCAGAGCCTCTAGTTTTGCCTGCATTTGGCTCATAGAATTTTTAATTTCTGTCAGATTCGCTCTCATTTCTGTCCTTAGGGATTCTATATTCTCAGTAACCTTTTCGTTAATAGTTTTTTCAATTCTACTCATCATTTTGACCATCGTTACTCTGAATTCCATTTCTGATAATTTGGTTACATCCATATCCATTATTTCTGTGGCAGAGGCCACAGAATCACTGTCTTTTCTTTGCTGGGGGGGGGGCTTCTCCTTCTTGTCATTCTGATGAAGAGAGGTTGCGGGGTTTCCAGAGCCCAAATTATTGACTGGGTCCCAGGCCGTGCCCCTTGTTTTATAGGGATCTTAGGGATGTGGGCTTCTTCTTTAAAGATTTTATTTATTTATTTATGTGGCAGCCAACCAGCGAGAGAGGGAATAGAAGCAGGGGAGTGGGAGAGGAAGAAGCAGGCTCCCAGCGGAGGAGCCCGATGAGGGACTCCTTTCCGGAACGCCGGGATCACGCCCTAAGCCGAAGGCAGGCGCTCAATGACTGCGCCACCCAGGCACCCGAGTTGTGGGCTTCTTGATTTTTCAGCCTGCCTTCTGTGTTCTGGGGGAGGGGCCTGCCGCGCCGATACTCAGGCAGCCATGTTTGGGTAGAGTCTCAGCGTCCCCTGCGAGGGGGGATGGGGATGGGCACTCCCTGAGCCGGTATTTCCAGGCTTTTGTTCTCTGGCAGCTTTCCCTGGCGGTTTGCTGTGCCTCTTCTGAGAGTCAGAGCAGCAGCGGCCGAATTTCAGCCTCTGTCACAGAACAGAGGGATTGCGGCCTGTTCTCTACTAATGTTCTGGCCACTTTAACTCTGTTTCTGTTGGTACTGCTCAACCCTGCAGCACCCGGGATGTGCGCCCCACACCCGGCGTCCCAGCCCTCACTTCCAGGGCCGGCGCGTCTCTGTCCTTTGTGTTTCTAATGCCGCCAGCCGCCAGCCGCCCCGCGCGCGCTCCCGGATCTCCCGGTCTCAGTCTGGATCCAGTGAGCGCACCAGGATTCCGGGGTTCCGCGAGATGCCTGGTGGCGCGCGCACCCGGCTCACGGTCTCAGTCTGCTGTTTTGCGGGTGCCGTCCGCGAGCCCCGCCCGCTCTCCCGTGCAAGTGGCTGCCACTTACCGGCGCCCGAACGCGGCGGCTCCCTCCCCCTTCCGTTTATCTTCCGATATCTGTGCACAGTTTCCTGGCTCCCTGCTTCGTACCTCAATACTCAGCGCTGGAGATGTTCATTTGTAGAGATCCAGATGCGTCTTCCTGCGTCTCAGGCTGGTTCCGTGGTTGTTTAGGCTGGTCTGGTACCTATCCAGCTCGACTCGGAGGACCGGCTGAAAACGGTGTCTCCTACTCCTCCGCCATCTTAACTCCCTTGAGTGGTGATCTTATAATTTGTCACTTTGCTGAACCTACTCATTATCATTAGTTTCAGGTTTTTCCTAGGTTCCTTGGGACTGTCTACATACACAATCATGTCATCTGCAATGGGGGACATTTTTATTTCATCCTTTCCAATCTGAATTCCTTTAACTTCCTTTACTTGCCTTATTCTCTGAAGCTAGAAATGTTAAGTAAGAGTGGCAAGAAGAAACGTCCTTGACTTACTCCCAATCTGAAAGGCGAGGCATTCAGAATTTCACCATTAAGTATGATGTTGGTTATGTTTTTACAGATGCCTTTTAAACATAATTAAGGTATAATTACCATCTAACCAAAACTGTGGAGAGTTTTTATCATGACTGGGTGCTGGATGTAGTCACATGTTGGTAAGATCATGTAATTTTCTTTTAGCCCAATCATAGAGTAGATTACACCAGGTGATTTGGCCTTAAGTACCTGGAACAAGCTCCACTTCGCCATGATGCAGAATTCTCTCTCTCTATTGCTGATACCAACTGGCAATTATTTTCTTAAAGAACTTTTGTGTGTCTATATTCACAAGGGGTATTTGTTTTCTCTTGCTGTGCAGTCTTTCTCTTGCGCTGCTATGAGGATAGTAACTGGACTCCTACCACAAGCTGGGCAGTGTTCCAACCTCAACTATTTTCTGGAAACTACTGTGTAAAAATGAGGCTAACTTTAAAAGCCTCAAGGAATTCTTCAATGAAAACATCTGATCTAGATATTTCCTTCTTGGAGATTTTAAATAGTTAATTCCATTTCCTTACTGTTTGTAGAACCATTCATGTTATCTGTTTCATTTTGTTTGAGCTTGGATAGTTCGTGGTTTGGGAAGAATCCCTCCATCTCATTTAAGCTGATGTATCGCCTGGAGTCCAGCTGTCGGTGGCATCCCATAATGACCCTTTCCACGGCTCAGGACCAGCAGTACTGTCCCCTCTGTCATTCCTGAGGTTGGTCACTGCTTTTGCTTTCAGTGATTTACTACCCTGTCTATTTGCAGCTTCATTGATCTGCTCCGGTGTTTATTATTTCCTTCCTTCTGCATGCACAGGTTTAATTCTGCTCTTCTTCTAGTTTCCTGAGCTAGGAACTTAGAGTATTAATTTGAGACCTTTACTTCCTTCTAATGTTGGCACTGACTACTACAAAATTCCTTCTTGGCAATGCCGTACATGCATTCCGTGTACTTTGACTGTTGTATTTTCATTTTCGTTTTTATGCAGTTATATATATTTTGTTTCCTAGATACTTATCCCATAAGTATCCCACTGTTTACTTTTCATATACTTTAGAGTTCTCCTGTTGTTGTGCTGTTATTAATTTCTAATCTGATTCTACTGTGATGAAACAACCCGCTGTATGATTTCTTCACAATTTTTTGAGGTTTGTTTTGTGGATATGCTTTGTCTCAGTGCGTGTTCTGAAAGAAACGTGTGCTCTCCTCCTGTCTGGCAGAGTCATCTGCATACGTCAGTTAGATCTGGCTGGCTGAGTCCATGTCACTGCTGACTTCCCGCCCAGCACTTCCAGCCAATGCGCAGAGACTGGGGCTGACGTGCTCATCGTAACTGTGGATTGGTCTATTTCTTTTGTTCAGCTCCAAGAGTTTTTTTTTTTTATTTTAATAATGATTTTTTATTATATTATGTTAGTCACCATACAGTACATCCCCGGTTTTCGATGTAAGGCTCGATGATTCATTAGTTGTGTATAACACCCAGTGCACCATGCAATACGTGCCCTCCTTACTACCCATCACCGGTCTATCCCATTCCCCCACCCCCCTCCCCTCTGAAGTCCTCAGTTTGTTTCTCATAGTCCATAGTCTCTCATGTTTCATTCCCCCTTCTGATTACCCCCTCTTTCTTTATCCCTTTCTTCCCCTACTGATCATTCTAGTTCTTATGTTCCATAGATGAGAGAAATCATATGATAGTTGTCTTTCTCTGCTTGACTTATTTCACTTAGCATTATCTCCTCCAGTGCCGTCCATGTTGTAGCAAATGTTGAGAACTCGTTCTTTCTGATTGCTGAGTAATATTCCATTGTATATATGGACCACAGCTTCTTAATCCAGTCATCTGTTGAAGGGCATCTCGGCTCCTTCCACGATTTAGCTATTGTGGACATTGCTGCTATGAACATTGGGGTGCATATGGCCCTTCTCTTCACTACGTCTGTATCTTTGGGGTAAACACCCAGTAGTGCAATGGCTGGATCATAGGGTAGCTCAATTTTTAACTTTTTAAGGGACCTCCACACTGTTTTCCAGAGTGGCTGTACCAACTTGCATTCCCACCAACAATGTAGGAGGGATCCCCTTTCTCCACATCCTCTCCAACAATTGTTGTTTCTTGCCTTGTCTATTTTTGCCATTCTAACTGGCGTAAGGTGGTATCTCAGTATGGTTTTGATTTGAATTTCCTTGATGGCTAATGATTTTGAACATTTTTTCATGTGTCTGTTAGCCATTTGTATGTCTTCATTGGAAAAGTGTCTGTTCATATCTTCTGCCCATTTTTTGATTTGTTTATTTGTTTCTCGTGTATTGAGTTTGAGAAGTTCTTTGTAGATCTTGGATACCAGTCTTTTATCTGTAGCGTCATTTGCAAATATCTTCTCCCATTCCGTGGGCTGCCTCTTAGTTTTTCTGACTGTTTCCTTGGCTGTGCAGAAGCTTTTAATCTTGATGAAGTCCCATAAATTCATTTTATCTTTTGTTTCTCTTGCCTTTGGAGCTCCAATAGTTTTTGACTCGTGAATTCTGTGATTCCATTATCTGGTGAGTGCAAATTTAGGATTATTTTGTCTTCCTGATGGGTAACCCTGACTATCATTATGTGATGTCTCTCTTTATCTCTAGTCACTTTCTTTACTCTGAGCTCTATTTCACTGGATCTTAATATAGGCCCTCCTACTCCTGGTCAGCGTTTCATGGTGTGTTTTACCCATCCTGTTACTTTCTTTCGCCCTACCTGTGTCACTGGCTTGGAACTCCTTGTGGATGGCACACGGCTGGGTCTCGCTTCTGTAGCCACTGTGCCTATGTCAGGATTCGTGTATTCACACTGTTCATAATAGAAGTGATTATTGTATAAGTCTGCATTTTATTATCTGTTTTCTGTTGGCTTCCTCTGGTATTCATTCCTCAGTTTCACATTTCCTGCTTTCTTGTATGTTCCCTGAACCCTGTTCAGGAGTCCATCTTAATCTCTCAGACTGTACCTCTCTGCATATTTTTTGCAGAGTTTGTTCTGAGTATTAAAATATATATGGTAATACTTATTAAACTGTCTAAAACATTTATTAAATTGCATTACCTCAAAAAAACAAGATAAAGAAACTGTCTTTCAAGTTCAGCTGTTACAAAAGATGTTTAGGCTGAGCAATGAAGGAGGGCTCTCAAGTGTCACCTTCAATCCTGCACTGCTGCTGTCCTCTGGATCCCCCTCAAACACCTGGACTTCAGAGCTGATGTGAGGACCTGGACAATCAATGACCTGGACAACCTTCAACTTCTAAGTCTCCCGTTCCAAACAGTTACCTTACTTGACACATTCCTCAAGTAATAATATTTAAGTTGACATATTTGTCTAAAATTTTAGGTACTTCTTAGGAGGGTTCCCTGTTAAGCCAGGACACAACCGTTGGGTTTTCTTTCTTCGCCCTGCATGCATGATCTAACCTTGATTCTGCACAGCTCTAGCCTACCACTTTACAAGTGCACGTCAAAGAGCTGCTTCTCCTGCAGAGAGTCTGAGGCTGGAAAACGAGGAGCTTAAACCCAGATCCATCTAACACGAAGGCCCTCGTTCTACTCTCCCACTGCCCCAGGCTGCTGCCTTCCCGGGAGCTGTACAGCTCTCAACAGCTGCAACACTGGTCCAAATTTGGTCAGCACACTTTAAATACCCATAAAATGACTATCAATAGACTATTTTTAATATCACATTCAGATACAGAATTATAAGGGCTACCCTCCCACATAAAATCCACCAAGCATTAATTTCTGAGTAGCAATATGGTCAAATAATAGAGAAATTACTTTTCTGGTTAGTGATAAGTGTTGCTAGGATCCTTAAATAAAAAGTAAAAGGACAAAGCCATTTGCTACCATGAAATTGCTATTTCTTTATGATTATGTCAATCACTAACTTTTATCACTACAAAAACCACAAAATTAGTTCAACAGATATAAATCCACTACTAAAAATTTATCATTTCATAGTAATTACTAGAAATTATATCTCAAATTCCTAAATATTAAAGTTTCTTAGTAACCAAAATATGTGGAAAATTTTTACATGAAAATGAGTGTAAAACTGGAAATATAAAAAAACTAAACAGGTACAGGGGCCGCCCCTATTCTTTGGTGTATAACATTTCCTAAAGGTTAGTGAAAACACCTTAGAAGTCCTTCCTCCAGCTCTGCTACCAAATCTGTGAACATCAGGGTCGGCCAGGGACCGTACACACGCTCGTACACAACGCTGATCTAGTGTGGGAGGACCGCCCATACTGTGCTACCCATGCAGCACTGAAGTGACGAACAGAAAGAAACACACGCAGCTACCACCACATTCAAGTAAAACGTTTACCTGGATGTCTACAAAGGCCCAGTCACTCATCACTCTCTCACAGGTGGAGAGTATACCTGGGAGGCCGCAGAGAAGCTCAAGGGGAACGGCCACACATAGATCTAGACATCTACGTTTCACCCATCTATATGACTGAAGAGACGAGCTTTACAACGTGGCCAAGAAGGGCGCACGTGTTACTCAGTAAAATGGGAGCACCGAAGGGCACACCACTCCATCGACCTAGGCAGCAAAGGGAAGGAGAACGTGAGTAACAGGAGAGCAGAGGAGGTGAGACGGAAGAATGAGAAGGCCAAACAGCACTCCCTGACCCACAACAAGACATTCTATCTGCTCTTCAAACCCCACCATCAACACCATTCCACCTCTTACAAGGGAAACAAGAGGTGACGGTGTCCCTGCTGACACCAGGTCCCTGCCCGCAAGGCCACGCTGCTGGCACTCCCACCTTCTCCTGCAGGCCACTGTGAGCCGCCCTGTGGAGGCCCCTCCGCACCCCACCGTGGACCAGAATGAGGGAGGCCTCCAGCCAAAAGCTCATGGAACTGAGACCCTGAACCTGACAACAACTCCTGAGTGAGCTAGAGGTCTCGACCACCTGGCTGACCACAGCCCTGAGAGGGAGCCGGGGCGAGGACCACACGAATCCACACCCCAATTCCTGACCACAGACACCATGAGGTAATGGACGCTGGTGTGTGACTCACGTGCGGCTCAATCACCTCTCTCGTCAGCGTCTACCCTACAGAATCACGTGGAGACGGGTGTGTAAGGGTGCTCACACAGCACAAGAACGGCGACACAGACGCCTCCCAAAAATCTAACCATGGATCCAAAGCTAGGAACTTGCAGTGTCCATACAACCAAACGCTACAGAAATGAATTGCAAACCAGTATGTTCAATTTTGTCCCATTTTGTAAAATCAAACAAACATACCCTCGAACATTCTCTGTATACAGATTACTGTAGCAAGATAAAGCCCACTTTAGTCTCGAGGAGAAAGACCTTCCTTACCAAACATCTCCACGAGGTGGCTCAGGCTGGGTGCATGCCTGCATGCCAGATGGCACCAAGGGCTCAAACTATTCTTGTAAGAAGCTTATTACAACTTCTCAAACAACAATTTTTTTAAAAAGTTGTTCTAGAGCCTTAAAAACAGAAAAAAAAAAAAGAAAGAAAGAAAGAAAAAAGAAAAAGAAAAAACAGAGGCTGTCCATTCATCCACCGTTCCTCAGGGAAGTCAGCGCGTGCAGAAGCACTCACTCCCTCCCACAGCAGGCAGCCCACACACTCACCCCCCCAGGGCACCTAACAACCGCCAAGGCTGACACTGAGGGGTTTTCTTAATGGCCTTTTCCTACAATGACCTAATAAGTTTTTTCTTTCTAATATTCTCTTATTTCCATTGACCTGTCCTTCTTGAAGTTTCTAAATCCCAAGAATAACATCAAATTATTATGTGTAATATATCTATCTATAAAAGGAGGTTTTAGAAAATAAAACATATTCTAAAATAGGTTCTAACTAATATAATTCTTTGGTCAAATGAAATAATTCTGATAATGCAATATTAAGCAGTTAACACGTCTTATTTTAGACAAAATACAATTTCACCTGCATACACTGAAATGTACTAAAGCAAAACAGAATACAGAAAAGTCCAGATTTTTCTTCATGTATATCATATCTATACAAAGAAGTTAAGATTTAAAGTAACTGTCTCAATTTCCTTCAGATGCAAAGTTACTGCAATCAAGCTAAATGTTAATCACTGGCATAGACACGTCTAAAATATATTAAAAATGCATCAACCTTTTCCACTATGATGAGGTCTCCAACTTGTATGTCTGAACTCTTAACTTGCACTTTACCTTAAAAAAAAGAAGAAGTATAATCAACTTAAGGAAACAACAGCACACCAGAGTTCAAGTTTCATTTGACAAATAACACTTTAAAAATAACTTTCGGGGGGTGGGGGGGAACACTAGGAATTTATCTGTACTTATACTTTCAGAATAAATTTACTTCACATAGACACAGGCACTAAAAATTAACTTCTCTTAGCTCCCAAGTACAGTTAACTGCCCCCCAATAAAAGACGTGGGGTGTGGGAGAGGGCTCCAAGTGGAGGGGTCTTCCCAAATCTGCCATTATTTCAGGTCTGGGTCCAGCAATGACAATCAGAAACAGTACTGAAGATGATTTAATGAGTGAGTAACAGGAAGATGTCAATCCTTATAGTAATACTGTGAATGGCATTGACTGACACATAACTGACAGAACAAGAGAAGTAAAGAAAATGATACATCACATCCCCATGCGCTGGTAGCTGTACGGATGGCTCCGTACTGGTAAGTGATCCTGGTAAGGTCGAAAGCTTTATCAAGAAGTGATTCTTCTACAGGACACAGTGTGTGAGTTCGCAGATTATCTATACAATACGTAGTGTACAGTGATCATCTATAAAATTCAACAGATAACACTGTATAACGTCAACGTCATACAGGGTAGACAAAATGTTATAGACGTAATTTGAGACACCATCCTACATACATAACAAAACTTACTCAAATTCTCTCTCTCCCTGGGACTCTTAACCCTGCCTCCCTCCCTCCCGCTGTCCATCTCCCTTTTAGAACTGGCAACAGTCTTGTGGATCTATTTTTACCTTTTTATGGCTCTTTTAAACATGGGAAAAGACCTATGTCTTCACATTCAATTCATTCTGAAGCTAACAGAACAAGAAGCAAGCTCATATCACATTATCAGAAACTAACATTACCAGCTATACCACTGACTTTTAGACCACATTCAACTTACTAAAAACTTATTTCCTAAATACTTCTTGAAGCAGCTGACTTTCAAAAGGACCACACCTGTCCCTAAAGATGTGTTTTGAGGACATCAAAAAAAGTTTTTAACTGTTATATTTTTCCATGTTACTTAATAATACAATAAACATGTAAGGACTATAACTAGTTGGGGGGAGCTAATTTTTTATTCATATTATAAAATAGCAATGTTCTTTAGAATTACACGTGAAACAAATCTTAAGTATCTTGATAATTGACAAGTATATGTCTATTAATATCCAGAAAGTACACTTACAAGAGAAGGTCTATTTTAATTATTTTTTTCATTTGGTCCCTTCAAGTTTCACGTCTGTGCTCCCACTATTATGTTTTCTATAGCTCAGCACCAGGCAGCAAAGTTACTCACTGATCTCATGCTCCCTGAGTATTACTCAACAGAATTCCTGTCTTATAACTTAATTTTATTTTCTCTCCTACTATCCAATCCACTGTTCCTTCCTTCTGCTTTTCTATATTCTCTGTAATGGACCCATTCAAAAAGGAGAGGTAGAGAAATAACTGTAATCATAAGAGAAAATAAATGTAGTAAACAATTTTTAAATACTATGAAACAGAAAAATACATCCTTTTCTGACTCCTTAATCAAGATCTTACATTTCTGATAAAGAGACACACTATCGCAAAACAGACACAATTTATATTTAATAGCCTTTAGTTTGGGGGCATTATATAGTGATTTTTATTCATTTCGATGGAACTTACTCACAAATACATGTTTAAGGAAGACAGCTGATGGTAAAATACAATGCCAAAAGTTCTCACGTTAAGAATATGACAATAGGAACAAAACAGGAGGAGCCTATCATGTCAAATCAGTACGGCAATCTGCCTTACATACCTGCTCAAAGTACACATTCCTAAATTTTAAAGAATTGGTCAAATTGCTTAATGGCTCTTAGTTCTCTAACAATTTGAAATAATCTCTGTGCAGGAGACTCCCTGTGCCTCCTTTACAGCCTTGGTCACATGAACTCACTGACTTCTCTTCTGTTTCTTCAAGAGCAGTTCTGGCATTAGACAGAAAAGATGGAGAAAGATTACCTGCTCCCTAGGCACCTGCCCCCCAGTGACAGCCCAGCTGCCCATTGTGAACAGCTCATGCCTACACAAACGGTTTGATTTCTGGCCACCCTCTGTGAACTGAGCTGACAGCTGACCCTACAAACATACTATTATCAGAGCTGGGGGACTGGTAACAAAAGAAAATCCCTAAATTTTACATGTCACAGCACAAAGAAAAGCCAGAACTGCTACCTGCCCTCACGGCCCAGTAGAGCCATCAACAATGCAAAGTGTTTCTGAAGTCAGTATTTAAAAGTTAATAATCCCAAAGCTATACTTGATAGAACCAAGTTCTAAATTCAGTAACAAGTACAGGCCAGTACTTACACCTAAGGACAGTTTTTCTTAAAAACACTGTATTCAATTTACCTCGAGTACAAGCTCTGGCTTTTTCCTTTCTGATGAAATGGTTAACAGTCAATGTTACCAAGTACGGTTAACAGCCATCCTTCCCTCTCTCTAAACTACTGCAACGAAATCTTTCCGTTAAGCCCTCCTCCTAGCAATAAATGTTCCCTGCCACCATGCTTCCAAAGTAGCAGCTTACATGTTTCTCAGAAGAAAAGCATTCACCTGGCTTGTTGCATGAACCAAATTTCACAGTCTCCTTTGAAAGATCAAGAAGTAACTCAAAGGCCTACTTAGTCTGACTCCAAAACTTCTTAAACATAGACCCTGCCCACCAATCTCAGTGCTACTCATTTTTTACCTGAATAAAGAGAACACTCTATCAAATGGTCTCCATTACTATCAACTCCCTAATTCAATATGAATTCCAAATGAACTGGTTGGCAAAACTAAAGATTATGTTTATCTCCACCCAAAAAATCTCCACTATTTGACAACTACTTAGAAGGTAATTCAGATTTACATCATTATACACATGTTCTTCAAAACTAATCTCAAATTAATTTTCTGGCTTTAAAACAGTCTATATTTGCTTTCACTGCTGTATCCCACAACCCTTGGGGGCCCAAGTTCTCTATACTAGCTGTTTCTTTTGACTGGAAGCCCTCCCTTCACAGCCCGCCTTAATTCCATAGCAAACAGAGCCTCCCAAAGCCTTCAGGGACCCACATGAGCACTAGCAGTATGCACGCACACCTCTACACAATGTGCTTATCTGCTATGAACAGACATCACAGTGTCTACTAAACCCAGACCCTGTGACAGGTTCAAAGCATAACTGAAACATACCTTTAGGACGTTTAGTTTGTTCTTTGCAAATGCATCAAACAAACTTACCGCACTTCAAAACAAGAGAAGTTTATGACCAAACTATTCGTAATCAGTTAAATGGGTCCAATGTTGCAATGGACTAACGGGGAAGTAGCTACATAAGCCATCCTGAACAAGAAAAAGATAACAAACAAGGATGAAAATGCATTACTTCTTTCCCAACAAAACACACACAGGTAATAAGAGTGGGAGAGACTGGAGCAGATTTTTAAGAAAGGAACTGATCACACGTGAGCGGCACTCTGGAAGGTAACATCAGACGACACGTGCAGGTCCCCGGGCACACAACTGCACACTACAGGAGCTTACACGTGAGAGGCACTCTGAAAGGTAACATCAGACGACACGTGCAGGTCCCCGGGCACACAACTGCACACTACAGGAGCAGGTTGCTCGTCTTGTCTCCGCTGTTTGGGTGGGACCAGCACCCCCACCAACTCCCTGAACAGTTTAACTGGCTGTGGAAGTAGAAGCCTAATTTAACAAGGATTATGAAGCAAGGTGGGTAGCTGGGAAATGTTTATTTACATATATAAGTAAACAACATTTTTAAAAAGACCTATACTCTGAAAAGAAATATTGCTGAGAGAAATTTTAAGACTTAAATAAAGGGAAAGATCTATCTCATTGATGGGTCAGAAGACTCAGTATTAATAAAATGTTAGTTCCCCCTCAAATTTATCTATAGATTCAACAGAATTCCAATCAAAATCCCAGCAGGCATTTTTAGAGAAACTGACAAGCTGATTCTAAAGGTCGTATCGAAATACACAGGACCTAGACCAGACTCTAAAAATGAAAAACAAAGTTGAAGGGAAAACAGCACCTGATTTCAAGAATTATTATAAAGAAACAGTAAGCAAAAAAGAATGGTATTAGCATAAAGAGAGAAACAGATAAGTGGAGTAGAAGAGACAGTCCAGAAATAAACCCACACATAAAAGACAACTAATTTTTTTAAAAGATTTTATTTATTTATTTGAGAGAGAGAGCACAAGCAGGGGGAGCAGCAGGGAGCCCAATGCGGGGCTCGATCCCAGGACCCTGGGATCATGACCTGAGCCAAAGGCAGATGCTTGACTGACTGAGCTACCCAGGCACCCCAAAAGACAACTGATTTTTTGACAGAAATGTAAGGCAATGCCACGTGAAAAAGATGACTTTTCCAAACACGGTGCTAGAAGCATTTGGATATCCACATGCAAAAAAAGTACTTACGTGCACACCTGGTACTGGTACAAAAATGTACTCAATATGGATATACATAATACAAATCCTAAAACCAAAGCACTTATAGAAGAAGAAACATAGGAGAAACATAGCAGAAAATCTCTGTGAACTTGAGTTAGGCCAAGAGTTCTTAGATGGGAAAGTAAAAGCACAATCATAAAGGCAAAAGCTGACAAATCAGACTGCATCAACCAGAACATCACAGGGGCCGGAAACAGCACAAAGGTGTAGACCAAGGAATCAGCAGCTGAGAAACAGCTGAAGTCAGGTGTAAGAGGGAGGAAAAGAGAAAGACAGGAAGAGTGCCTCGCACCAGGTGAAGTGGCCCCCAGCCCCGGGTGAAAAGCCACCACCACGTGGCAGGGCTGCAGAGGAAGAGCGCTCTATGAAATCCAGAAGGCACACTGGAGCGGTCTGCAGTGGGAGCCTGAGGCAGTAAAGGAACCTGAGAGTCAGAGACACAGTGGAAAAGGCAAGGATACGAATACAGACGAACAGTCTCAAGATGATGAAGGGCAGCTTTACAGTCTGAGGCTGTCCCCAGTAAATGATGGAAACAAGACAGGCCCCGTGAAACCCGTCCTGGAGCACACAGGCCGGGACTCTGCTCAGGCTGGGAGGCCCTGGGAGAGGACACAACTCCATTCTGACTCCTGCTAAAGATGGGCAGGGGCAGAGAGGCACATGGTATCCCTCCCCCGAAGCAGGCTGGGGACAAAAGTGGGAACAAAATGGGCAAGGCCCTGCCTGCAGGGAACCTACACTCCAGTGACCTGACATAGAGCACAGTAAGATCAAATACAGTGATGTGTGAATTGTAATCACACCCTAGGAAATAAAAAGAAGGAGGGGCACCTGGGTGGCTCAGCCATTAAGCGTCTGCCTTCGGCTCAGGGCGTGATCCCGGCGTTCTGGGATCGAGCCCCACATCAGGCTCCTCTGCTTGGAGCCTGCTTCTTCCTCTCCCACTCCCCTGCTTGTTTCTCTCTCACTGGCTGTCTCTGTGTCAAATAAATAAATAAATGAAATCTTAAAAAAAAAAAAATCGAAATTTAAAAAAAATAAAAATAAAAAGAAGGAAATACTGCTGTTTTGGGGTGAGGGTTATAAAGCATCTTGCTGGAAGTAACCAATTTTTACACTTAAACATTCATGAGCAATAATTACAATAGTTTTAAAAAGCATTCTTTAGCAATAGCAAAAAAGTTAAGACGCTCAAGTTAAACACAATCAAATCTTTTGCTTTTTCTATCTTGTGCTTTAGGAAGAATATGGAAATTATAAAATTTATATTGTGGTAAGAAGCATTTAAAGCACCTAATGTTATTCACTGGATCAATTATATCAGGCAACCACTTCCCTCTAAAATTATGTCACTAGCTAATACCATCCATGTAGTACCAAGAGAGAGTCCAGAAGCTGCAGAAGAGACTACCCATGCAGACTTTACAGCCCACCAATGCACTTATCTTCTCCCTGAAGCAATATGCAGAACTAAATAATGAAATAAATATCAATAGCAATGCACTACATTAACTAAATAAAGATTTTGTAGAAAAGTACAGGGTTTAAAAAATTAGTAAGTATCTCAATACTAAATATTTTATCAACTAACAGACACAAATGAAAATTTTAATGGTCTTACTACCGACGGGACACTTCAAAGTCTTGGTTAAGCCTGCTGGTGTTTGCATAAGAGAAATGTCTAATCTTTGTTTTCTGTGGTTAGAAAGAATACACATCTACCAAATGTTAAAATACAAAATACTGTTAATATGAACAGTCCATAATTAGCAAGTTCTAAGACTCTCAATCACAAAAGAAACAGAAGCTTTATGAAAAAGCCGCCTTCCTCTCTCCCGGGCCTACAAAGGTACGAAAATCCTAAGGCCCTACGTGAATCTGCACGGTGACATTACTACTAAGAGGGGCATGAACTGAACATGGTTCAGAATTGTCTCCAGTCTCTCATTTCCTTAGATTTTCAATAATCCCACGGTGGTCTCTTACTGCTCCAATACTCCCAAGTGTGGAGGCGGACACCAATCCTTGGTAGAGAATGAAGAAACCACAGATGAAGGAGGCAAGCAGCCGCGAGCCCATTTATGAGGTTTCAGTGTCACTGGTCGAATACGCGAGCAGAAAGTAAGTCTCAGAATCATCTTAGAGTGTTTCATGTTTCCAGGGAAAACAAGGAAAAAAAATGAAAAAGAGAAATAACTGGTGGAGGAAGGGAGGGAAAGAGGGAGAAAGGGAAAGATTTTCCAAGATACTACAATGTGCTTTAAAAAGTAACATTACTTAAAACTGGAATGGGATCAGCACGGAAATCTGGATGAGTCAGTGGAGCAGAAGAGAAAGCGAAGGAAAGGGCCCAAACAAATCTGATGCATTTCTCAAAGGTCTAAGAAAAGAACTTTAATAACATTAATAACCGGTTTGAAAGGAACTAAGTAACCATTTGGGGGGAAAAAAGAAGACAGATTCCTTCTTCATACAAGCACACCTGATGGTAAAACTACAAGTGGCTATGGAAAATGAACACAGAGAAACACTGTAGCAAGATTAAAATACTCATACACTGGGGTTGAATAGACCTTCTAAGATTGAAGTAAAAACCACAAAGGAAAAGATCAGATTTGTATACATAAAAAGTATAAATTTACCTACATTTAAAAGAAAAAGATACAAAAATGAGTCAAGAAGACAAACATATTTGTCACAGGATAAATTTCTCTCAGAGAAATTATGAAAAAGTAAAGACGGACATATGAAAAAAGAGGAATAAACTTTTATCAAAGATCAAAATGAAAAGTTAAAAGGTAAGCAGCAAGCAAAACACAATGAGAGCACTTTTCACCAAGAAAGCTGGGAAGTTAAAAGTATCTAAAGTAGGGCATGGACGTCAGGAAAAGGGAATGTGTGGGCACAGTGGAGTGCAAAGTGCTGTACCCTCACTGGGCAGCTGCCTGACAACATTAGGCTTAAAACTTTTCATCTTTGATTTGGAAATTTCTCGTGTACTTAGTACCTACCATGTGCCAGCCGCCCTACATAACTCTAGAGAAAACAGCAGTATGAACACAGCTGAGAATCCAATAATAAAGGTGATCACCAGAGTGACTCCAGCGAGCAGGAGGAGACACCAGATGCTAGCACAGACATGTACCCACACAACAACAATTATTTCTCTCATCTGTGAGAGGGTACTTTGTGTTAGCCAGTATTTTTCATTACTTTCACGTGGCCCCTAATCTCGAAACAGTGCAATAAAAAATATTAAGTGTATGAATAGCAGAAGAAATAAGTTCATACAGATCCTCTTAGGGTGACCCAGGGAAAAAAGGATGGTGAGGAGGGTTATGAGTACACATCTAGCCCCGGGTATCTATGTCCACCTCAGTACAGCCACAGAGAACTAAACAGACGAGATAACAAATCTCAACTGTATGCTTGTGCCTGACAGGTACTAGACTGAAGAACTACTACTGAATAGTACAAATGTAATAATGTATACTGAACATTCTTCAATGGATATTTTCCAAACGCTGCTCAGACCACAGACAGGAAAAAAGGCTACATGCCATAAACATGTGAAAAGGTGAGCACATTTATCAAAGGATTACTCTAAATACATACAGAAAATACACAAACAGGACTTCCAAGTATCCACTGCTCTCTCCTTCATCTGCACGGTCAAAAAAGTGGACCACTGAAAGATGAAACCACATGAATGAAAGAAGGAAAGTCACCAACGCTTCTCTGCGGACTGGATGGCGACAATCCACCCTAACTACTTCTGAGTTTATCAGCTCCTAAGCAATTTCTGATGGGAAACTTCAGCTGACATTTGAGAATACTGTTTTTTAAAAAACCCAACTATCTGAAGACATGACTGTCACAAAAGGAAATTCTTATCAAGTGGAAAATGCAGTAACTCATGAAACCAGTTACAAATTAGGATGTCCAGTGAAAGTGTGCATCGCCCGCAAAGTATGAAAGGCAGTAACGAGGAATTTTAAGATCCCCTGATTTTTTCAAGGAATAACTATGACACCCAGTCAATTTCATTAAAAGATGAATTTCATTAAGATAACTCATGATATCTTATGTAAAAAAAAAAAAAGCTAGTAAGAATTTTAACAAGTATGTGACAACAACGTCCACAGTAAGATTCAAAGATGCTAGAACAGACAGGAATAAAGAACATGGTCTCTTTCTGCGGATAAAGTTCCTTTTCGGCAAGGAAACTGGAACACAAGAAGCATGTAAGTATGTAAATGTTCTTCCTTGCACACACACGCGTGCACACACGCACAATGTACACAGTGTTCAAAGTCAACAGGCTTCCCTCTCTCTCCTACGTCTGAATGCTAGAAAGCATGTTAAACAACAAAATGCCATAACTATGACAAGAAACAGCTAAGACTGACTGTAGTCATCACCAACTGTATGAAGGAGCCACTGCACAGAACTAATTCTAGGCCCATTTCTAAATCTGAAGTCCCACATTAGCTTTAGGTGTAAATTTGGAATATACACCAATAGTGGATGACATAATGTTGTCCTGTTGAGATCTAGTGGCCGACTAAGACAAAAAAATACTCTAAATTCATCGTCTCTGCCAGAATACTGCATGAACTCTCTAAAAAGCGTAATCGAGGACTTACTCATGTTTGAATCCTCACACACTGGGTACTTAGTGACTATCCGGAAGTGAACTGAGAGCCAGCCAACGGAATGACTGCAGCCAAGTGTGCAGGTCAGACACCTCTCCTGAGCAAGAGGTAAAAAGAATCCAAATGCAGAAAGGTCCCACAATTCAAAGTCCTCGTCAGGGACTTTTGTAGAAGCTGCCCACAATTTCATATTCTCCTCCTAAACTCTGACTCACATGCTGTCCATTAGGGGCCAAAAATGAATAATAAAGCAGTCACAAATGGGGAAAGCAAAGACAGTGGCCATAGCAGACACAGAAAACTCCCGCACGGCAAGAGAAGCAGCTTCTCGAGCAACAGCACAGGCAGCTGGGGCGCCTGGGTGGCACAGCGGTTGGGCATCTGCCTTCAGCTCAGGGCGTGATCCTGGCGTTATGGGATCGAGCCCCACATCAGGCTCCTCTGCTAGGAGCCTGCTTCTTCCTCTCCCACTCCCCCTGCTTGTGTTCCCTCTCTCACTGGCTGTCTCTATCTCTGTCGAATAAATAAATAAAATCTTTAAAAAAAAAAAAAAAAAAACAGCACAGGCAGCTAACTAAGCATCGCCTGGCATCAGGGCACCCGGCTGGCTCGGCAGGAGGAGCAGGTGACCCCTGATCTCGGGGTCGTGAGCTTCAGCCTCACACTGGGTGCAGAGATGACTAAAACAATAACTGAATAAAAGTAAAAATCTCAGTGTTGACTGAGATTGTATACCAGTTAAAATGCTCTCTGCTGCTAATAAAGCACCCTCAAGATGGGAGCATACTTAAAAGTGGACGTGGCTTTCCTTTTCCACAGAAAACATACAGCAGAGAACATTTTCCCAGAGTATTTCTTCAGGAATGTGCTTAAGAACTCCAAATACAGGGGCGCCTGGGTGGCACAGCGGTTAAGCGCCTGCCTTCGGCTCAGGGCGTGATCCCGACGTTGCGGGATCGAGCCCCACATCGGGCTCCTCCGCTATGAGCCTGCTTCTTCCTCTCCCGCTCCCCCTGCTTGTGTTTCCTCTCTCGCTGGCTGTCTCTATCTCTGTCAAATAAATAAATAAAATCTTTAAAAAAAAAAAAAAAAAAAAAAAAAGAACTCCAAATACAAAAAGTTCAAATACTGTAAATATGACATAACAAACCACAGTTAAGTCACATAAAGAAGTGCCATTCAAAGAATAGATCACTACAAAATATTAGAAATTAAGATGAACAGAAAGTATTCTTGACAAGAAAACAAATTTCAAACTAAAGTCAATGAGCATATACACGCATTTTTTTATATCCCAGATTTTACTTTTCAGTCATTTGCATCAGAATAACCAGCCACAAAGCAAACACCACAGTTGATGGAACACTGGGTTTGACATCAGAATCGTCCGAGTTCAAATATGAACTCCACCAAAACCGCAGTGGCTCAGCGCAAATCACAGGGCGTGAGCTTCAGGTCCCTCACCTGTAACGTGGAGATAACACCAGCCTACCTTGAATGCTGGTTATGCAAATGAGCAAGTTACCTGACACTCACAAGTTAGTAAAAAAAAAAAAAAAAAAAAAAAAAGCAGTATCATCATCTACATGTAAAACGTCCTTTCAAAGATCACCAGTGGTGATCGATCTTGTTTAAAAAGGTAAATCTGCATTTGTATTTGAAATAAACCCACTGACAATTATTTTTAAAGTATTCTGAGTCGGAGCATCACAGAAGAGTAACAGACATATTAGTATGCCTTCTTCAACTTGTTTTACTATTTTTAGGTGACAATGACAACATAAAATCAGCCATTTTAAAGTGAATAATGTAGCAGCACTGAGTACATTCACAGTGTTGTGCAACTCACTCTATCAAGCTCACAAACATTTTCATCACCACACAAGGACACGTCATGCCCACTAAGCAGCTGCCCCCCACCACTGCCTACACTTCCGCAGGCCATGGCAACCACAACCTGCTTTCCAGCTCCATTAACTTATCTGTTCTGATACTTTGTGTAAATGACATCATAGAGTCCATGACCCTTTGTGTCTCATTTCTTTCACAGGTGTAATATTTTCAAGGTTCACCCAATGTTTATCAGTATTCATTAATTTTTATGGTTGGATAATAGTCCAACGTAAGAAAACATCAGAATTTGTTTGTTCATTCACCCACTGGTGGACATTTGGCAATTACAAATAGTGCTGCACGTACGTGGGTGTATGCCTATCTGCCTGAGTCCCTGTTTTCAATTCTAAAGGCATTTGGGGAATGTCTCAATTCCTCCTTCGTTTATGAATGATAGGTTTAGGGACATCCAATTCTTGGTGGACCGTTTTTTTCTTTTCCCATCTTAATAATGTCACCCCACGTCCTTCTGACCTCCAGGATTTCTGACTCAAGAGCCCTTCCTTGTGTGTGACAAGCTGCTTCTCTCTCACTGTTCTCAGAATATTCTCTTGGTCCTCGGGTTCCAACACTTTGACTTGTCATGTTCTCAGTGCAGATTTCCTTGCATTTATCTTTGTAGGCATTCACTGATTTTCCTGAATGTGTAGTCATGTCTTTCATCAAATTTGGGGAGTTAACGGCCACTATTCCCTACAACATTCTCTCCGCCCTTTCTCCCTTCCTCTCCTTCCAAGATGCCCACTGTGTGCACAATAGTACACCTGGCGCGACCCACAAGTCCCTTAACGACCTGTTTATTTTCCTCCATTCTTCCTTCTGCTTCTCAGAATGGATAATTCCACTTGAAATTATCTGGTTATTGAAGTTACCTAGGCTCAAGGTCACCGATTCCTTCTTCTGCCTTCTCAACTCTGCTACTGAAACTCACTGTCCAGTGAGTTTTTCCTTTAATTTATTGTACTTTACAGCACCAGAATTTTTGCTTTTTGCTTCCTTTTTATAATTTGTATACCTTTACTGATATTCTGTATCTTAATACCTCGTTTTTCCTGATCCTTTCAGCATTTTCAGTTGTTTCCTTTAGCTCCTTGGACATGTTTAAGGCAGCTAATGTAGACTTTGTCTAGATCTAGTCCAGGATCTGGGCTTCCGCAGGGACGGTTTCTATTCATTTCCTCTGTGACTGGGCCACATGGTTTCTCTGCATGTTCTGTAATTTTCTGTGGAAACCTGTACACTTTGACTATTATAATCTGGTAACTCAGGAAATCAGTCACTTCCCCCTCTTCTGGGTTTGCTTTGTTGTTTGGTATATGCCGTAGCCATGCACATACAGTGACTTTTTTAGACTCATTTTGTAAAGTGTGTATTCTTTGTCATGGGTGGTCTGAGAAGTCTTTCAGCCAGTGTTTCGGAAAGGATTTCCTTGCATGGGGCGGGGGGCAAGACTATGAAAGAAACGGAGGGATGGTGGGAGGGAAGAAGGAAAGAGCTGAGAGGAGGGAGGAAGGAAGCAAAGGAGGGAGAAAGGGAGGAGGACAGAGGCGAGAGGAGAGAAAGTGAGACGAGCCTCTCCCAGTCTCTGCAGATTCCCTCGGTGCTGGGGACTCCAACACAGAGCCAGGCTGCCTACAACTCAGCCTGAGCCTTCACCTCTGCTTGCACTGAGCTTAGAGACTGGCCGGAGGCAAAACACTTTCTCGGGGTCTTTCTGAGCATGATCCCGCACTGGCCTTGGATGTGGCTTTCAAAACTCCCCAGCAAACACAGGAACTTTTATGTGCCCTAATTTTCCAAAGAGATCCCCTCTGCAGCTTCTTCCACCCAGCATCTGACACTCTATTCTGTGTGTCAACTATCATTGTTGGCCCCAAGCTACTGCTGCCTTCCCTGAGCCTGACATAGGCTTGAGAAATGCCTACTGGTTCTTGGCTCTGCCCTGAGTGAACGTCCAAGTTAGATGAAAGAAAGACAAGTATCCTGAGTCAGTCCTTCACGTGTCCCTGGCAAGCTGGACAGACAGACACAATTCTCTGCAAGTAAGTTCTGCTCTACTCCCTTCAGAGCCAGGGTCCAGAGTCCCCAGTCAAGAATGTGGGCTGCATTCCTCACGGTAGACGCTTGACTCTTCCACGTTTCTGTGGAAGAAGGGACATGCAGGACTGCCTCCTCTGCCAGTTTCACAGATATCACCACACCATTTAGCTCTGAATGAAACAAATAATACACAGAAACAAATCTCTGTACAGTCCAAATAGCACAATCAAAAATAATTTAAAAAATAAGCCAGAATCTATGCTATATCTAAAGAAGACACACCAAGGTTACACCTAATTTACCTGGCCATTCCGGGGACCCTTTCTTCCAAAACTCAAGCCTACCTCTTTCTACAACACACCTAAGCTCTACCACGCTACTACTTGAAGCATCAAAGCTTCCTAATAGTTAATCATTCAATTTAACTGCGAAACAGTTCTTTTCAATAAATGGTACTGGGACAACTGAATACTCACATGCAAAGGCCTGTGGACCCATATCACACGCCACAGACAAAACATGAAACGAAAGTGGATCACACATCTGAATGTCAAAGCTAAAACTATAAAATCCCCGGAAGAAGATGTGGAAGTAAATCCTTGTGACCCTGGGCTGGCAAACCATTTCTTAGCTGCAATGCCAAAAGCACAAGCAACAAAAGAAAACACAGATGAGTTGGACATCATCAACATGAAAACTTCTGGGCATGAGAGGACACCAAGAAGAGAAAACAGGCCACAGAATGAGACAAAATATTTCCAAACCACATACTGACATGAGACTTAAATCAGATTATATAAAGAACGCTTACAACTCAATAATTAAAAAACAAATAACCCAGTTAAAACAGTACGCAAAGGATCTGAATAAACATCTCTCCAAAGAAGACATACAAACACCCAACAAGCACATGAAAAGATGCTCAACATCACTAGACATCAGGGAAACACAAAACAAACCACAGTGAGATACCACTTCACACCCAACAGGACGGCCACAACAAAGACAGACAGTAACAGTGCCGGTGAGGATGCGGAGGAACTGGAACCTTCACGCACTGCCAGTGAGAATGCAAAACGACGTAGCCAATTAGGAGAATAGCTTGGCAGTTTATCAAAAACATAGTTACCATATAATCCAGCAATTTCACTTCTAGGTATATTTACAAAAGAAATACAACAATGTTCAACAAAAACACTCACATGCAGACATTCTCAGTATTACTTACAACAGCCTAGAGTGGAAACAATCCAAACGTCCGCCTACAGATGAATGGGTGAACACAACACACGGAATATCACCAAGTGGAGTATTATTTGGCAACAACAGAAATAAAGTCTGAAAGGTGCCACAACATCGATGGACCTTGAACACAGGACGCCAAGGGAGAGAAGCCTGTGACAAAAGCCCACACACGCACGATTTCACTTCTGTGGCCTGCTCCTAAGAGGCAAATCCACGGAGACAGAAAGAAGACTGGGGGCTGCCTGGCCCTGGAGTAGGGTCAGAAGGGGCAAGAATGGGGTAACAGCTAATGTACTCAGAGTTTCTTTCTAGATGTTATAAATGTTCCAAAATTAGATGGTGGTAATAGTTTCATAACTCTGTGAACATACCAAAAACCACTGAAAAGTATACTTTAAATGGATACACTTTATGTTATATGAAATATATGCAATAAGCTATGGAAAAAGTTTTTGGAGAATTATTTCAAATAAATAAATTCAGTGTACGAATGTCCACATGTAAACAGAAGATACAAACTCCACTCTAAACCTCATTTTTTAAATAGGCTTCAAAGTTATTATGAATACTTGTCTAGCTTTTCAGTGCTCTCCTTCATTGTCCCTCACTGACGTCATGACTGTCATGGTGTCACTTTCTGGCAGTCATAATGCCCACCTATAATGGCTTCTCCCACACTCTTCCCAATATATTGCTTCTTTTCCACCGGGACTGAGAGACCAAACAAACAAGCTCTTTAAAAACATAAAATTAAGCAAGGGCTAAAGCCCTGAATGAAGTGAAGGAGAAATGGGCATAAAGCAGTTATCACTTTGGATCATGACATTCATTGCAGGTGCTCCAAGGCCCTTCACCTAAGGCCATGGTACTAGATGTCTGTCTGATCTCTATGACTGTGTTTAAAATATAACACAGAGGGTTTGGGTAGGGTGATATTAGGCTTAATGGAAAATGTGCATACACCAGTTGGATTTCACATGTGGCTAAGTACCTGAAATTGTAGGCATTATATTATTAAAAAAATTAGGCACTGTATGTAATCGCATAATGCTATTTTCAATAACAGAATCATGACATGTTTTCTTTCATTTATGTTAACTCTAAAATGATGATTACAGTTAGCAAATGATAAGCTAGATGAAAAGGGTCTTGCTAACCTCTTACTGTGAGCTTGCTGTATAGCTGTGAATTCACTTCCTTGTCTCGCTGAAAACGCCGAAATTCATCAATTGCTTCCCTCATGATAGTAACAGCCAAAACAAATCCCTATGAAACAAAATAAAATATGGTATTTGAGAAAACTAGCTTTAACAAAAAAGTTAAGGGAATATTCTTTTACCAAGCAGTTTTACTTTCCCCCCCTCAATTTATGTTACTTCTAAAACATAAACGAAAGCGAAGAAAAAAGACAAAAAGTAAAAATGAAACACTACAAGAAAAATATAATACATAGTAAAAGATTTAAAATTCTCCCTATTCCCAAAAAAATTTTTTAAATTCGTATCATAACATAAACTTCAAGCTAAACATCAGAAATACTTAGCAACCCAAAGAGAAAGAAATCAACAATCTTAAAAAAAAAAAAAAACAAACCAGGAATTATATTTAGAACGCTCAAGCCTTTAAAAATCAAATTACCAAAGACTGATATCTTATCATTTCTGCACTTGAACCTGCCTTGGTGGAAGGAGCAGGAAGAAAGACAGCGCAGTCCCAAAGCACAGCTTCCTCCTGTGTGGGAGCGCAGGCACAGCCACGGGGCTTGTCCTGTCTCGTTTGGTAAGCAGAAACCTCAACAGACCAACTTGATGCTACATAAATAAAACTCGGATGTGCTTGTGATCTATCTGAAATCTGTTATGCCCAACATGTGGCTGACGTCATCTTTTTTAGAGGTCCTTACAGGGCTGTGTCTGTGTCACCAACAGGCCACATTAAGTGAGCCCTTGCGTTTACTGAAAGGTGATCCTCCGTGGCACGCTCAGAGTTGCACCACCACCATCTGACTGTAGAATGTTCTCATCACCCCAAAGAGCGAGAAACCCCACACCTGACAGCTATCACCCCCGTCCCCTCAAGCCCCCAACCCCTGGCAACCAACTAGTCCAACCTTCTGTCCCTATGGATTTGCCTCTTCTGGGTGATGTGGCCTGTCACGCATTTTGATGAACTGCCAAACTGCCTCCCACAGTGGTCATACCCCTTTAACACGAGCTCATTGGCCATGTGCATCTTCTTGGGGTAAACGTGTGTTCAAATCCTACACTCACTTGTTAGCTGTGTCATTTGTCTTTTCACTGTGAAGCTGTAAGAGCTCTTCGTATTATTCCGGAAACAAATACCTCATTAGACATGTGATTAGCAAATGTGAGAGATTATAAATATCTTCCCCCACTCTAGGTTATCATTTTATTTTCCTGATGGTGTCTTCTGATGCCCAAAAGCTTTTAATTTTGGTAAGTCCAATTTATTTAAGTTTTTCTTTAGTCACTTGGGCTTTCACCATCCAAGATCACAAAAATTTGCCTCTATGCTTTCTTCCAGGAGTCTTACAGTTTCAGCTCTTCCACTGAGGTTTAGAATCCATTATGAGTGGATTTCTGGGTATGACCTGAGGGAGGGGCCCAACTTCATTCTCTTGCATCCAGCTGTCCACCTGCCCCAGCACCATTTGCTGAGCACACCAAACGGTCCACTGAACGGTCTTAGCACCCTTACTGAAAATCAATCTGTCATGAACGTCAAGTGTATTTCTGACTGTACGGTGTATTCCTTGGTCTATTCATCTCTCCCTCTGCCAGTGCCACGCCTTCTTGACTACTGTGGCTCTGAAATGAGTTTCGACATGGGGAAGCAGGAGTCCTCAAATGCTATCTTCTTTTCTAGGCTGCACTGGCTACTCTGGGTCTCTTGCATTTCCATATGAATTTTAGAACCAGCTCATCAATTTCTGCCGAAAAGCCAAGCGGGATCTTGACAGAGATTGTACTGAACCTGCAGATCAACGTGGAGAGTGCTGCCATCATGACAATATGGTCTTCCAGTTCTTGAACATGGGATGGCTTTTATTTATTCAGATCTTTGATTTTTTTTTAAATATTTTATTAGTTTCCAGTATGCAACCCTGCATTTTAGCTAAATCTAGTCCTATTTTTTTCTTTCCAGTGCTATTGTAAGTGGAACTGTTATCCTAATTTCATTTTCAGATGATCATTGCTAGTATACAGAAATGCAAGTGGTTTTTGTGTATCTAGATTGTACCCTACAATCCTACTATCTCATTTATTAGTTCCAGCATTTCTGTGTGTGTGAACACCTCCAATTTTCCAATGTACTAGATCATGCCTCTGTGAACAGATCCAGATTTCCTTCTTTCCTTTCTATCTAGATGTCTTTTAGTACAAGTAAGACAAAGAAAAAATATGAAAACCCAAAGCAGGAGATACCAATATTCTTTTAACAAATTTAGTGTTATCAAAGCCTTAAAATTTACACACACTTTAACCAAACAGTTTCACTTCTGGAAACTTATGCTAAAAAACAAACAAAACAAAAACAAAAAGAAGAATCCCAGCAGCATCAAATATAAAAAACTAGAAATAACCTGAGTGTCTACAAATAGGAAATTCACGGTACACTCGTATGTTGAAATACCGTATTTCCTTAATTCAAAGATGCAGTTAGTCTCAGGTGGGAAGACAACACCACTTTTAAAACACAAACTCTAAGTCACAGCTCAGTTTTGGTAACATGAAAACTATGCACCCACCAACCCAGGAAACACAGTCCTATGCAGCCATTCTCATGTAGGGGAATATTTACTGTTACAGACCTGTGTTCACAGTGTATAAGTAATGTCTTACAATTCTATTTGTGACTGTCTTGCCTTGAGAGAGAGACAGGAGAACGGCTGTCAAGACTATGTTCCTTAGAGACTGAAGACAGCACTGTTGAACGAGCAGCTCTGAATCAGGCAGACACAGCATCATCACTTGGAAGGTCTTCTGCGCTACAGACTTGCTCGAGCCCTCCCTGAAATGTGTCCCTTCACCTCTTCTCTCCAAGGAACAGGCCCCAGACATACATATGTGATCTACACTCTCCAGGTCAATCTAACTTTCACCCCGGAAACGTACGGCTTAAAGACAGCAGAAGTTAATTCGCCACTCATTAGGTAATTCTAAACCACAGCACATAATAGTCCTTAGTGCTTTCAAGAACTCAGAGAGTGAAATAAGCTCTCATCTCTGAAGCAGTGATATTAGAGAGGGTCACCAAAGAGGGGTAGGTTCCAAATTCTGAAACAGGAGTGAAGCACTCTTCAGAGGAAACAGAGCCCCGGTCACAGGCAAAGACTGCTAGCACATGCAAGCCGCTCCAGGCCACGCCTCCCATCAAAGGTGCACCTGAATACAGAACAGATGTGAGGTGTCACTCCCACACCACCACGTCTGTCTCCGGCACAGCTATCCTGAGAAAAGCCCCAAGAGCCAGCCTCGCAACGTGGAGCAGATGATGAGCAAGGCGCAGCGGACGCCAGGCCACCATTTCCTTCTTAATCACTGGAGTCTACCACACGTGGGCCTCTGCCTTTAGAGTTTAGATCTCCTGAGTCCTAACTAGATCAGAACAGACTGGTGGCCTACGGAGGATGTGGACAAGCAGTCCCGCAGGAGTAGCTGGCCTCAGCCCAACCACGTCCAAGACGGAAGCTATAGTAATGCCACCTAGAAAAACCAGAAGCGGGGGCGCCTGGGTGGCACAGTCGTTAAGCGTCTGCCTTCGGCTCAGGGCGTGATCCTGGGGTTCTGGGATCGAGCCCCACATCAGGCTCCTCCGCTAGGAGCCTGCTTCTTCCTCTCCCACTCCCCCTGCTGTGTTCCCTCTCTCGCTGGCTGTCTCTGTCAAATAAATAAATAAAATCTTTAAAAAAAAAAAAAGAAAAGAAAAACCAGAAGCGAACACAAGAGGGTGACAGTATTTCACAGGGAAACAACAGTATTTGTGCATCAGCCTGTCAGTCACAACGCATGACAGGAACGTGTCACACGGCCAGTCCACAGGCTGGGACTAAATCTTGTATCACAAAGTGCAATTCTTTTTTCCTACTTCTGCAGATGGCCCAGGAGCCACGTGGAGTAAGTGCCAAAACAAGATCTATTTTTATAAAAAGAGTAAAAATCAGTTTAACCTTGAGGGATTATTACATGCCGGAAACTTTTCTATGTATTTTAGATGAGTTACCTTTTAAATGCCACAAAAACCTTATGAGGTGTGTGACCCTTAGCTCTAATTCACAGGGAAACTGAGACACAAGCAGCACACATACTTTTGCAAAGATCGCACGAAATGTGTAGCTTATGTTAAGAGTGTTTGTCTCTGGACAGTAGGAGGTACGAGTCCAAGTAAC
This sequence comes from Ursus americanus, assembly GCF_024610735.1. NCBI lineage: Eukaryota > Metazoa > Chordata > Mammalia > Carnivora > Ursidae > Ursus > Ursus americanus. The sequence continues at coordinate 969,366 of NC_142145.1, forward strand.
TGATCTGGTTTCTCCTTTCCGTACTCCACCCACACCTCCAACGTGCAGAGACGCTCAGAAGAAAGAGTGGACAGAAGGAAAGACTGAAAATCAGAGTTCTCGCAGGCTGACCAGTCACCTACGCAGCCTATCTGGCTTTCCATGAACAAAACACCAGGAATGCAGCTTATGAGGAAGATGCAGTGTTAACAATCCAGACCTCCTTTATCTAAGAGTCACTTGCACGGATAGATCCATTCTACCTGATTAACTCAGAGAAAAGCATTACAATCTGTTCTGTTACTCTGATTACAACAGCTTTCCCTCAAAGAGCTGCTGTGAAAGCTGAATGATGCAAAAGGTAATCTTCATTCTGACACAAAAATGCGATAAAATCACTTATTTTCAGTTTGCTCTTCTGTTCCACGGCAAAAAAGAACAGAAATTAGATCAGAGCTGAAGCAAGTAAGTAACACTGCCCACAGTACTTGATAAAGAAAGACTATAAACTATCACTGTTTTTAGAAATACCCTTGAGTTGGAGAGCAGAACAAAGGTGAAGATCTACTGTTTTAAATTAGTGGATGTCAGACCCAAGATTTTATAACCACCAGCTGTATGATGGTTTGATGCTTCACTGGCAGGTTTCTGGCAAGGAGGAATCCGGAAATGCTAATCCCTTTCTCTGAGCAACCATACAGAACCTGAGTACAGGCAGAGAAAAGACGTCAACACATTAAGTGCGTGTGTAAAGACCACATGCCAGTGCGGGCCCTCGACACAGCACGGGGCCAAACACGGTGGTCAAGAAAGAGCAAGGAATCAGGAGCAATGGAAGAATCCTGTTGAAGCATACCTCCTTTACTTAATAATAATATACATATGTATTTTAGATGTAGATTTAGTTTAAAGGTTCTTTAACTTTGCCTAGATTAATAAAAAAGATCTTCTGTATATGAGATCTGAATTTTCAGTTTAAAAAAAAATTTTCTGAGGTGAGTTTGGATCAAGGAACCAACATACGTCAGCCTGCCTCTTGGATTCAAAGGTGAACCTAAAGTACACATTAACTTGAGATTTTTGCTAAATCAGAGGTTAAGATGTATGTGAACAGTGCAAGCATAGATACTAACAAATCTTCATTACTGATTATCTGGCGAAAGGCATGGATTGTGGCTGCTGCCAAATCAAAGAACAAGAGAACACGGTTTCACAAAGCAGACCGTTTCTGAGGTCTAACGGTGCGCTATGAGAGCAGGGACTGGGAACCTGGCCGGGCGTATCACAAGGCAACAGGAAGCGTCACTGAAATGGGGATACTGGGCTTTGCACCCTTCTGTGGAGCCCCTGACCCACGACTGCAGCAGAGTAACAGCAGCAGAATACTGAAACAGGGGTTGACTGAGGCACTTCTGTAAATATGACAGTAAATCCTCACACATCGACAAGAGAAGGACAAAGTACTTCCAACGCCTCCAGCTGACAATCAAGTCAGAGGACGTAACCGTCACACCGAAGCAGAGGAAGGAGAGGCACTGACGCTCACACGCATGCTCTCACTCCAGCTCTGGTCGACAAGGTCAATTTGGTGCACGGTTAAAATTAAATTCCTCATCAGGAATCCATCTACAACTAACATTTTCTTTGATTAAAAGCTACTTAAATCAGAGATAATAGGAAAAGATACAAAAGCAAAATAGAAATGATTATATTTTACTTTAGATTTTTAAAAAGATCTTGTGTTCTGAGACTATCACTGCTAAAGTGAATTTCAACCTAAATGGGGGTGATACTGAAGGGGTTCAGTGCAACCGCGTGAACTCGGGGGTAGAAATAGGGGCCAGAAACAAACACACTGAAATTGTAAGTACAGTTGTGTTTTCAGGATAAGCAAGTATTTTCCCTATGCTCTAAAATTTCTGTAATGCTATACTGCTTTTATTGGAAACTGGAAAAAGGAAGGAGCAGTCTGTCAACGAGACTTCCAGGATGCACACAGCCTACGGGGTCTCCAGCTCACGTGCACGGGGAACAACGTACAACCACGCAGACCATTACACCAAAGTCCGTAACTGTGAAAAATGAGAAGAAACCTCGAAGTCTCCTTTTCTGGGAAGATGGACGTATTCATTCAACAGAATACTTCAGAGAAGTGAAAAATGAATGAACTAGAATAGTATGTGTCATCATGGGTCCATTTTATAAACCAACGTTAAGCCAAAAAAGCATGATGCAAAAGGATACATACAGTAAGATAATCTTTATATAAATTTTTTAAAGCATGCAAACAATACTGTGTATTATTTTAGTGATACAAACGTAAGTAGTAAAATTATTAAGGGAGACGTTAACAACTGAATCTCAAATGCAGAACAGAAGTTGCCTGCAGGGGGAAGAAAGGTGCGAGGAAAAAAGAAAAAAAAATCCCCTCTGTCCTCTCTCCACAGCCACCTGGCCTGAAGCAATTGCGACAACTGGGGTCTGAGACTCAGTGTTCTTCGTGTGCTGTGGGACACCTACAGAGACAGACAGCTCCCTCCCCGACTCAGGAGGAAATGCGAGCGCCCACTGACCTCCCTTCCATCACAGTCCCCATGTCCCCACACTCCAGCAGCACCAGACACCCGGCTCCCTCTGCTTGCACATCTCTTTTCCCTGTTCTGTGCCCGGCCCAGCCACTCTGTCATCTGGATAGCATTTGAGTGCCACCCCCAGAGAGGCCTTCCTTGACCACCCTATTTAAATAACCCCAATATCTTCCAACCTTGTTAATTTAATGAGTGAAAATGTACTCATTCATTCGGTGATTTTGTATTTGTACGACAAATGCAGTTACTTTCACTGCTCAAATCCATGCTACTCAAAAGTCTATGTGGACGAGAGCAGGAAAGGCTGGTTCAGCTGACCCTGTCAGCGAGATTTCTGTCCTCTTGGCCAGTCCTCCTTGGTGCATCTGAGAAGACCATCTCTGGGAGGCAGCAGGACCGCACCAACCAGAAGAGATCAACTCAGGAACACGCTGATCAGATCTCCATTTCTAAAGGGTGTGCTTAGGGAATGTGAGCACTGCCCTGCTCTTCCATTCGCTATGTTTTCTTGACTGGATTATGCTGGTAAACTGCCCAAAAGGAAGCAGTACATTTTTCTAGGTGAGAGGAAGAAAGAAGGCACACATTTTGTCTGTATAAGCTGAAAATTAATGAAAATTATTGGCAAACAGAATCAAACCATTAAAACAGCATTATGTTTGAAGCAGAAGTATCTGATGCTAAGTGTCATCTGCCTTTCAACAACTTCTATACACTGAGCTGTCAATCAGAAACTGTCTGGACTTCACTGATCGAGATAGTCCGCCAAAAGGTAAGAACTGCCCATCTATCAGGATGCCAGCCAGCAGGGTCACGGAGCAGACCCGGACACCATCACTCCCAACAGCACCATGGGGCGGGGGGCAGGCTGGAGAGACAGACCGCGTACAGGATGCCCCATGGAAACCACCCCTCATGCCCACCAGCAAAAGCGCCTAGTGGCCTCTGAGCCAAGACCCACAGGCAGTGGCACGGCCCTGACACTCCTGCAAAGCTGCAAGTATTTCAGTGGCAGAGCTTTGTAAAATCTTGTAACAGAAGTTCAATGATACACAGCAACAATATCATGTTTCTTAAAATCTGATCAGTTTCTCTTTCAACCATCTCCACTCTTAAAACTATATACTAAATACTTAATAATTTAACTTAATTTCAAAAATCTTTTCTTTTACCAGAGGAGCCCAGTAGGTGTAGAGATAGCCTATTTTCAATGCTGGTACAAACTGTGAGCAGGAGACTACCAGGAAATACAGATTCAAGAAAAACTTGAATTGTTCATATAAAACCTAAAAAGGAAAAGAAAAAATTAACACAATCTCTCCAAGGAAAACCTTTACTACTTCAATTAAATAATTAAATCAGCACAATATCTAACTACATTCCCATCAAACAGTGAGAATATGCCCTGAGTTACAGTAAATTTAGTAATTTTGACACTGGCTTTCCAGTAACTGAATCACATATATATTGTATTTATTTAAAGTTATATTAAAAATAAATTGAAAAAAACACAATTAGAACTTCCAATTATGTTAAAAGCATCCATTAAAAGTTTTGATTTTCTTGTGTAAGATTTCCAGTTTTGCACACTCCTCTGTAAATCTTTGTATGTATATCAAAGCAAATGAGATAGCAAAACCTTCTCAATGTTAGTAAGTCAATAAATATATATTTATATACACACAAATGCATACTCTTGATAATTCAGAAAATCTTATATGGGAAAGCTGTATTAACCTTGTATTTATAAAATGGTAACAAATATGATAGCCATGTTTCTGAACAGGAACATCTGGGCAGCTTTAAAGTAACTGAGTGAACAAGCAAGACGGACATGATAGGACTTCACAAAAACTGCCTTAATCTCCTCTATTTACTTCTCTCGAAGTATAAGAAATGATAACATATAAAATCATGTGAGTTACAGACCAATTCAGGAAGACAGCGACCTATATATTCTTTATAATCTCTTGGCAGTTGATCAGCAATAATATTTTCAATAAAAATAAGTATCGTTCAATAAAACTGTAGGAATGCAAATCCTGAAACTTTATTTTTGTTTTTTTAATTCAAACAGAGTTATCTTGAAGGAAGAAAACCCAAGATCCAGTATATTAACAGACTTCTATTTACAAATTCTCAAATTATTAAATTTAAACTGAAAATCAAAACGGAACAAAACTCATGTTTGTAGATGAGAATAATTCAAATGGCACACTACAACTGCAGTTAAACTTACAACCTTGCAACTTTCAAATCACCATCTCCTTGGATGCCACTTTATATGCAACTTGGAAGGTACAGAAATTTCAACAAGAGCAGAGCAATGGGTTAAGTACTTATTGTTGACTTAAAGGGTCTGGAACCACAGTTTTTATATAATGAAGTTTTCTACATCATCATACAGTTGTTTGTGCAACTCAAAAATCAGCTACATTGATACCACGTTTATATTCATAATCATATTCAATTGCTGTCTAAAAATGTTTTGAGTCATTTCATAAATTAATCTCAGCAGGAGAGAAAGCTCTTTTTCCTTAGTGATTTCTTTAAAATCTCAGTTAGCATAAATTATATCTATTAGCAATTCAAAAATTGCCATTTGTGCTAAAAATGGCATAGAATTCCTACTGTGCAATTACCAAATGTTTCTAAAATACTACGTTTTAGATGAAAAGCCTAATTTAAGAGACAATCTAAGAGAGAGAATTCACACGGTAATAATTCTATGGCCACACCAACAGGTACTCTCAGGACACAGTCCATCCTGGCGGGCTGCAGGGACTCGCTCTGGTCAGGGTGAGGCTGCACTGTGGGCTTTAAGCCCCTGTAATCAATACTCTATTGTCTACTGAATGAACTTTGTGACCTTTAAGAAAATGTACAGTGCTTCGCCAATCTGTATTTAAAATTTAAAGAAAACAGGAGCTTCATTCAATAAAGATGAGAATATTTATCTGCCTGAAAGACAGCTTACATTTTATTGTCCTGACAAAAGAGCAGTCTTTTAATGACGGAGCCAGTAGTTTTGTGTGTTTTAATAAAGAGTAAATTAGATATGAATCACTGGCCTACTATTAGATGGATGGGGGAGGGTGGTGAGGGGCAATCAATGCCCAATATGAAATCAGCATGATTATTTAAATTAAAACATGAAAAATAAAACAGCCCTTATTTCACATTACCAAGAGATTTTCTTGCAAAAGAGTGTAGAGTGAATTACTAGAATGTGTCAAAAACTTTGATATAGAAATATAACCAGTACCAGCTTCCTTTTGCCTTTAGAAAGACGAATAAATTGGTCTATAAAAATAAGAAATGTACAGAAAAACAAAAATCATTCAATCATTCTAAATACATACAAACTCAGTTTTGTAACTTAAGCCAAAAACATCACTAAGCAACAAAAAAAGTAATGAAATATTTACACCTCATTATTTACACTTGGCATAATACCTAATTAAAGATAACTAATGATATAACAATAAAACATGGCCTGAAATTTATAATGTGAAGTAGAAAATATGTCTATAAATGCTTATAGATATTTTGTTACTGAGTCATGTTTGTGTAAAAAGTTATCTTACTTCATCATGAACTTCCTTGGCAGGCTTTAAACTCAACATTCCACTTCACCTCCACACAAAACTTACGACTTATTTTCTGAAAATTTAATTTAGGCTTACTTGATTATTTCTACAATAATATAAATATGTTTATCTAGGACTGAAGTCAAACTATAAATTTTCTAACACTGAACTCCATGATGTCCCCATTAAAAATGTGCATGAATTATTTAACAACTATTTGAAACATAAATGGCTAAAAAGCAAAAGGTCACTGATTTGGACATGACACAATTAACAAGGGGAAAAAATATTTTTAAAAAAATCAGAAAACAAAAGAAGCTAGCAATTTCTGATATGAAACCCATTCTTAAGAATGTAATAGTCTTACCCCAGGTATAAAGGTAAATACATTGTATTTTTGATTTTTTATAGAATTTCTGGGATGCTTTTCTTCACACTTTTCAGGATATCCAAGCCACACTGTGCGAGCTTTCAGTTCTCTCTTTCTTTGACAAATATTTATCAGCCAATCACAGCAACTGCATGAAACAAAAGACACTCATTATGTATGCTTTTTAAAAAGTTTTTTAATTCATTCTACATATTTAGAGTTAGTACTGTTTCTGTATTTACCAGACATGGATAGCATATCTAATGCTAATCTGTAAAGTTGTCTTAAAATAGGTTATGCTGATATAGATTTGACATGAAACACTGAAAGAGATTTGTGTGAGTGCATAATGACTTCTAGAAGCTCAGAGAAATGATCTTCCCTGTGTAGACCCTCTTACTGGCAAAACCATTAACATTCTGAAGCAGTCAGTGCTCTTCCATGAGAACAGGGTAGCCATGTTGTTTGCAATTCTCAATACACCACTCAGCGATCCAACAATAAAGGTCCTCAGACATCAACTCATTCAGGATGTGGACTCTCTGAGGGAATCACTTTTTTCCTCTCTTAAAGACGATATTTTAGTGGTATTAATATAAAATTAAGACTTACGGCTCGATTCAATATTTAGAAAGGATACTGATGATTAATGGGATAGTCTCGTGCTAATAAAGGCTTAAGTGCATTTTCATATAGCTATCTTCATCTATGCAACAATACACGTTTTAATTCTAACTCTGTCCATGGTCTAATAGTGTCAGGGTTCCAGAAGCACAAACACTTCCACTTCCTGGACATCCAAACCATTACTTCTGGATAGAGAGAATAAACCTTTCTCAAAATACTTAAGAAAATGGTGAAAGGTATCAAAATCAATAGAACTAAGCATAAAATAATTGTGAATTTAAACTTCAGCATTAACAATTTGGTTTCCCTCAAATCCGCAACATGTAGAAGAAGACCTAGAACGGCTTATTAAGGGAAGCTGTTCAACTGCATCTTCTAGGTGTAGTCCGGGCTAGAACAGCAAGCTGGCAGCAGTAGGCAGAAGCTCTGAACATCACTCTGCGATAGTCAGCTGACAAGTTAACGTGAGATATGCGCAACAAGGACAGTCTCAGGAGCTATGCTTATAAAGTGAAGTTGACATATCAGGACTCCCATCTTGAAATCACCGCGTGTCTTCCATGGCACTGGCGGAGGCTAGTCCTTTATTCCAATCACACTGACATCATTCTTCAGAAATCGCCTTACCTTATATATATATATATATCCCATGATGGCACCCTATAAACTGAATCGGTATATCTCTACTGAGTATCTGCCTATTTCTTAGCTGTGCACAGAAAATTTTCAGTCTGGAAGGACAGGAGTCTGTCCTCAGGAGCTTCCTGCCCTCCAAGTGTGGGCGTCCACCTTGCACCCGCCTGCAGGACTGGGAACACTTACCTTGAGGAGCTCTTTTGTGATAGCAATCCTGAGGGCTAGTGGAACAGCCAAGCAGGTCAGTCACCTCCCCCCCCAGCACCCCTCCCTTCAACTTTTAAGAACAGATAGCATCCTCCACACATAAAGTATACTTCTAAATCTCCACTGGTTACAAATCAGCATATTATCAAAGTGATTTAAGACTGCCACAATAAGTACTCCCACCTTTACTGCCTTTTGTTGGGGAGGAGGGGGGTTGTTAAGTAGATTTCAGTAAAATATTAGGGATATCTTGTTCATGCTTGAATGAAACAAAAATTAAATAAGGCTTCAAATAAAACATAATATGCTTCCAATTATTATTTCTCACCATCCTATTGCTGTTACCATCTGGCCTGCCCACCCTCACAAGGATTGACCCCTCCAGCACAAGTCACCTTGCCACACCCATGCCAAACCTGATGGCTCCACAACCACCCCTCCCCGGCACCACCAGCCCCTACAGCCTAGAGCTCCAGGGGCTCCTTCCCTAATTCCTCTGGGCAGCAGCTCTGAATTGCCAACCTCTTATCTAGTTGCATACAACATGTGCTCCTGATGCATGAAAACCTCACGGTTACCTTACACAAGACAGATACACGCCATGCAAGCTAGGAGGGGCTCTTCCTAAACTCTGGATGTAATCAGTCTGACACCTGCAACAACACCACAGCAATGTGAGACTCCCACATTTTACACAGCAGAAAACTGGACGCTGGAAAGGTAAATGACCTCTCTAATAAGAAACAAGTAGTCAGCGAGAGAGCTGAGAGCAAAGCCTGAATCTGCCCTGCCTGTCAATCCAGTGTTAACACCGCCCCACGTCAGGCCAGGGCCCATCAGTACATGACGAACGCAAGCAAAGCACTGAGGAGCAGGTAACGAGACTCAACAGGACGCCCCGCAAGTCTGAATGTCTGCTTCCTCGTCTGTAAGCACACTGGTGACATGAGTTTAGCACCCTGGAACCCAGGGCACAATGCGTGCCTCAGAGGAAGGCCTCCGGGGCCCTGCTGTCACTGCAGGGCCTCCCGGAGTCACACTCAAACATCTCCAATCTTGCAACACTCATTCTGGCACAAAAAGTGTACATGCTTGTGCTGCCCAATGAAGCATCCACTGGCCGCATGTGACTCTTTTAATATGAATTAACATGAAGTGAAATAAAAAGTCCAGTTTCTCAGTCACATTAGCCACATTTCAAGGGCTCAATAGCTACTCTGGCCATTGGCTCCCACAGTGGATATCACAGATCTAGACCATTCCCATCGTCACATGGAGGGCAAGTGGGCAGGGCTGGTCCGCAGGAAGCACAGTGCAGCAGGTGCAACAGATGAGATACAAGCCTTCAGCACTGCAATTATGCTGAAAATCCTCCACCGATGTATTCAAATACGAATTCTTATTCTGAAACACCTCATTACCTAATGTGACAGTTTAATGTACAAAAACCAGACAAATCTAAGATGAAACAGAACACAGGCAAAATTTAGTGTGTAAAAAATAAATATAAAATTTAGGAGATGTGGATTTACCAAGTTTACGGCAAGAGGCTCTATAAATGCAAAACCACTCGGTGCATCACATGAACACTGCCAACAACAACCAGAAGAAAATCTCAACACCAACACCACTGTGTGCTGTACCTGAAACCAACGATCCACTAAGCTCCCAAGCCTCCCACTCTAAAAACTCTAAATTAAATACCAAGGGCTAAAAACACACATAAGTCAACAGTTTATTAATTTTTTTCTCTACAATCCTGCAGAGAAAAAAAACCCAAGATTCCTAGACTTCCGAGATATAACTAAACTATTTGCAACACTTTGCTACTAAGAACTATCAAGAAACAAAAGTGTTATTACTAATGATTTCCTTATGCAAACACCGAAGCAAGTCATCGTTAGGAAGCCATAATCAAATCACACGCTGTTTCACAAAATTAAATGAATACAAGGCTTGAGGTTTTATAAGCCTGGAGCACCATTAGAATTGCCACTGGATGATGCAAGACAGAAAAGAGGACCAGAAAAAGTGTCCTGAATGCCAAGAGTAAAGGGCCTAAACACCAAAAATTTAAAACAAAACAAAACAAAACCTGTAACCCAAAAAGTAAATGAAACCCTTACTGAGTTGTAGAACTAAGCAGGAAAATAAAATTACGGGCAATTTTTGAGTAAAATATACTGGCAAATACTGATTCTGAGAGGGAGAACCTAAGAGAAGCTGGGAGAAAATAACCAGGAGCCGCAGCTGACAACATTTCCACGCAGGTGGAGCATTTTCTAAACTCGAGATCCCTCAGGGGACACTCCCCAGTCATAAATAAGCTGCCTGCCACTATCAAGTCAAAGTGACACTAAAGCCAATATTGCACTAAGTATATTTTTCCTTAAAACAATGTAGGATTAGCAGCTTTTCATAAATGCCTCTATAATCAAAGTATACTCTAATATTAAATAAAGTATTTTTAATATACCAAGATCCTGTCTCCTAAAGCTTTAACTAGCCATAGTTACATAACTCCCAAACTTTAGAGAGCCTTCTTCCAAAAACAACCAAATTTAGACACACATGATATCCAACAGGCACCCATGGTTACCAAGAGCAGCACAGCCTACTGTCTTCTTAAAAGATTACCATCTTCCTTTTGGAGGGCAGATTATGGAAAAATTTTTTCAATGCGTCCGAGCTAGAATTTTTACCAAATAATAAAAATGAGAAAGCAGTTTTTAAGCCATGAAGTAATTAAAGCCTACTCAGTTGCTGAAATTAGGAAGAATAATTTTAAAATAAGGCTCACTAGTCACGGAGTCTACAAATAGAAATACACTGAAATATTTACAACTCAATATTAGTTGCAACCTACCTGAAATATTTACAACTCATTATTGTTTTTTGCTACCTACCTTTATTGCAATATTCATCAACACTTCCTCCTGCAATTAAACTAAGTAATTTTATGTATCTTGTACTCATTGATCCAACATCTAATAATGTTAGTAAACACTGAATTTTATAATGCTTAACATTTAGGGAATAAAAAAGTAGCAAACACTCAAAAATGAAAATTTGTAAGAAATTAAGAAAATAAAACTAATCTAAGTCGTTAGATGTACAATTTTGTTGTGTAAGGTGCAGTTTTTAATTTAAACAATAATTTCTCAGTATGGCAGATATCACTGAACAAGAAGAGCGTGACAATACCTTGGATCATTTCTCATTCCGTATAGCAAAAAAGACACACGTTAGTGCCATACAGACTGACTAGAACCCACCAACATGGTTCAGTTAGCCTTTTCTACATGACCACCACTTACGGAGATAAAGACTTTATATGCACATCTATTATATTTTATTATTTTAATGTTCCCAAAACATGGATGTTTTTGCTAACATCTATTTTTGCAAATATATTCTTAACATTTTTCTTTTAAAAAAAAGTAATATATTACAAATAAAATCCAAAATTTGGCTATTTGGTAAAAACAAAGTGCTATAAAAGACCAAAAACAATTAATTCAACAATGGGGGCGCCTGGCTGGCTCAGTCAGAAGAACATGTGACTCTCGACCCACATTGGGTGTAGAGATTACTTAAATAAATAAAACTTTTTAAAAAATTAATTCAACAATGTATTCAACACTATGGAAAGACTCCTGACATTAAAAGTCCATAATTCTTTGCAACTATTTGGTAGCATGGATAAATACCACTACCATAGCACACAAGGCCCTTTAGAGTCCACACCATTCACATGAAACTGTCCACGTCCTCACAGCTTGTGCCCGTCAGCACCCACTCCCATTTCCTCCATGTTTTCAGCCATCTCTGACAGCAGCTCTATCATCATTCAGTGATTCTCACAAGATACAGGTTCTCAGCCTCCTCAACTCCAGCAATCCTCACGCCGGGTTCCCCTTAGGATGGGGAGACCTGCCTTTATCCACTTAAAGACACCAATCAGGATTAGTCTTATTTGGAGCACACCTCCTCACCCTCCCACTTTTCCCAGGCCACAGAGCAAAGAGCAAGGGCTTTGGTTTGTCAAATCAGACATTGGCCCTAAACCACGAGGAGGACTCTTCCACTTCCTGGCTGTAGACAGTGGCGAGGACGAACGCCCAGCTCCTGAGGAAGGTGCACCAGCAGTACCAATCCTGCTCCTCCCTGCACCCCGAAGTGATGGAGAACACACACCTGTGAACTGCACACCACAGCCACGAATCGATGAATTCTAATGGTGGCTCCACCCAGATTCCTCTGTGGCAAGCTCTTTCCTCAGTTCACAGCCCTGGCACCCCCCACCCCCAGCTCCACAGCCACACTTCCACTGCCAAGTCTGCGACAGTTCAGGCTCTCCCGCTGATAGACAGTCATAACATTATGCTGGATTCAATACAAATGCATGACTATTGATTTTCCTTTGTTGGTTACTGATCTCTCTACCAAAGCATGACCAATTTTCCCATGTTTTCTGTCCTCATCTGAATACCAGTCACCTCCCCACTCAAATGACCCCATGTTCCCAATTAAGGATAAGATCAAAGTCGTCATCTCCACCACTACGTCACTCTTCCACCCCTACCCTTCCCCCTGCCTAAAAGGATGGATATTAGTCTTCATTCCCAAAACCATCTTTCTACCCAAAGTGTCCCTTTCCTTTATTTTTCAAAGAGCTACACCGTATGTCCCTTGACATTTTCAGAAACATCACCCTTCTGTGTGGCTTCCATTATCACAACAATGACAGGCTCTGAAACCTGCATCTCCAGATCCTGCTTCTGAATCTGACAGAATTGTCTGTATTACACCAACCCAGTACAAGGTAGATTTTAATTAAGCGAAGTGTCAAGAGTTTTAGATGAGCAATCTATGAAAACAACAACAACAACAACAACAACAACACATAGCTCACAGGATACTTAAAAGTGAAGTACTGAAACCTTTCTCCCTAAGACTAGGAACAAGAAGCAAGAAGGTACATTCACTATTGCTATTCCATATAATCGTGGATGTTCCAGACAGACCCATAAGACAAAAAAAGAAAAGAAAAGGCATACAGGTTATAAAAGGAAGAAATACAACTGTCTCTATTTGCGGATGACATGACTGTCCATGTAGAAAATCACACGGAATCTACAAAAAACACTCTTAGCACTAACAGTAAGTTCGGCAAGGTTGTAGGATGAAAGACAAACATACAAAACCCAACTCTAGTTCCATACACCAGCAACGAACATGTGGAAACCAGTATTTCAAATACCAGTTACAAAATACAAGAAGAAGGAATAAAAAAAAGAAATTCTTAGGAATAAATCTAACACGTACAAGACCTGTGTGCTGAAAACTATAAAATGCTGATGAAAAAGATCAAAGTTCTCAATAAATGGAGAGAAGTAAATTGTGATCTAGACGAATCAACACAGTAAACATGTCAATTCCCCCAAGTTAATACACAGGTTAAACATAATTCCTATCAAAATCCCTGAAAGGATTTTACAGATTGGGCCAGATTATTCTAAAATGTCTATGGAAAGGCCAAGTAACTAGAATAGCTAAGAGAATCTTGAAAAAGAAGAATAAAATACAAGGGCATCAACCTGCCCCATTTGAAGACTTAGATAAAGAGATAGTTCTCCAGACTGGGAGGCACTAGCAGGGCAGATGGACTGACAGCACAGGTAACAAGCCCACTAGTGTGCAGCTAGCTGATGGGAGACACAGGCATAAAAGCAATGCAACAATGCTGCTGGAGCACTTGCAGTGACACAGGCAAGAACATGAATCTCAAGCAAAACTTCCCACCTTGTACAAAAATAACTCAAAAGGATCTAAATGTAAAACTACAAAACTTACAGAAGAAAATCTTTGAGACACAGGGCTTGGAGAAAAGTTCTTAGATGTGACACCAAAAGTGCAATGCTCAAAAGAAAAAAACAAACACTTGGACTTCATCAAAATTAAAGACACTGGATCTGTGGAAAAACTCTTAGAGGATGAAAAGACAAGCTACAGAACGGAAGAAAATATTTGCCAACTACCTACCAGACAGAAGACTCATGGGTGAAATATATAAAGAACTCTAAAAACTCACCAGAAAAAAAACAAAACCAAGAAGAAAATGGAATAGACCTACAGAAACATTTACTGAAGAAGACATGCCAATGGCAAATAAGATAGTCAACCTCACTACTCCTCTAGAAAATACAACCAACCTGAGGCCACAAGGAGCGTCACTATACACATATTCTAACAGCTAAAATAAAAAGAGACGACAAAGGCTGACAAGGGCATACCGAATCTCTCCTTCACTGCTGGTGGGAATGTGAAATGGAACCACCACTCTGGGAAACAGTTCAGCACTTTCGTAAAAAACTAAACACATGCTTATTACGCAACCCAGCAACAGCACGCCTTTACTCCCAGAGAAAGGAAAACTGACACACACACACACAAACCCGAACGCGATGACTCACAGCAGCTTTACTTGGAACACCATAAACTTGAAACCATCTCAACGTCCCACAGCGGGCGAGGGGTTAACCCAACACTCCTCCATCCCTGGAATGCCAGTCGACAATAAACAAGAACAAACAACTGATACACAACTACTTAAATGGATGTCAAGGGCACTGTGTTGACTGAAATAGGCCGATCTCCAAAAATCACAAACTGAATGGCTTCACTTATTTGACATTCTCACAATTAAAATTATAGAAACAGAGAACACATTAGTGGATGCCAGAGGCTAGGGCCTGGGGTGGGAGAGGGAACATGACTACAGAAGGCAGAAGGCAGGAGACACCTGCGGTGACGTGCCGGTTCTGTATGTTTACTGCAGCAGTGGTTACACAGACCTACACTTGCAGTAAAATGCAGTGAACTATATACAGTTTCTACCAGCATCACCCTTCTGGTTTGACACGACACTACAGTTACTTAAGATGTAACCACTGGGGGGCACCTGGGTGGCTCAGTTGGTTAAGCATCTGCCTTTGGCTCAGGTCATGATCTCAGGGTTCTGGGACCAAGCCCTGAGTGGGGCTCCCTGCTCAGCAGGGAGCCTGCTTCTCCCTCTGCCTCTGCCCCTCCCCCATTGCTTGTGCTTTCTCTCTCTCTCTCTCTTGCTCTCACTTTCCCTCTCTCAAATAAATCTTAAAAAAAAAAAAAGGTAACAGTCGATTACAAAAAGATAATTAGGAAAATTCCCAACTGCTTGAAAATTAAGGAGCATGGTTCTAAACTGAACATCAACTAAAGGAGAAATGACAATGTAAATCAGAACATATTTTGAACTAAATGATAATGAAAATACCATGTGTCAAAAGTGAAATGCATCTATTTTTAAAGAAGAAATAAGCACAATGCTGGTGACATAAGAATCCATATTAGGAAGCTAGAAAAAGAACAGCAAGTTAAACTCAAAGTATGAAAAAAATTAAGGGCAGAACAGACTTCAATGACACAAGAAGCAGACACCCTAAGAAGGACACAGTGTCACTCATACCGTGTCCCACAGAGGTTTAACCTGAATCTAATGGTGAGGAGACCTCAGACAAACCCAAATTGGAAATGTTCTATAAAATACCTGTTGTGTAGTCCTCATTAACATCAACGGAATGCAAGACAAAGAAACAGCAAGAGCGGCTCCAGATTCACGGAGACGGCACAGGCAGGCCACCTAAACGCCACGCCAGCCTAGAGAGGAAGGGTGCTCTGCAAGCAGGATCAGGACAGGAGACAGAGCTCGGTCAAAGTGAAATCTCCTCAACATAGCAATTCCCTGGTGGCCACATACGAAAACAGCCCCTTCCTAAGAAACATGCACTGAACTACTAAGATCGAAGAGGAGTGAAGTAACAAGCAACCTCGTCTGAAATCACTGCAAAAATAACAGTGAGATATAAAGAGAATGGTAAATAAATGTGGCAAAAGTTTAAACATTAGTGATGGTAGGCAAAGAGCATAGAGGAATTCTTGCAACTTTTCTATAAGTTTGGATTTAGTTCAAGATAAAAGTGAATTTATTTCAAGTTTGGATTTAGTTCAAGATAAAAGTTTAAAATTTCAAACGCAAAGACAACACAAGAAGTTTGGCTCTTTGAAAAGGGAGAGAGAGACAAATTAACAATATAAGGAATAAAAAAATGTGACATCCCTCCAGAGCCTCATACATTTTACGTTACAGGAATTTATATATTTGAAAGTAGATAAATCCCTTGAAAAGCACAAAGCATCACAAGTGACACAAGAAAAACAAAACAATTCTTCATAGCCCTGCAACCGTTAAAGAAATTAAGTCTAGAATTAGTTAAGTAACCCCAAAGAATACTCCAGGAATATCTGCTATTTAACCTAGAAAATGTTTTCTGAAAAAACTATACCACTCATTAAAAATTAGTAACGCAAGTCAGCGACTTCTAAAACCTTGTTTAGCCATGAAATTCCTGCTTCATATGAAAAGCTTACAATATACAGGAAAGACAAAGACAC
Source organism: Ursus americanus (assembly GCF_024610735.1). Classification (NCBI taxonomy): domain Eukaryota; kingdom Metazoa; phylum Chordata; class Mammalia; order Carnivora; family Ursidae; genus Ursus; species Ursus americanus. Next base: position 985,856 of record NC_142145.1, read on the forward strand.
TAATTAGAAGCTGAGAGGGGGTGATAAGCCTAAATCCTGCTCAGGCTCACTTCCTGATTCCGCTGACCAACCTCTGAGGGATTCCTCAGAGTCCCTGGGAGTCCATGGACCACTGTTTGAATACCACTACGTGAGCCGACCCAGAAATCAAATCAGTTGTAAAAACATCTTTTTGCAAACTTCTGAAGGGATAATGAGGATGATAAATAAGATATCTTTCTACAATTACTTATATTCCTTTTAGGGGCAAAGGGATATAAGTTCATGATGGTAAGAAAGGCACTGACCACAAACTAAACAGCCAAAAGACTACAAAACCTGTAATTTATTTGACATACCCCGCTCAAATTATGTTGGCCAACAGTCAGCTGAAATCTTGCCCTGCCTGTCGCCAGGGCTGGAGGACAGCCAATGGCAAAGTGTCCTAGACACAGAGTGTGGTTTCACAGACCAGACTCTAAAGTCGAGGTTGAGCCCAGCTGATGAAGTTTATCTCAACCACCAGTGAACTTGTTTAAAATACGAGCAGTTCTTATCTTTGTTTCTTTCTGGTTAAATTAACTGAAGAATCTTCTTCCAGGTCAAAGCATTCAAGTCGAATAATACACCGAGCTATGGTATTATTAAACTGCATTTTACAGGCCCCTATCTGCCTTTCTGGATGAGAGTAGGACTACAGATGGAAGAGAAGGGAGCACAGTTGATAAATGCTGACACAGTGACCAGAACTGACTCTACCATGCATTCATTACAAAATCACTAATCTTTCTCCATCCTCTAAACACTGAAATGTCTCATAAAAAAGTGAACTTGAGGACGCCTGGGTGGCTCAGTCGGTTAGGTATCTCCCTTCAGCTCAGGTCATGATCCCAGGGTCCTGGGATCGAGTCTTGCATGTGGCTCCTTGATCAGTGGGGAGCCTGCTTCTCCCTCTGCCCCTCCCCCTGCTTGTGCTCTCTCTTTCTCTGTCTCTGTCTCTCTCTGACAAATAAATAAATAAAATCTTTAAAAAAAAAGTGAACTTGGCTTTCCATCCCTTTCTGATTAGTGCTGTTTGGTTTTGACTAATGTTTAACACTCTCCATGATGTCACTTCATTTAGAGTGTCTTCTTTAGCTTGATATAAAAATAAGTATGCTAGAAGCAGAGCTTATAAATATCTTAACTGTGTACCTGAGAGCCTAGGAAATTAGGCAGCAAGAGAGATCACAAACCTGGTGCAGAGGAACTTCCATCCTCCACAGACAAACCACTCTAGTCCTCTTTTTCTTTGTGTGATCCTAGCTCGTGGTAACGTGTGGTAATCACTTTCGTCATTCTCGAAGCCTTCTTCAGACATCATTAGTGGCATTTCATCCAAATGGGCAGACTCATCTTCCAGCTGATACCTGGTCAGAGGTAAGAACAGAGTGCTGAGGCAGGCCAAGCAGTCTTCCGTCACGTGTAAGGGTATTATTTAAGACAAGAGCTAGTCCAATTCTACTAATTACACTTTTTTCTTCAAACTAGGCTGTCTATAGAGGAGGCAAACCATTATAAATAAGGGATGCTACTTTCCTTTATAAAAAATGTATTTAGCCGGAGTAACCAGGAAAGGAACAGGCTGCCCAAGGAAGTGGACATGACCATGCTGGGAGGGGAGCCCTCCACAAAGCCACTGGTGTGAACAGTCAGCTCAACAGTACCACCCACTCATGGTGTTCAATTCAAGAATATAAAAAAAAACAGTCATCTGAAATATTAGCAAAAAATGTATACTTCCAGGTCATATCTAAATACTCTGGTACAGACTGATGGAATATAAAATTTGCCCAACTTTACATTCATCAATCAAAGTCGTGGAAATGACTTTTGAACTATTTAAGTGTCTTATGTTGAAAAGTGGGAACACAGTCCCTTGGTTTCTTCAGATTTGATATATGCAGCAAAGACGCTATGTCCCACTTACACTTACTCTCTGTCTCTGTTATTCCCTTTTCTAAACCTTCTATTCAGTGAAATAATTTCCTCCACAACCCGCAGCCCTTTTTAGAGTTCAGTAACCCTCTTCTGATCCCTAAAACAGGCAGCCTGCTAGATCAAGTGCCCATTTTATTTTTCCTCAATCGTAAACATACTTACATTTTAAAAATAAAAGCTTACCTTGAGAAGGAAAAATTCATCAGAAAGTATAATGCAGAGTCCACAAATGCTATCTTTTTTTCTTTTTAAGATTTTATTTTTATTTGAGACAGAGAGAGAGAAAGAGTGAGAGAGAGAGACAGTGAGAAAGAGATCATGTGCACAAGCCAGGGAAGAGGCAGAGGGAGGGAGAAGCAGATTCACTGCTGAGCAGGGAGCCTGATGTGGGGCTCGATCCCAGGACCCTGAGATCATGACCTGAGCCGAAGGCAGACACTTAACCAACTGAGCCACCCAGGCGCCCCCAGAAATGCTATCTTATCTGATTGTACTTCAAGCCTCCATGGTAGATATTACCTCAATTGTAAAAATAAGAGAGCAGACCTCTGTGTCCCTGGGAGATGATGGCAGTCACTGAAACTGAAATTCCTCTTCACACCCTCTGAAGTCCACAGACTTCACAGAAGACAAATAAAACCAACCAAGCCCACAACCACAGCACAAATGAGCACCAGACAATACTACAATCTACTTAAAGACAACAGCAAACCTGGAACAGGATAAAGTCAAAGAAAATCACAAAAAGCACATTGTAATCAAACTACTCAAGGCAAAGACGAAGAAAACATTCTTGGAAGCAGCCGGAGGACAACTCATTACACAGAAGCACATCAATTCAAACGCCAGTGGGCTTCTCATGGAGAGAGATGAGGCCAGAGGACAGGAACTCCATGTCTACGTGCTGAAAGGGAAAAAGGCTCAACCCAGAATTCTACAACCAGCAAAAAGATCCTCCAGGAAGGAAGGCAAAACAAAAACATTCTCAGATGAAGGATAAAACTTGGAGGATGTGTTACTGTCAGACCTCCTACAAAAGAATGCGAAAGAAAGTTTCAAGATGAAGAAAAATGATACCATCAGGAAACTTGGAATTTCAGGAATGAAGAACACAAAATTCTTTAAAACGTGTATGACTATTGAAAGCAAAAGCTGTAACATTGTCTGGTGAGGTTTTCAGTACAGAAAGATGTGAATGGATATGGCAGCCATCCCATAAGAAGCAGGCAGTCCCATAGTTTACTTGAAGTGTAAAACATGAACAGTGAAAAGTTAGTCATGTATACTGCAGTCCTTACAGTGGAGCTTCTCAACAGTAATACCACTAACAATTTGGGTCACAGAATTCTGTTGATGGAGCTGTCCTGTGCACTGTGGAATGTTCGACAACAACCCGGGCCGCTACGCATTTGATGCCAGTAGCAGTATCACCCCAGTTGTGAAAATAAAAATGTGTCCACACGTTGCCAAATGTCACCTGGAGGACAAAAATCACTACCTACAAAAAAATAAGAATACTTGAAATATAACGGCATATAATGTTGGAAGATTAAAAGTAAAAAGATGGAAAAAGATATGATTCAAATGAAGAAAAGTAGCTACTGTAATGTAAGACAAAGAAGACATCAAAAAGGGGCGCTTGGGTTGCTCAGTCGTTAAAGCGTCTGCCTTCAGCTCAGGGCATGATCCCAGAGTCCTGGGATCGAGCCCTGCATTGGGCTCCTCTGCTGGGAGCCTGCTTCTTCCTCTCCCACTCCCCCTGCCTGTGTTCCCTCTCTCACTGGCTGGTTGTCTCTCTAATAATAAAAAAATTTAAAAAAAATAATCTTTAAAAAAAAAGAAGGCATCAAAATAAAATGGAAGAATTGCCCAGGATAAAGAAGGACATTATATAATGATGAAAGATCATATCACCCATAAGCCCTAGCAGTCATAAATGTGCGTGCACCTACACCAGTTTCAAAATACACGAAGCACAAGGTACGAAATATGTAAGTAAAAGGAGAAAAAGACAAATCCATAATACTGCCTGAAGACTTCGTAACTCCTCTCTCAGTAACTGACAGAAGAAACAGAATATCAGAAAGGACACAAAGACATGGTGGACACTGTCAGCCAACGTACTCCCCTGGCTGGCATTTACAGAGCACTCAGCTCCACACAGCAGGACGTTCTCAGCAAGTGCACAATGAACACTCATCCCCACGGACCGCATCCTGTGCCATAACACAAACTAATAAATTCAAAAGAACTGAAAGTAGACAAAGTATATTCTCTCACCATAAAGGAATTTATTTTAAAAATCAGTAAGAGAAAGGGGCGTCTGGGTAGCTCAGCTGGTCAAGGGTCTGCCTTCATCTCAGGTCATGATCTCAGGGTCCTGAGATCGAGACCGGCATCTGGCACTCTGCTTAACGGGGAGTCTCCAATTCCAACAGAATTCTATTCTATTCTCCCTCTGTAGAAGCAGACTGCCCCCCCCCATGCTTGCACTCTCTTTCTCTCTGAAACAAATAAATAAAATCTTAAAAAAAAATCTGGGGCGCCTGGGTGGCTCAGTCGGTTAAGCATCTGCCTTCAGTTCAGGTCAAGATCCCAAAAGCTCACTGCTCAGCGGAGAGTCTGCTTCTCCCTCTGCCGCTCTCTCCCTGCTCACTCACTCTCTCTCTCTTTCTCTCTCACGTAATTAAAATCTTTTAAATTAATTTTAAAAATAAATTAAATAAATAAAAAAAATCAGTAACAGAAAGACATCTTGAAAATCCACTAATACTTGGGGGGGGAAGCACAAAAGCCCAGTTTGGGAACAGAACAGTCACAATGCTGGAGAACCATCCACCAATTCCTCACAACTGCAAATGGAAACTTAGGAACTGCAGAAGTTCCAGAGACCAGGACCTTCAGTTAGAACTCACACTTGGAACCAGTCACCACAGGACAACCTGCCGCTGGCCTGCTGGGGTGATAGAGTAAGAAGCAGACCCAACATTCCTACCAACACAGTGCACGTGTACACATTCACGCATTTACTCAGTCCCAGAGCAGTGGTTCTCAAAGTGCAGTTCCCAGCATCACCTGCGAGTGTGACAGAAACAGAAATTCTCGGAGCCATCCCAAGAAACATGAAACTTCTGGAAGTAGCCTACAGCTGGTGTCAAGAGCCCTCGCACTCTGCTGTTTGAGAAGCACTGCTCTGCGGCTCATTTTCATGTGATGGCAAGTGCACAAAATAAAGAGCTCTACACCCAACTCCAGGAGGCACTACTCTAGACAGGGGACACCTACAAACCACCAGCTTGAACTCTTCAAAAACGCCAAGTCATTAGGAGAAAGAAAACCACCACAAAGATTTCTCCAAAGTAAAAGAAATTAAAAAGAGATAACCACATGAAATAGTTAAACCTTGATTAAACCTTGATTGAAAAAAGGCTGTTTCTGAAAATGTTCTAGAAATGTTCTATGTCATGGCTGTACTAACCCTGGGAATATCCCAAATGCCACTAAATTCTGCAGTGAATGATATGTTGTGTATTTTACCACAATTTGAAAAAAAAAAATTATCGAGACAACAGAAGACATTTGAATAGACCTGTAGATGCCATGTTAGGAGTTAGCATTAATTCTCTTGGCCGGGACAACAGTGTTGTGGCTGAAGAATCATGCCTCCTGTAGGGAGACCCTTGCCAAAGGTCCTACCTGGGAAGCACTGAAGAACGGGTCAGCATAGAGAGAAAGCCAATGAGGCATAATGTTACCAGCTGTTGAATCTATGTAAATTGCAAGAACATTCTTTTGATGTTTCTGTATGCTTGAAATACCTCATAATGAACAAGTGGGCAAAATGTATCCAAGAGGAAAAAATGTAAGACCCAAAGTGATGTCCTCTGTTGTTTCTTGAATCGAGCTTTCTCCATCTTTTTTCCTGCCATTATGTCCAAGACCTGTCATCATCTGGACGCTGTCATCTGCACCATCATTAAGATCTTCCTTCTATAGACAAGCCAACATTTTGAAAATGAAGGTCTTAAGAAGAATGACAATGGTGAGTGCTACTCCAGATAATCAGGAATATTCAACAACAGAATTATTTCCATTCCACTCTAAAATGTTATTGAAATATCTCTTCTACAGTACGTAACAAGCTCTAAATGTATATGAAGTACGTACACAATGTACAGTATATGAACAAGCTTTACAGGTGCAAACTTAGCTATGTTTTCAGCAGTTCTCCAGGGACTCTGTGGCTGTGGGTGTTCACACACCTGCAAGTAAGCCTGTGCATGTGTGGGTGTGCAGCGATGGTGCCAGGCAGTCAGTCCTTTGCTTACTAGAATTCTGTGAAAAGGTCAGAAGGCAAGATTCCAGAAGCCTCTACCTTCTTGAAACTTTATTCTTGAAACAGGTGCCTCGCTGTCAAGAATCCAAACGCAAGTGGAATTCGATGATGGAAAAGATGTCTTTGGACAATAAGGCCAATGCTGACCTGCTACCTAAGCTTCTTTTACCATCTTTTTAATATGTGGTTACTAAAAAAGAATCCAGCAAGTGGCTTACTGAGTTACAGGTTACTGAGCTATCCCCCACTGTTGGACAGAGAAGACATGTGTAACCTCCCACTAAATAATGTTTCAGTGGAAATATCTGTACACAGAACTTTCTCCATATTTTTACATGAATTCTTTTGAAAAATCCCAGAACTGTATATAAAGTCATAAGCTCTAAAACACTTGAAATATTATTGCCAACTGCAGATTTAAACTCCCACGACTATGAGTGCTATGAATAAAGCCAAAAGCAATGTTACCTCACCCTCATCAGATGAGAGCTAAATACAAATAACCCTTCGCTTAAATAAGGGGAGGAAAATGGCACCTTGGCGTCACCGGCACCAATTCACTTCTGCTATCATGTGAGGTCCTGCACTACTACTTACAGACTGTGGCTAAGGCTGCTCCCCATGCTATACAGAAAATTCGGTGGAGCTGGGCATATTTGGGACGTGTGCACTGGGGCGGGGGCCTGGAACTAGGACCCTCTCCCGTGGCTCACACTCAGCAGTCCTGGTAGCACCAACCTCCTCACAGGTAAATCTTCACTGGCCAGGAACTCACTGCGCCTCTTCAGCAAACTTCACCAGGACTATGACTGTTTCTGTTAGTGATGGGGTCCCCAGTGGTTTGCCCTAACTTATTTTTGCCCATAAACCCTGTTACTTTCAGTGAGCACTTCTACCAAATACAAAGTTTTGCAAGAACAGAAATGGCGATATTATTTATGCAAGAGCCCATCTCTTCCACATTGATTTGTAATATGTTTAAATGTATTAATTTGGGGGCCAGAAAACAGGACTTTCCCCTACAACCACGGGGAACTGGACTCTCTGCAAGGACCTACAGAAGGAGATGCAGCGGCAGACGCCCTGACTTCAGCCCTGTGAGATCGTACGGTTCCGACCCACAGAACTGGAAAATAAAAAATTTGTTTTAAGCCACTATATTCAGGATAATTTTACAACAGCAATAGGACACTAATACAACTGCATAGTGATCAATGACGTGATATTGTTTTCTTTGTATCCTGAGTCAATCTGACAATCCTGCTTCCCCCTACCCAGCTCTCATCTCCTCTCATGTGACACAGCCCTCGGGTAAGACAGGGTCCTAAGTAGAAGACAGCGGTTTTCCACTCACGGAAGACGGAAGTGTGCTGACAGCCCGCGCTGAGGCTCTCCCGGGCACTCCGGTGCTTCAGTGCCGTGACAATTAGGCATCAATGGGAACCGACACTCAACACATGACAAATATAGAGACCACCTGTCCTCACACCATAAAGCATAAGCCTGAGGAGATGCTGAGTGGATCCTTAGCAAACACTAACCACGCAAATACTTCTCCTCCTCCCTAGATAACATAAAAAATAAAAACTACGAGACCTCTGAAAACACTGGAGTACGAAGAGTACATCAGATGAGGACCCCAAGGAAGATCCCCCCTCAAAATCCTTACAGGAAGGTACAAATGCTCTGTGAGCCACGTGGCCATGTTGGGTATATACACTCAGTCAACTCTTTGCTGAGCATCAACACGTGAGTGCCTAGGCTGAAAACACGACTGTCAGTAACAGACACGGCCTGTAACTCACAGGGCTCAGTCAGACTCATTCATCAGTAAATGTAATGATAGCAGTGGCAACTGGCGAGACAGTCCCCTAGCCCTGGGAGGGTGCCGACTGAGCTCCAGGCTGCAGGGGCTGCAGCCAGGTAGGGGGGCAAGGTGTGTGCGGAATGACTGCTGTGTACAGGAAGGTAGGGGGGCAGAGCACAGCTCAGGAAGGACTGCCAGCTACCCAAGCTAAGCCACAACTGTCTGTGGGAACTCTGGAACCGGAGTTGGGACACAGAAGCCAGACTGCTTTGAGATAACTACAGCTATTAACTCCTGTAAGAAGAGCGACTGGAGGTCTACACCGTTATGCAGACTAGGACGCCCAAAACAGCAGTCTTCTGAAAGAGAAGACACAGACAGACATACACACATGTGAAAAGGATAAGAAAACGTTTCCTATAGGTGACTAACATAATAAAAAAACATTAAAATTAAAAAAAAAAACAAAAAAAATATGGGGATTGAGAAAATGAAAAAAAATGTTTCCTATAAAAATGGAAGATTAAATACATGATCTACCTTCAATACCAAAAATACTGCTTTTTCTTAAAGCTGAAACCTACAGAACAGAAAACAAGAGATGATAACAAAATGTAGAAAGCAGATGGATGGATGATAAATAGCAGATTCAAGAAAACAGGAGTCTCAGCACAGCAGCGAGGAAGCAAGAGAACCTCTGGACCCTGGAGGGGTGGGTCTGACGTCCTGCAGACCTTTGAAGTGGGTGTGGAGGGAGGAAAAAGTAGGAAGTGACTGAAAGCTACCGAAGAAACATCTGGATCCTCAGATTACTCCTCTCCCTTCCAGATCAAGGGACAGCTACCCACTGGGGGAGGGAGGGCAGGAGAGAAAGCAGAGGGCGAAGCTGAGGGAAGGACAGTGAACGTGGGTGCGAGCCAGCCTGGCCTCCCTTCCCTGATGCCCAGGTAGGAATTCAGTGTTGTTGAGAGGAGGAGGAAAGACAGGAGGAGAAGCCAGCGGCCAGTGTCTGCTGAAACTGTCAGGCACGAATCTAAGCATTTCACATACGTTCATTTAATTCCTAGTTTTAGACAATTAACATAGGAAATTTTTACTATAAAAAAGAAAAATAACTGAAATGTCCAAGACAAATGTGGTCTGTCCATATAATGAGATGTCACTTAGTTTAAAAAAAGAAGGGAATGTGTCACATGCTACGGCACGAAGCTTGAAAATAATAATGCTCAGTGAAGTAAGCCAGGCACAAAAAGACAGACGTTGAAGGGCTCCACTTCCAGGAGGTGATGACAATAGTCAACTCCACAGACACAGAGGTACAGAGAGGCTATGGTGACCAGGAGCGGGGACAGCGAGGTGTTTCATGGGTGTTGAGCTTGGGTTTGGGAAGAGGAAGGAGGCCTGAGGGTAGGTGGTGGGAGGGCCGCACAACAGCCTGAACGTGCTCACTGCCACTGCACCGCACACGTGGGGAGATGTGGTTAAGATGGGAAATTTTATGTTACGTCGGATATAACTTCTTTAAAAAGGAACAACTTCAGTAAATATTGCTGATATCCAGCTCCCCAGCAGCCTGGAAGATGGATATTTCCTCATCATTACCCAAATCTCCAACATACCAAGCTGGTTTCTACCCCAAGGGTCTGCCCTCACCACAAGGACCCTCCCCCTCATCCTCTTGCCACTGTCACAGTTAAGGCACTAGAGTCGGTAGAGTTATCCTGGAAAAGCCAAATCCTCACACACCAGGCACGTTCAGGCAAGAGTTTAATCACTTGGGGAGCTGGTCTGTCAGTGAGACCAAACACCAGAAGGAGAAAGAATTCCTGAAGATCTCCTGGACTGCAAGGCCCTGGAGAGGGGGGGTTGGGTCTGCGGAGCCCCTCCCACAGCCAAGGCACCCTAGGTGCCTGTATTCTGCATGGTCCAAGAAGAGAAGTTTAGAGCAGATGAAAAACTGGGGGAAATATTACAGCACATGACAGTAAAACAATTCTTCATAAACAGTTCTCACAAACAAAATTTTTAAAAAGTAAACACTTTGACAGATGAGCAAAGGCAATTCATAAAAAAAGAAATACAGCTGTACTTAGAGAATTATGTGCAGCCACATTAGGAACCCCAACCCTTTCACACACACCTGAGGGGCTGCTCTGTGCTAGCACTGTCCCCACGGCTGTGGGTTGCCCCGTAAGGACGACAGGACAAACACAAGAAGTGGGCTGGCTACTTGCAAAGGGAGAGGTGCTGCGAAGACTATAAGAAAGGAGGTGTGAGGGCCAGAAGGAAGCCGAGTCTCAGGAAGAGACACATGCATGAAAGGAACCAACCACAGGAGGTCTTGGGAGACACGGGAGGGGCTGCAAAGCCTTGAGGGCTCAGGACTGGAGAGAGAGCCTGGGACAGTGGGAGTGGGCAAGCCACAGGAGGGCCACCAGAGGCAGCTGAAGTGGGCAAGCCACGGGAGGGCCACCGGAGGCAGCTGAAGAGGTGGGCAGGGGCAAAGTCCCGTGGGCCTGGGCAGCCAGCGAAAGGAGTCTCACTTTAATTCTCAGTGGAAGGGGAAGCCAGTGGAAGGTTTTAACACTAGGAGTAAGTTTTGTTTTCAAAAGAACTTCTAAAACATGCAAATTAAAACAACTGAAAAAAAGAATTAACACTTAGCATTCTTAACAGTCTTGGATAACAAGGCACTCTTAATGGCTAGTAAGAGCGTGAACAACTTTTCTGGAGGACAGTCTGTGAAAATGCATCGAAAGCCCCCCTTTTTTTATGATGTGAGTAAACTTTAACTACAGGTTCTATTTATCCCACGAAAACATAAATATTTGAAAACATGAAAAATGTACGTAAGATTGATCTACAAAGATGACCATTACTGTGCTGTGCTGCTTCAAAGTCCACCCAAAAACCATGGAAGACTGTAGTATCAGTGACTAGGCCTGGTCACACGTGTCGACGACCGCACTGCCGCTGACACAGCAGTAAGGCTGTCACTGCAGGGAGCGGGGAGTGAGGAGCGGCCAAGCCCCTGTCCGCACGCGCCCACCAGTCCAAAGGGCCGCCTCACGCCAGGCACCATCCACACCACCACACAGCATGCCCACAACAGGAGACTCATCATTTTAGAGGCTCAGGAAAAAGCTCCTCTCATCTGTGAGGCAGCAGGCCTAAAACAGAGTTAATAGGTTTCCTCAGAAAAATTCCTTTTTTCTTATTCTCTGCATAAGATCACTTCTTTTAAAACAGTCAACTAGAAAATGAATATTTATACAAAAGGCAATTAAAATTCAAAATGCCACTTAAATATATTATAATATAGTATACAAAATGAGATTTTTAGTCTTTTTCATTAAGTTCTTTCAGCGATTGTGTTGCATTTTAGCAAAGTCACAATCTTATCAAGTTTAATGCTAGAAAAGTAGCACAAAGAGTCTGAAAGATAATGAACATAAGCAACATCATGTTTAGCAACCTCCACTTCAGAGATGGAGCCTTTGAACTGGCAAGCAATTTATTCCACTTCCAAAGCAATTTTCCTATTGTATTGAAAATCTTACCTCAGTATTTAAAAACAATAAGATGATGAATAATGGATTTTTTCAGAGACAGGATAAGCAGAAAATCTTAAGTGTCTTTGTTGCCTAGTGTCATACACACCTAATTGGTTTGTCACTCAAGAAAAATCAACGTTTCCAGCAATTAAGTATAATTCTGGAAACATATTTTTAAAACGAGTAAAAACAATGTGAACAAAGACGACAGAACAGATGATACCAAACCCAAGAGTACTGCCACACTAAGAAATGGAGACAGCTCTCTTAGCTGCTGCCAAAGGTTTAGAAAAACTGGGAACTTTCAACAAAACACTCAAGTACTAGAAGGTGCATAATTTACGTGTATCTGAGTACAAGTAAAAGTAGGCCAACACAATAACCAGCTTAAACTCACATTAACTATCTAACACCTTTATTGTTTCCATTTGGATAAGAAGCATTTCTGAGAAGCCAACTGATACTAAAGGGAGAAACCATTCAAAATATGCCTAATGCTTAAACCTTCTTTAAGAAAAATAAACACTGCCCCCTTTGCCTGCATGATAATAAAGTAGAAAAACAAAGCAACAAAGTGTTATGAAGAAATGTGTGTTTCCTTCATCAAACACAGCTTCCAAGTTCAAGTATGTCACTGATGAGTCATTAATAAGCAGCAAAACTATATACTGGGAAATTGGGACTCTTCCTTTCCTACCATAGAAGAGGAGATAAACAGCAGAATAGCTGTTAAAAAAAAAAAAAAAAAAAAAAAAAAAAAGGTAAAGGAACACTGCCTGAAAAGCATGCCTTGGCCTTAGCAATGAGAAATAAGCAAGAAGGGCAAGGGCCAGTCAGTCCTTCCGCGGAGACGCCCCTCACATGAACTGTGTACACAGTAACCTTGGAGCCACTGACTCCTCTTCCACAACGTTCTGTAAGAAACCTCAATATCAATTTCTTGACACAAGAAATTACACCAACACTATACATAAATTGAAACAAGCTTCTAAATTAGAGTTAATGCCGCAACATCTAATATTATGTAAACGCCAATCCAGATTGAAAGATAAGTAGGCCAATTAGCTCAGGACACATAATCCAGTTCCCTAAAACTGTGATGTTCACAATCACCAAATCTATCATCCTGCTAATACTGTCAGTTGTAGAAAACAAAGTGAAATATATCTGTTCTGGCAGGTTTAAAGAATTTCATAAACTCGAGTGAACTACAGATCCTTAAAAACACATCTCTGATTCCAAGGAGTCCTGGGCCTGAGCACTTTGATAAATGCTACCGTAGAACCATTTGGTAGGGGTGCCTGGGTGGCTCCGGGGATAAAGCGGCTGCCTTTGGCTCAGGTCAGGATCCCAGGATCCTGGGACTGAGCCCCCAGCCCAGCGGCGGGCTCCCTGCTCAGCGGGGAGCCTACTTCTCTCTCTCCTTCTGCCCCTCCCCATGCCTGTGTTCTGTCTCGCTCGCTCTCTAGTCAAGTAAATAAAATCTTTAAAAAAAAAAAAAAAAGGGAAGAATCATCTGGTACTGGAAAAAACCTTCCCAATTGTGAATCATCACAGAAGTTTCATCTTTGCAACTAATAAGGTATTTTTTAGATCATCATCGTAATTGTAAAATTTTTAAGAATCAGAGAAAATTGTGTATAGACACCCACAACAAGAAGACTAGCATTAAAAAAATTTGCGTTGCCTCTATCAAGAAACACACTAATATTTTAGAAATAATCAGACAATAACCATCTGTTCTCAGCATGAACCTCTTCTCAAACACAAAGTTTAACTATTATAACACTGCAAATGGCTCTAGGCAAGGCCAAAAGCCACACTGCAACGTGAAGCAAAGAAAAGGCACTAACAGACATGGATAAACATAGACATGTCCAGTGTCGGTCATTCCTCTTTCAACTGTGAAGATAATCTGAATGGTACAGATACCATTTAAAAGAAGTGAAAAATATCAAATTAACAAATACCTTTCTTTTACTCAACTATACTTAATGCAAGAAGAAAATCAATGCCTCACATCAGTTTACAGAAAAGGATCTTAACAAGCAAGTGCACTCTTAACTGAACTATGAAATACTATGCGTGGGACACAGCATTTCATTCACCTAGTAACTTCGGAAAAAAACAAACCAACTCCCCCCCCAAAAAAAACCAAGAACATCCTCATGTATTAACTACACTCAAATCATATCTATTTCATCCCCTTGAAATTTTCATAAAGTACAAACCCAATGATGAAAAATTTTATGTAAGTTGTAACAATTTATGATGGCTGTATTGTCAATAGGTTGTGTCTTAACCTGGTATGATAATGAAATAAAAGTAATTTCACTCCAAGGAAAAACTGAGAACCTTTAAAATACTTTACTACAATTCCTTATACATTATGAACACAAAATGACATTTTTATATGGTCAAGAAAAAAGCCTTTTAAAGCTCACAAAGCAAGAAAAGCCCATATCAAACCTGTTTTTCTAACAACTAATTAGCTCTCAATTGCCAATGTGGAGGGAAAAGACCTCATAATATAAACTTTTGTTCTTGGAAATGTAAGACTGCACTTTTTATTTTTTAATCTATTTTTTAGCTGTATTCTAATTTATTGTACGCATTTCCCCAAACAGAAATACTAGAAAAGCCATAATTTTGATATAAAACTTTAATCTACTCACTTACAGTTCTGAAGTATGAAATTAAGAGATCTGTTATATATTAAGTCAAAAGTACTGTTAAGAACAGTCAGCTTTGTTAAGTACATCCTACTGCAATAAGAAAACCTACAGAGATGAGGTGGGGCAGCTGATGAGAGGAAGGGCGCCAGGTCTCTCCCAGAGGTGGGAAAAACCGTCCTGTAACACCGCCTGTGGTGATGGCTGCACTTACCTGTGAATACACTAAAACACTGAATTTTACACTCTAAATGGTGAATGTGTATCCAAAAACTTGTTAGTGAATGAAAAAATAAGACTGACTTTAAAATAAAAAGAGTAAAGACAGGGGCGCCTGGGTGGCACAGCGGCTGAGCGTCTGCCTTCGGCTCAGGGCGTGATCCTGGCGTTCTGGGATCGAGCCCCACATCAGGCTCCTCCGCTATGAGCCTGCTTCTTCCTCTCCCACTCCCCCTGCTTGTGTTCCCTCTCTCGCTGGCTGTCTCTATCTCTGTAGAATAAATAAATAAAATCTTAAAAAAAAAAAAAAGAGTAAAGACAAAGCAAAACAAAGGCAAATGACTCCTTCCTGCCAGTTCCAGAGCAAGATTTGAGCAGAAGCCCCTTCCCCACCCCCCATCCCCCCCTCCCAGCCTCCAAGAGGCACAGCTATAACCCTGGAGACAACACAGGGAAAGGTGAAGACAGGGAGGCAGACCAGGAGGGACCTTGGACCCCAGAGGTCACACAACAGTTCCCAATGTGCTCCTTCTGCCTCGTCTATCCCAAATTGTGTACTAGAGAGTCAGCAGCCAGAAAAACCAGGGACACAAACCAAAGAGAGCCCTAAGAACAGCCCAGTCCCTCCTGCCCATCCCTACCACTGTCACAGGAACCCAGAGGTAAAGTAAAGGCCCCTCAGGCCATACTGGAGGAGGCCACAGGCTGCAATAAACATGCACTGCTCCCCTCCCCAGACAAGGGGACATCAGCAGAGCCCCACGGGGCACCGCAGACCCCATCTCTGCCCAGCGGTAAAGCAGCACCCTCTCCCCCCCACATGTCAAAGGGAACCTGGCTTTCACCCCATCTGCCAGTAACAAGGCAGCACCACTTCATCCCACCTCCCCAACCCCCAGTCCCAAGTGGTGTCAGAGGGGGCCAGATAAAACACAAGATCTGAATAAAGTCCAGAGCCTCATAGCATAATACCCAAAATGTCCAGGACACAATCAAAAAACACTCATTATACCAAAAGCCTGGAACATCTCTACTCCTGAAGGAAAGATAATCAACAGATGCCACCATCAAAGGGATGTATGTGTTGAAATTATCTGACGTGGATTCTAAAACACCCGTCATAAAAATGTGTCGATGGGCAATTACAGACATACTTGAAGCAAATGAAAACTAACAGCTATTTCAGCAAAGAAAACTAATACGAAGAAGAATCTAATGGAAATTCTAAAACTAAAAAATACAATAATGGAGATTTGAAAACTTAATGCATAGGGTTCAGGGGCAGAAAAGGAGAGATAAAGGAAAAAATCAAGGAACTTGAAGAGTGAACAACAGAAACCACCCAATCTGGAGAGAAAGCGGCCTTAAAACAAATGAGGAGAAACTCAGGACCATATGAGACACAAGAAAAGATCTCACAAGGTGTCTCCAGAGAGAGTGTTAGATGAGATGAAAGAGGGTGGGGCTCAAAAAGTATTTAGACAAATAATGGCTGAAAACTTCTAACTTGACAAAAGATAAAAACTTGCAGATTCAATATGCTATGTGAACCCCAAACAGTATAAACCCAAAGAAATCTATGCCAAGGCCCATAATAATCAAACTACTGAACTAAAGACAAGAAAAAAAGCTTGGAACTAATGAGAAATGACATCTTACTCACAGAAAAAGAAAACATTCCAATGACATCAGATTTCTTTTCAGAAATTATGGAGGCCAGAATGAAGTAACGTAACATTTTCCAAGTGCTAAAATAGAAAAAGGACTGTCAACCCCAAATTGTGCATCTGGTGAAATTACCCTTCAGGAATGAAGAAGAAATAAGACCTTCTAAGATGAAAGAAAACTGAGAGAATTTGTTTTCAGCAGACCTACGCTAAAAGAATAACAAGGAATTCTTACAACAGAAATAATAAAATAGGGGCGCGTGGGTGGCTCAGTCGTTAAGCATCTGCCTTCAGCTCAGGGCGTGATCCCAGGGTCCTGAGATCGAGCCCCGCATCGGGCTCCCTGCTCCACTGGGAGCCTGCTTCTTCCTCTCCCACTCCCCCTGCTTGTGTTCCCTCTCTTGCTGGATGTCTCTCTCTCTGTCAAATAAATAAATAAAATCTTTAAAAAAAAAAAATAATAATAATAATAAAATAAAAACTTCAGGAACTTCAGGAAATAAGAGAACAACAGGAACAGTGAAAACATGGGTCAATATAACAGGCATTTCTTCTCCTTTTGAGTTTTCTAGATTATGTTTTGAGAGAGAGTAAAAATTAATACTGTCTGATGTGTAACCCTAATCATATATAAGGGAAATATTTACTTACTTTTGCATATGTAAAATATTTATGTAATTGTACAAGATAGTTACTTTACCAGCAGGGATGAGTAAAGGGATGTAAAGACATACGGATTCTTCACTTTACTAACACTGATAAAATATCAACACCAGAGGGGCGCCTGGGTGGCACAGCAGTTAAGCGTCTGCCTTCAGCTCAGGGCGTGATCCCGGCGATCTGGGGTCAAGCCCCACGTCAGGCTCCTCTTCTATGAGCCTGCTTCTTCCTCCTCCACTCCCCCTGCTTGTGTTCCTTCTCTCGCTGGCTGTCTCTATCTCTATCAAATAAATAAATAAAATCTTTAAAAAAATATATATATATATATCAACACCAAAATACTGTGATGAGCTACATACATATAATGTAATACCTAGAACTACCACTAAATAATACCTATACAAAGAGAAACAGTGGAAAAACACCACAGGTAAATCAAAATGGCATTCTAAAACATGTTCAAGTAACCCACAGAAAAACAGGAAAAGGAAAACAAAGAAACAACACAGCAATCAAAAAGGAAAATGGCAGATATAAGCCCTAACTTATCAATCATTACACTGAACATAAATGTTCCAAATATATCAATCATAAGACAAAGATTGGCACAGCGGATAAAAAACATAAGCCAACCACAAGCTGACTACAAGAAACTCACCTCAAATAGAAGTAGGCTGAAAGTAAAAGAATGGAAAATTAAATGCCAGGCAAACATTAATCAAAAGAAAGCATGAGTAGCTATATTAATGTCAGAAAAAGTAAAGCCCACAGCAAAAATATTACTAGAGACAGATGGAAATTTATAATAACAAAAGCATCAGTCCATCAAAACAGAGCAATCCCAAACATGTATGCAACAAATGATGGACTGGCAGAACAGTAAAGAAAAAATTGATAAAACCAAAAGGAAAAATAGACAAATGCACAATTACAGGTAGAAACTTCAACAACCCACCCTCAACAGCCAAGAGAACAACTAGACCATAAACTAGCAAAGATAGCTAACAGGATCTAATCAACATTTCAGAACATTTCACCCAACGACAGCATAATACACTTTCTTTTGGGCCCTAAAATTCTTACCAATATAGACCATATTCTCGGTTACAAAACCAACCACCAAAATTAAATGAAATAACACGAAGCATGTTCTTTAACCACAAAGAAACCATGCTAGAAATTAGTAACAGAAAAATAACACCAAATTTTCCATATACACTCCTAAATAATCCATGAGACAAAGGGGAAGTCTCAAAGTAAAACGAAATGCCAAAATTTGTGGGACACAGATAAATCAGTGCTGAGAGGGAAATTTACAGCACCAAATGCTTACGTTAAAAAGAGGGAAAGTCTCCAATCAATAATCTGAACTCCCACCATACGAAGCAAGAATGATAAGAGAAAAATAAACCTAAAAAGCAAGCAAAAAGAAGGAAAAAATAAAGCACAGAAATAAAACTGAGAACAAAACTACAAAAAAATAAGAAAAATAAAAGATGACTCTGAAAAAAAATCAAACCTCTAGTAAGACTAACCAACAAAAGAGTGAAGACACAAACTACCAATATCTGAATGAAACAACATCAAAAAGATAGTAAGAGAATACTACGAACAACTCTACACACATAAATATGGCAACTTTCCTGAAAAGGACCAATTCCTCAACTGGCACAATCACAACTCACCCAAAACGAAATAGCTCATTTGAATAGCCTAGTTAACTATTAAAGAAACTGAGTTTGTGAATTCAAACACACAAAAAAGAAATCTCTAGGTCCAGATGGTTTCACTGGAAAATTCTACCATTTAAAGAAGTTAACAGCAACTCTAGTTGACGTCTTCCAGAAAGCAGGAGAGAACGGAACGCTTTCCAAGTCATCTCATGAGGCCAGGTATCAGGGGTAAAATCTGACAGTCACTGCCATTCTATTCATGGAAGAGAAACATTTACAATCAAGTGCAGTCTGTGCTCTGAGGGGAACAGGGGTCAGCAGGAGCCAGCAGGGGCATCTAATTCTATCCTGGCTGGGGCTGAGATAATGGGAGGCTTCAAAAGAAAAGTAATTTTAGATGCTGACAGAGTCAGGAATATAGCCATTGAAATATGGAGATTTTAAGTGCCAGAAGAAACAGCTAGAAGAATCCGAAGTGCATACTTCTGGAGTGAGAGGCTGGGGTAAGGAGGAAGAAACAAGCAGAGTATAGAGCCACAGTATCTTCTCAAAAGCCTTTTACCATCTGTAACTACGATAAAATACAACCGAACTTCACAAAATAAAGTAAAAGCACAACTTCCACTCAAGATCCATCTCTCCCTGCTCCTCATAACTAAGTCCAACTATAAGCTTGGAAATAAAGCAAGAGCCAAGCAAAAGAGAGCTCTGGAAGGTGGTAAGAAGGCAGCAGTTAAGAGGAAGATGGTTGGGCTGGCCTAAGACTGAGGATCAGAGAAACAACACGGTGGCAGGACATCCTACATGCCCTCACCCAACAGAAGGAAGGAGACAGGCTGGCATTCCCTAACTCCCAACCTAGCAAGAAAAGGCAGACCAGAAGGATCATTCCTCCCTTGGAGGGAGCAAGAGTCCACCACCACCAGCAAGAGAGATCAACAAGTGCCGTGGGAAATGGCATCCTTCCCCATGGTCCTAAGACTCCCCTGTCCCATCAGGGGACACTGGTGCATCCGGGCAGTACCAATTAAAGGAACCCTGCCACAAAAAGAGGTTAGAAGCCTCAGAAAGCCCCTGTGTCCCCATGGGCCTGAGATACCCCTCTCTCACCAGGAGGGCAACCAGGCAGCATCAACAGGCACAGCCTCACTTCAGAAGCAGCCAGTCCAGGAAACTGCTTCTATTCAGGGCCTGAACTCCCCTCCTCTGCCACCAGAGACCAGAGCAGCAGGAGGCACCAGCAAGAGGGACTGGGATGGCCACAATGGTGCTGAGACTCCTCCCCTAACCAGACACACCAGAACAGCCAGCAGGCACATGCAGAGCGGGTACAAGCAGAACCACTGCCCCCATCCAACGAAGCCTTTTCATCACACGGACTGACCATTCCTTCTCTTACCAAGACACTGGGCCTGGGGAAATCACCTCTTCCTCATAAGCAGAGATAAGAAAGAGTCCCAGTACACCACATAAACCACACACACCAAAAATCATAGCACAAAATTAAACTGTCACTGGAATCACAGCCCACAAATGTAGGCCAGGACCTATAGGCTAAATCTAAACAGGGTGATCACCTGCTAAAGTAAAAGACATAATCAGAACCCATGTTCTCCAAACATAATAGACAACACGTCCAGGATAAAATAAAAAATCATCAGCATACCAAGAACCAGAAGATTCACAGTGTGCATTAGAAAAGATGATCAACAGACACCAAAACTCGATTAACTCAGATACTGGAATTATGTGACAATCATTTTAAGCAGCACACATAAACATGCTTCAACAACCAATTACAAACTCTCTTGAAACAAACAGAAATTATAAAACTGGGGGCGCCTGGGTGGCACAGCGGTTAAGCATCTGCCTTCGGCTCAGGGCGTGATCCCGGTGTTATGGGATCAAGTCCCACATCGGGCTCTTCCGCTATGAGCCTGCTTCTTCCTCTCCCACTCCCCCTGCTTGTGTTCCCTCTCTCGCTGGCTGTCTCTATCTCTGTCAAATAAATAAATAAAATCTTTAAAAAAAAAGAAATTATAAAACTGACAAATACGCTAGTAAAAATGAAACACTGCTGCATGGGATCAACAGAAGAGTGAAGATGACAAAGGACAGAATTAGGGAATCTGAGAACAAATCAATACAATTCACACAATCTTAACACAGACAAAAGAAACCAGGTGGAAACCTAAGGGAATTATGTACCACTAACAAGAGATCCAACATTTGTATCATCCCAGTACCAGCAGGAGAGAGAGAAGACAGTGGAAACCAGTCCTTGAAGAAACTCCCTAACTTTGGTGAAACAAAACCCAACAGATTAAAAATCTTACTAAATACCAACCAAGATAAACCAAAAGAAATACACACCAAGATACATCACAGTTCAACTTGTAAAAATGAAAGACAAATAAAACCTTGAAAGCAGTCAGAGAGAAATTACTCATTACCTGCAGGAAACACCAACTCCAGCAGCAGTGAGCTTCTCATCAGGAATCATGAAGGCCAGGCGGACAGTAACCAGTTTTCAAGGCTAATGAAAGAACTGTCAACCAAGAATTCTATATCCAATACATCCATCCTCCAGGAATGAAGGGGAAATAAAAACATTCTAAGGTGGAAGAAATTTCAAGATTGGCTATAGGAAGCACTTCAAATAGAAAGGAAAAAGAATCCTGGAATACCAGGAAAGAAGAATAACAGAGCAAAAACAGGGGTATATAAGTACATTAGACTATCCTTATAATCATGAGTTTTATAAATGATATCTGATGATTTAAACAAAAAACGTAACACCATCTGATAAGACATAATATTTAAAGTGTAGGGAGAGAAGATGGGTAAAGGGACCAAAATGCAAGTAAGGTTTACACAGTCTACTCTACAGACAAAAATACTAATCCCAACACCCCTTGGTGATAAGTCACATACATATACTGCAATACCCAATAGAGCAAACACTACAAAAACTACAAAAAGACCTACACTCAAAAACACCGTAGAGATAGCCAAAAAAACGTTCAAATAACCTAAAGGAAGGCAAAAAGAGAAACAGAAGAGGAATGAGGATCAGAAGAAACAGAAAATAAACAAATAATAAAATAGCACCCACGCTATAATACAGCAATAATTAACTTAAATGTAGAGTCTAAATATCCCAATCCAGAGACTGACAGAAAGCATAATGGAAAACCAGGATCCAACAAAGAGACTCACTTCAAATTCAACTTAGGTTGAAAGAGAACACATGCAAACACTCATCCACAATAAAGTAGGAGGAGATTTCAGAGCAAAGAAAATTACCAGAGACAAAGAAGAACATTATGTAACAGAAGAAACAATCCACCAGAAGACATAAGAATCCTAAATATGTACACACCAAATGACAGAACCTCAAAATACCTGCAGGAAAAACTGAAATGCAAACCGCGATGGAAACCTATTGTGAAATAAGCAGCATATTTCCAAATAATGATCTCCCAAAATCAACCACTCAGAGAATTACGCAATCACTGTTATAGGTAATATCAGGGAGGAAAAGAGAAATGGTACTTCTGGAGAACCCACTTCTGGACAAACACTAAACACAGGCACCTTAGTAGGTTCTTCTGTAACCTTTCTCCATCCTGTAGGAAAACCACAGCTTCCCCCATATTACATCCCAGGAAATGGGGGTTCGGGTTAATGAAGTCAAACAGCTAGTCAGTAAATGAGATCCAATTCAGCTCCACAATACATACATTCAGACTCTACGTTACAGCTTCTCAAATAGGCCAGAACAGAAGTTACTCTAAAACTCGAATCCTGAAGGACCTGGATATTAAAATATATAGTTTTTTCCTCTTCTGTACTAAAAGCTAACAGATTCTGGGACATCTGTTCAACGCTTGATTTCGGCTCAGGTCGTGATCTAAGCTGGTGAGATCAAGCCCCGCCTGGGACTCCACGCTCAGCGGGGAGTCCGCTTGAGATTCCCTCGCGCGCTCTCTAATAAATAAATCTCTAAAAAAAAGTTAATTGCTTCTACGATTCCTTAGGAATAAAATTTCGATTAACTGTAGAAGCCAGTATTTCCTCTTTTTATAAGTTTCTTTTTTATAAAATGCAGTATTAGGGCGAAAAGTAAGTTAAATGTGAGCTGAAATCAACTAGGGGACAAAGCTTCCATTTAAATGAAAGGTCTGTATGTTTTAAATGTACGACTAAACTGTGGTCCCATTAAACAATCTAACCTTGTCAAGTTCCGTTTCCCATTGCTAAAAGCAAAACCTCTGGTCAACAAACAATACTCTGTAAACACACGATTAAATGCACATGTACTTGGCACATAAACTGAGCCGTCTGCATTTGCAACAGGCCGTGCTTCACTCAGGTTTGTGTTTCGTGTCTGCACCTTCACGGTCTCTACTGGAACCGCACTGAAGCTCGGACACCAGCAGCGTCTGCTGGATGGGCGCACCGCCCGCCCGGCTCACGTGAGAGCGCCGCAGCGGCACGCCCGCCCCCGTCCCGTGTGCGTCGGACGGCCAGGGCACCCCAGGACGAGGGCGGAGCTGGGGGCGACCCCCGCCCGTCCCCGACACGGTGTCCCGGAGCCTCTCCCACAGGGTGGCCGTCCCCCCAAAGTCGGAACGCGCGCCGGAGTCGGAAGCACTGTGCGCGGACTGCGGGCGGGGACAGACCAGCCGGCCGGGGGTGCGGGGGCCCCCGACAGGGCGCGGGGGGAGGGGCGCCGCGGGAGGAGGGAGGTCTCCGCCGTCGTTACCTGCTGGGCCGATCGGCCCCCGGCCCCGCCGCGCTGTAGTAAGCCGCGCGTTTGCGGCTGGCCGCGGCCGCCGCGCTGCGCACCGGGTACAGAGGGATCTGGTCCGCCATGTTCCGGCCGCCACCTTCCCGCCCCTCCCCGCTCCACCTCAATTCGCTGCCTTTCCCCGCCCTCTCCGCTCAGCTCCAACCCGGCTGAGGAGCCGCCCGCGCTTCCTTGCCCGCCCCCCAGGCGTCGGGGCTCGATAGCGTCACGGCGCGTCGACGCCTGATGACGACAGCGTGCGGCGAAGGTAGGGCGCAAAAGGCAGCGGCGTTACGAGGCTCCGTCCCGCGTCCGGGTCCGATGACGTTACCGCGCGGCGCGGGCGCGAGCGGGGTCTGTGTCGCTCCGAGGCTCCGCCCCCCGTGCGCCCGGGCCGGATGGCGTCATCGCGCGGTCTGCGCGCGCGCGGAGGCAGTGTGTCTGGGCGACCCCGCCCCCTGGGCGCTGGGCGTGCGCGCCGCGAGGCCGGCCCCGGGCTGCGCTGCAGGTGCATGTGTCTGGCGGCGGCCGCGAGTCCAGTGCTTCCCCGACGCGGGGGACTTTGCGGCCCTTTAGCCCGCCGCCTTGTGTGGCTTCTCCTGCGCACAGGTGTGTTCGGCTTTGTCCCGCACCTACGGAGTAAAATTCCCATAAATGGCCTCCAAAGAGTGGGCTAACAGTCAAGTCTAGAGAGGTCTCAACTTTGCTGTCGTGTTGTTGAAGTTTGTTATTAATTTATAGCTTGGAAATGTGGTCTGAGCTCTCTCCATGCTTTAAAGTTGAGGTTCTCTTCTGATCAAAAATATAGCCAGCTTTCTGCAGTGTCCTTGTCCCCGGACCGACACGGGTCCTGTCCCTGCTCCCCCAAGTCATAATATTTGACCCAAAAACTTAACTTCCAATGGCCTACTGTTGGCGGAAACCTTGACGATAACATAAACGGTGATGAACACGTTTTGTATGTTGTATGTATAACAAACTGTATTCTTAACGATGAAAAGCTAGGGAAAAGAAAATGTTATAAAGGAACACATAAGTTAGAGAAAGTACATTTACAGCACTGTTAGTATATTTATTGGGAAAAATCCCCATAGAAAACCGTGTTATTCAAGGGTCATGTACGTTGGCGAATAGGTTTTCTACTCCAAGATGGAAATAGTAAAGGTACAGAGGTGTTCAGGGAGCCCTCCTTCTAACCCACCCCAGTAGGTGGTCATTTTCTGAATGCTTGGTGAGAGTCTGTTTGGGGGCACCTTTTTCATGGGGTCACTTCTCAAGAGGACGCTCACTCTGAAGAGCCCCAGGGGCCCCACGTGTTTGAAGGAATAGCCTCCTGCACAACACCTGTCTCTCCTAGCATCCCACAGTCTGTCCTCTTCGAAGTTCCCTAGACTGCTTCCTGGACCCCATCAGGCAACCAAGGACGGTCAGAAGTACCTCAGACAAATTGGAAAGTCTCCTCTACCTCCTCTGCAAATTGGAAAGATGCTTATTCTAAAGAGCTCTAGGGGCGCCTGGGCGGCGCAGTAGTTAAGCGTCTGCCTTCGGCTCAGGGCGTGATCCCAGCGTGCTGGGATCGAGCCCCACATCAGGCTCCTTCGCTAGGAGCCTGCTTCTTCCTCTCCCACTCCCCCTGCTTGTGTTCCCTCTCTCGCTGGCTGCCTCTGTCAAATAAACAAATAAATAAATAAATCTTTAAAAAAATAAAAAAAATAAAGAGCTCTAAATTTCTAAAAGTGGAAAATCCCACCTTAATAGGATGCTTCCCAGTCTGAGACTTTCAGTGTTTCCCCTTTGTACTTGATAAAACTTAATTTCCTTTCTAAAACCCTTGAACTTCTGGTAAAGTACAAGTGACATCAGAAGGGCTCCTTTGCTGCAAGGTAATGAGTAAACAGCCTTTATTAATTTTGTCTTGGAGGTGGTTTTGTTTTTGATAGTTTGAGGTATTTATTTCAATGACTTTATTTTTTTATTTTGAAGATTCCTCATCGATCCTTTTTCACATCCATCTATTCTTATTTCATTTCTGTTTGGTTTCTTACTTTCAATTATCTAAGGAGAAGAAAACAGTTTGGTTGTTGATTTGTTAACTTTCTTAGCATTGGATTTCTTCAGATGTCTTGGAATTTAGGTTTGTAGGCAGTGGGCAAGAGATACTTGCTCTTCCCCCCCTTCCCCTCCACCTCCTCACTCTTCCCTAGTTAGTAGCGTTGCTGCTGCTTTCACCTTCAGCCCAGAACTGGGACCCACATGGCATGTCAAGGCTTTCAGTAACAGGGATAGCATGTCAGATGCGGGGTCTGCAGGCAGTGGGATTCATTTTTGATCTTCAGTTTGGGTCTATGTCTTCGTTCCAAGCCCCACCCTGTTTTGTTTTGTTTTGTTTGTTTTATAATTTTTATTTTGTTATATTAGTCACCATACAGTACATCCCCAGTTTTTGATGCAATGTTCCATGATTCATTATTTGCATGTAACACCCAATGCACCATGCAATATGTGCCCTCCTTAATACCCATCACCAGCCTATCCCAATCCCCCCCTCCTCCCCTCTGAAGCCCTCAGTTTGTTTCTCAGAGTCCATAGTCTCTCATGGTTCATTCCTCCTTCTGTTTACCCCCTCTTCATTCTTCCCCTCCTTCTCCTACCGATCTTCCTATTTCTTATGTTCCATAAATGAGTGAAACCATATAATAATTGTCTTTCTCTGCTTGACTTATTTCACTTAGCATAGTCTCCTCCAGTCCCTTCCATGTTGCTGCAAATGTTGGGTAATCGTTCTTTCTGATGGCTCAGTAATATTCCATTGTATATATGGACCACATCTTCTTAATCCAGTCATCTGTTGAAGGGCATCTCGACTCCTTCTGCACTTTAGCTATTGTGGACAATGCTGCTGAGAACATTGGGGTGCATATGGCCCTTCTCTTCACTACGTATCTTTGGGGTAAACACCCAGTAGTGCAATTGCTGGATCATAGGGTAGTTCAATTTTTAACTTTTTAAGGGACCTCCACACTGTTTTCCAAAGTGGCTGTACCAACTTGCATTCCCACCAACAGTGTAAGAGGGATCCCCGGGACGCCTGGGTGGCACAGTCGTTAAGCGTCTGCCTTCGGCTCAGGGCGTGATCCCGGCGTTCTAGGATCGAGGCCCACATTACGCTCCTCTGCTGGGAGCCTGCTTCTCCCTCTCCCACTCCCCCTGCTTGTGTTCCCTCTCTCGCTGGCTGTCTATGTCAAATAAATAAATAAATAAAAATAATATATTAAAAAAAAAAAGAGGGATCCCCTTTCTCCACATCCTCTCCAATGTTGGTTGTTTCCTGCCTTGTCTATTTTTGCCATTCTAACTGGCGTAAGGTGGTATCTTAGTGTGGTTTTGATTTGAATTTCCCTGATGGCTAATGATTTTGAACATTTTTTCATGTGTCTGTTAGCCATTTGTATGTCTTCATTGGAAAAGTGTCTGTTCATATCTTCTGCCCATTTTTTGATTTGTTTATTTGTTTCTTGTGTATTGAGTTTGAGAAGTTCTTCGTAAATCTTGGATACCAGTCTTATCTGTAGTGTTATTTGCAAATATCTTCTCCCATTCAGTGGGCTGCCTCTTAGTTTTTCTGACTGTTTCCTTGGCTGTGCAGAAGCTTTTTATCTGGATGAAGTCCCACAAGTTCATTTTTTCTTTTGTTTCTCTTGCCTTTGGGGATGTGTCATGAAAAAGGTTGCTTTGGCCGATGTTGTAGAGGTTGTTGCCTATGTTCTCCTCTAGAATTTTGATGGATTCCTGCCACACATCGAGGTCTTTCATCCATTTGGAGTTTATTTTTGTGTATGGTGTGAGATAGTGGTCAAGTTTCATTCTTTTGCATATAGCTGTCCAATTTTCCCAGCACCATTTATTGAAGAGACTGTCTTTTTCCCACCGGATGTTTTCTCCTGCTTTATCAAATATTAGTTGCCCAAAGAGCTGAGGGTCCATTTCTGGGTTCTCTATTCTGTTCCATTGGTCTATGTGTCTGTTTTTGTGCCAGTACCATGCTGTCTTTGTGATCACAGCTTTGTAGTACAGCTCGAAATCCGGCATTGTGATGCCCCCAGCTTTGTTTTTCCTTTTCAACAATTCCTTGGCTATTTGGGACCTTTTCTGTTTCCATACAAATTTAAGAGCTGTTTGTTCCAGTTCTTTGAAAAATGTCATTGGTATTTTGATCGGTATAGCATTGAAAGTGTAGATTGCTCTGGGTAGCATAGACATTTTAACTATGTTTATTCTTGCGATCCATGAGCATGGAATATTTTTCCATCTTTTTGTGTCTTCTTCAATGTCTTTCAAGAGTTATCTGTAGTTTCTAGAATATAGATCCTTTATGTCTCTGGTTAAGTTAATTCCAAGATAGTGTATGATTTTTGGTGCTATTGTAAATGGAATGGATTCCCTAATTTCTCTTTCTTCAGTCTCATTGTTCGTGTATAGAAATGCAACTGATTTCTGAGCATTGATTTTGTATCCCGCCACATTACTGAAATGTTCTATGAGTTCTAGTAATTTGGGAGTGGATTCTTTGGGGTTTTCTATATGGAGTATCATGTCATCTGCGAAGAGAGACATTTTGACTTCCTCTTTGCTGATTTGGATAACTTTTATCCCTTGTTGTTGTCTGATTGCTGTTGCAAGGACTTCTGGTACTATGTTGAATAATAATTAAGTCCCCACCCTGTTGAAAGGCCCTAGGCAGCTGTCAGTAACGGGGTTGTGTTGGTTGTTTCGTTTAGCTTCCCACTCCATGGAGGACAGCCTCACCCAAACACGTGGGGTGAGCACATCACCCACTCCCATGGCCAACTTCCAGCCTCAGAAGCCAGCCGCCTGGAGCGACTCTCACCTCTGCTTCTGGTCCAATAACTTTGGTGTTTCCAAGCCCTGCTGTGTCTTTCTGTTTTCTATTTCCATAATTTATAAATCCATTACGACTGTGTGTTTGAAGCAGCATGTTCAACATAAACTTTTAGACTCATCGTGACTATTTTCATGTAGTATGTTCTCAACTTAAAACTTATTTACTAAAAAGTTAGTATTCTTAAGTAGTTGCTCCTTTCTGGTTCCAGTTTGCTATTTTGCTGCTTTTTATGTGGCTTGAATACAGGCCACTTTGTGGACACCACTCTCAAAGGACACAGTGACCTTCTATTTGCAGAACTTGTGCTCATTCTTTCCCTTACCCAGACTCACTGCGGCCGCTGACATTGTAAAGCAGCTCCTCCGCTCTTTGAGCAGCTTCTGACATTGTTACCCCGAGGGCTCAACCGCACTCCACAGCAGACGCTGTTAACACAGCGGTTCAACCACACTGAAGAGTTAACATTGTCACAACAGGCCCTTCACGTTTTTCCCTTCTTTGATAACTTTGAGACAAATCCTCTGACTCTCCCCCTTCATGAACTCGCTCTGTCCTGGGTATTTCTCTTTTGTCGCCTGCCCTCTTTAAATAAGAACCCTCGAGTCTGTTTTCTAAATTCTGACCTCTCCCGGCTGCACTTCCGCAATTGCTGACTTAGTTTAGTTTAGCCAAGACTCTCCTTTCCCGTTTTGTGCCGTGGTGAGAGCAGGTTTGGTGGGGATACAAATGTGACAAAGACAGCGTCTGCCCCGCGGAAGGTTCCTTCTGGGCAAGGAGGCACAGCCGGAAACTGCCGGCTGTAACTCGGGCCACGTACACGATGTGAGCCTCTCGCTCTGTCTGTGAGGATCTTAGCAGGAGCTGGACGGCCTGCCGCAGTGTCCGGCTGAAGAGTTTAGTTGAGGGCCTGTTTACAGATGCGTGGCTGGGAAGGAAAAACCACAGCAGTTTGAGGGACATCCGGTGACAGGTAGACTGGAAACCATTATCACCTCCAGGCTCCGAGAGGTGGGAAGAGGAAGGGTACTACTGGAGCCAGGCGGAGTCCAGGAGCCGGACCGCCCCCCCGACCCCTGCCCAGAGGCACTGAGGCCATAGAGCCCGGGTCAGCACACTGCTCACAGGTAAAATCTACCTGTCGCCTGTTTGGTACAGATAGTTTGTTTAGACATAACCACGCTATTTTATCGGTGTGTCATCTATGGCCGCTTTCAAGCTACGATGGTGGAGGCGAGGAGGCCTTACGAAGGTCCTATGACCACAAAGCCTATGTGGCCCTTTACAGGGAAGGCTTGCCAACCCCATTACAGAGGCGCGTGGCCTTCCTAATACCTGGGGACGGGAGGGGGCGCGTGCCCTGACAGCACAGGTACAGAATGCTTCTGTGGGGACAGCACTTCCCTAGATCAGTCACTGAAGGAATAATGAGAGAAGGCGTGATAACCAGTTAATGGAGGGGAGTGGAGTGACAGAGAATACTTGATTAATCTTTAGGAAGGCATGGAAGGAGTTTTTCTTAAAAAGAACAGATGGAGGAAAGAGTAAACCAATAAGACGGTAGCGTCCCACCTGAATGCCAGTTTCCGTCTGTTAAACGTAAGCAGACCAAGTGTGCCAAGAGTCAGATTGTCAGACTGGAGCACAACCCAAATCCAAACAGACGTCTGAGGTCTAAGAGGAGGCGGGGAGTGAAAGGCTAGAACGTACAGAGCACGCGATCACTGGCCACAGTCACGCGTCGGTGAGTGTCCCTCGACTCCGCAGACGAAGACCCCGAGGCACAGCGTGGCACGTAGCTGCCCTGGGTCACAGCCAGAACTCGAATCCAGGCTCCAAAGGCCACGTTTAGACTTGAAACCAGAGTTGCCAGCTGCGCCTCAGAAAGAGAATGCTGACCGCCAGAGCTTGGACACACGGCAACAGGAGGCTGGCCTGTCCTTCCTTCTCGTAAAAGGGCACAGGCCTCCCAAAGACTGGGAGAATGTACTTCGTTCTACTGACTGTGCACTATTCAGTAGACGTCCCCCACTTAGTGAAATTACACGTTAGAGTGAAGATTTTTGCCAGTAGAGAAGCAAATAATTTCTGTCCAGGAAGAAAATAGAACATCAAAGGATATAGTCTATTGTCCTTTAGGCTCGTAACCAGTTTTGTGTCTAACTCAGCAACCTGACCCTAACGTCTATGAATTCTAGGTCCTGAAAAACTCTCTGAGACTGTCTTAACGGCTTACTCATTGCATCTTCCCCCAGGATCTTCCTCCTGATTCGTAAGTTTGTAAAACTTTGCAGGTATGCGTTATGTACCCACATGAGGGTTACTTTACCTCTTCAGAAATTAGGTTGTAGCCCTTCCTGTTCTCCACCATGGAACAGGCTCAAGAGGAAAAGGAGAAGCCCGCGCGGGAACATCACATCTGTGAGCTCTGCCTCCACGTCCGTGTGGGGACAGCGGAGACAGACCCAACCTGGAGGCCAGACCCCTGTGTTCTCCAGAGCTCGATAGGCCGTCAGAGCCTTTGGCAGCAGGAGAAATGAAACACAGTCTGTGGGGCCAAGGCAGAAGAAACCCGGAGAAAGGTCTAAAGGTGCAGGAGTACGAGTTAAGAAGAAATAACTTCTCCGATGATGGAAACTTTGGCTTTAGGATCCAGGAGCACATTGATCTGGGATCAAATGTGATGCAAGCAGTGTGGTGCTGGGTGGGCCCGTTTCTGCATTGCAGGCAGGATGCTCAGGACACGCCCCACGGGGACCAAACCCAGATTCGGCAAAGAGGAGGCCATGTGCTGGTTCCAGCAGGAACGTGATGGGATCATCCTCCCTGGCAAATAAACGCCTTTTCTATCCAATAAAAACTTTTCAGTGAAATGTTTAAAAAGAAAGTATACTTTAGCAAAAAGAAAGATTTTCAAATGTCAAAGAAGAGCTTCACTATATATTTTTTAAATGGATGACGGTCGGCACCATATCATGGAATTTAAATGTCACTCAATACATTTTAAAAAGTGATGTCATGGGCACCGGGCTCAGTGGTTCAGTCCACTGAGCGTCTGACTCTTGATTTCGGCTCAGGTCATGATCTCAGGGTCATGGGATCGAGCCCTGTGTCAGGCTCCAACTCAGTGCAGAGCCTGCTTGAGAGTCTCTCTCTCCCTCTGCTCTTCCCCTGCTTGCACTCTCTAAATACATACATACGTACATACATACATACATACATGCTTTTTAAAAAAGGTGATGTCACAGTTCCATTTTTTTTTTTTTTGAAAGATTTTATTTATTTGACAGAGATAGAGACAGCCAGCGAGAGAGGGAACACAAGCAGGGGCAGTGGGAGAGGAAGAAGCAGGCTCATAGCGGAGGAGCCTGATGTGGGGCTCGATCCCATAACGCTGGGATCACGCCCTGAGCCGAAGGCAGATGCTTAACCGCTGTGCCACCCAGGCGCCCCTCACAGTTCCATTTTTAAATGTAAATATAACATGCCACAAATGTATCATTTGTAACTATTCACAGTTACAGTGAAAACGTTCAGCTGTCTATATAAACCAAGTGAAGGGATCCAGACTTTTCTGAAGTTCTTTTAGGGGGTCACTGAGCACAAAAGTTTGAGGACTGCTATTGTAATGCACAATAGTTTTTAGAAAAACTACCGTCAAAGATGAATCTTGTGAAAAACTCTTAAATGCGTTGCTAAAGGCCCATTTAGCACTCCTTATTTCTGCGGCCACTTTCTTTGCTTTGTTCTCTGGGGCTCTGCCCAGGACGGCTTTCCTCTCACGCAGCAGCTGTGATGGAAAGGTGTGAAGCTCTTACTCAGCAGTTACCGTCACTCCCACCCTCTCTACCCCACATCTGAATTCACAGCGTCCCAATGCGGACCGAAGTAGGAGATGTCCAACACCACGTGTCACCCTTGGACAGAATGTACGTGGGAGGGGAAAGGCTGACTACCCTCCTAATGTGTGAAGCCTGGATCCGTTACAAAAGGAGAAACGTGGAACTATAGTACAATAAGCTTTTCATTCATTTTCCTACAGGAGGCACTCACATTAATTACAGGAGGCTCTTAATTTAAAAAATACATTTTGTGCAGAATTTATTCCAGCATTTCATTTTCTGAAAGAAGAATATAGGTCAACCACAAAAATGTGTGTGCATGTGAGCATGTGTGCAAGTGTGTGAATGGGCATGTGCACACGTAGCATTTATAGGGCACATACAACTTCAGTTGTACCCTGGAAAGCCCGAGGCCTCGGAGCAGAGCTCCTCGCAGCTGAGGTGCATGGAGAGCGATGTATCTAGAAGAGCCCTACTTTTCTTTAAACCACACATTCACTTACTGTTGTAAAGGACCATGGACACGTCAACTATTCCATCAAAATGGGAAAAATGTGATTAATAGCTTCTCAAGGAGAGTTTCAAAGGATTGCCTGCAGAATAAAGAAACTAGAGTCCAAGTGGACTCTGGGGTCCCGTTACGGTTCGTTGGGGTTTGGGACCAATACGGCTGTTCTGTATCAACAGCCGTGTGACGAACAAGGTCTGTCCACCTTTAATTTTAACACTGGCAAACCTCTTCCCAGACACAACACCATCGTCTCAATGAAGACAAAAACGGGAAGTCTCTTAAGAGAGCTCTAGAAGAAATACATTCTTGTATTGAAATCTAATTTTTGTCTCTACCATGTCAGGCATGTGAAGCAAATACCTTAAATTCTTAATGAGAAGTTATTCATACTGAGTAGGCTTCTTGCAAACTTCGAAGCCCACTGATATTGTATAGGATATTTTCTTTTTTAAATTTATTTTTAATTAAATGTTATTATTATGGCAGCATAGTAGGCGTACAATGTTACCTTAGTTTCAGGTGTGCAACATAGTGATTCAACACCTCACTACATTACTCATCTTTTACCGTGAAATGTTCTTATGGTATTTTATTGAGAACACTCCCTATGCTGTACTCTTCATCCACAGGACTCATTTATTTGACAACTGGAAGTTTGTACCTCTTGACCCCCCCCCCACCATCACCCCTGCTGGCAGCCTCACTTTATTCTCCGTGTTCTGCTCCAGGCTCGCCTCCTCGGGCGAGGAAACCCGTCAGGCCCCCTTGGCCCTTTTTACCGTCGTCGCGCTGAGCCTGCTGCCTTGCCACAGCAGGCCTGGCGGGAGCATTACCCACTAGTGATGATTTTGGGATGAGTGCCGGGTTCTGACAAACCCCCATCCGCATGCTCAGAGCTGACTTTTTGCAGGGCATCTGGCCGTGGTTTTCAAGACTCAGGCCTGGACAAGGCTTCCCACCTGGCTGTGGCTGGGCTGGGCTGGGCTGGGCTGGGCCCCCCCCCCCCGCTCCCCCGCACCCCGGGGACAACACTGCGCTTCTCAGGCCTTCTGTCATTTTGCCACCTGGACTTGACCGCAGCCACAAGGGACAGAAGAATGTCAAGGGACCCCCGCCACTTGGCTCAGTGTGGGCACGGTGTCTCTCAACCAATACCGTTGGAATGAATGGCCCTCCCACCTCGTTATGTGTATTGTGCCATGGCACTATAGACTCGTTATTTCCCGCACCCTCTGATGCCCCCGCCACTCTCCAGCCATTATCACGCAGAAGCAGGTGCCTTCTCTGTGCCTCTCCTGTGAAATTCCAGTGTCTGAGGTGCTGTGTGCGGATCCTCAGGACACATCGAAGGCCTCATTTATCACCCCTCCTGGCTGAATCTCTGAGTCCGATGCTCCGATTTCCTAAGATGTCACAAATCTTTGAAAATGTATCTGTGACCTCAGTGAAGATGAGGGGTCCTACACGAGATGCCCCCAATTCAGAATTGAAGTCGTCTCTCATCCGTAACTGCCGGCTCTCCACTCCAAACTCCCTGATTACGCAGGAGAGGAGAGGAGAGGCGAGGCAGCAATTACTTATAATAACTTTATTAGGTATAATTTGCATCGACCCTCTGAAAGGATCGCGTGCGCTTCTGAGAGCTGCATCGTAAATCCATGCTTGACCCTGCCCCGTCCTCTCCGTGCACAGCAGTGTCCCTTTCTTCCTGGGAAGGACAGGTACAATTTGTCACCACACAAATTATACATGCTTGCTGTTGACATTCTTTTATCAGATAAATTACTCGTACTTATTATGCGGAAGGCAGTTTCCATGCGATTTTCACATAATGAAAGTCTGGGTGTAGGCTAACACGGAGAGAGCTGGCTGTCCTTCGACTGTGGACGCAGAGATGCACGTCCTGACGGCACATGTCCACGGCTCTTCTCTGGGATGAAAGCTGACATTTTTGGTGCCCCCACTTACAGCTCTGTGCCTTTGCTTGGCCGCCGTTGCCTGTGGTGGCACGGGTACTGTGTGGCCCTAAACACAGACGCCCCCGCTCCGTGCTCTCGAGGGACAAAGCCAGGGCTGATAGGGCAGGAAGCGACATCTAAGTGTCACTTCCAGCAACGTCTAGCACTCAGGAGAAGCTTTACGCAATGTGCTGCTGGCATTGCAAACCTGCCGCAGAAACTCCCACGCTCTCAATGACAAAGAAACGCAAAATTCAAGGAAAGACCCCAAAAAGCACTTCCAACCTGTTTTCTTTTAAAGGGGGGGGGGATAAAATTTAAAACGTTTTTTAAAGGTTTATTTATTTTAGAGAGAGAGGAAGAGAGAGAGCTGAGCGGGAGGGGCAGAGGGAGAATCTCTGGCAGACTCCTTGCTGAGCGTGGAGCCTGACACGGGGCTTGATCCCTTGACCCTGAGTTCATGACCTGAGCCAAAACCAAGACTCTGATGCCTAACTGACTGAGCCACCGAGGCGACCCTAAAACATTTTTAAAGCAGAAAGTTTTCTTCCCTCACAAGAATAATTTGTGCTCAGACCGAATGGCTAAGTGGTGAGGGCTCAGGCTCAGCGCCAGAGTCCCCACCTCACGGTGCCGCTGGCACCAAGAGCCTGCTGACCGGCCTTCCGGAGCCCGGCCTTGTCACCTGCTTGGTGGGGACAGAGGTGCCTGTCCACCAAGCTTTCAGAAGTTAGTGACAGCACACGTTTTAAGCATTTAGCTCAGTGCCTGCTCCAAAGACAGTAATTTTACCGTGGGGCTATCATCTTTTTATAATTATCAAAAAGCAAAAAAGCCCCTCATCACCCAACAACTGTCACCGGGGAACGGGACGCTGGCCTCACGTGCAGTATTTAGGACCAAGTGGGGCCTGTTTTTGCTTAGCCAACCGCAGGGTGGGAGCTGTGCGAAAATGCAAAGAACACATTTCCCTCTCCCGCCCCAAGCCGCGAAGCTGGGCGGGAGATGCCACCCCCTGGACCGGCCCTCCGTGGGGTCCCTGGAGGCTGGACGCGTGCTCTGGGCTCTGCAGGATGACAGAGAGACACACGAACCAAGCAGAGGATGGTAGGGCGGCCCCAGCCGCTACGATTTGTTTAAGTCGTTGGCTTATTTGGCGCCGTGGCACTCTGGATTCGACAGACTTGGAACTGTTTTCAGTGAGATGGTATAAATACTTTCTTTTAAAAAAAAAACTTTTTCAAACAGGATGAGTGACAAGTTGCTATATTTGTATATAACCGCATTAGACTTTGGACGTGGAGTGGGTGGATTTGGAGGTTGGCCGGCAGCATGAGCCCCAGCAGAAGCCTGTGACGAGGAAGTCAGGCCATGATGTAACAAGGATTCATGTGGATGATACATGGAGTGGAACTTCTGGTCCTCGTTCCGCTGTGGGAATAGAGAGCCGGCTGGGCGAGCAGTGATAACTGTTGCATTCGTTGTTACACTAGAGGAATTCGGTGGGCTTGGCAAGTGAACTGACAGCCGCATCTGCACACCTTAACGACTGCTGATGAGGTTAACAGCAAATGAAAATTGTAAGCTGGTCAGAAAACATCATCTTTTTTGGAAAACGTGATTTTCTTGATTTTTTCCCCCCAAGATTGGTTAGAATTCCTTGGACATTACTCTGTGTGTAATAAAAGAGACAAGATGTCTTTGAAATGAGACACCGTAGTCAGTTCCACGGCGGGCAGCCCTCCGCTAGGGTCCCGTATGGTGGAGCCATGGCACTGAAGCGGACGCCGGTGAGCATACACTCTGCGTGAAGTCGTGTGCCGGCCTCTGGAAGACGAGTACTTAGGACGTGTCAGGTACTGCTCGGCCGTGGAAATCACGGACCCCCACGGAGATTCCAACATGCTGCGTGGACGAGCGAGGCAGTGACCCCTGCATCATCGCTCGGTTTGTGAGAGCAACCTGACAAGGTGGTCAGGAAGCATCACGCGGGCACAGCCATGCCCAAGATACAAGAGCGGCAAGAAGACCCTTGTTCGGGCACCTTGACAAGTTCTCATGGGGTTTCTTTTTCTTAGGAATAGGAAATGAAGTTGCAGAATAAAGGCATGCTTAGTATATGGGCTTACAGCTATTAAAATCACAAGGAAAGTAATCTTTCCCAGACCACATGTTGTATGATTCCACTTCTGTGAAATGTCGGGAATCAGGGCATCTCTGGAGACAGCGAGGAGATCAGGGGTTGCCTGGGGCTG
Source organism: Ursus americanus (assembly GCF_024610735.1). Classification (NCBI taxonomy): domain Eukaryota; kingdom Metazoa; phylum Chordata; class Mammalia; order Carnivora; family Ursidae; genus Ursus; species Ursus americanus. Next base: position 1,022,661 of record NC_142145.1, read on the forward strand.
GGGGTGGGGAGGGTGAGTGGTGGGGCTGCTAACAGGCACAGATCGCTTTGGGGGCTGCAGAGAATCTTCTAAAATTAGCTCGTGCTGATGGCCCGTGATGCGTGAAAGCCACTGGACACATTCTATGTGCTGAATTCTTGGGAATAGAATTTATACCTCAGTGGGGATGTAAAGCGAACCTTCCTTCCGTCTGACATCTGCAGGGCTCTGATTTACTCCGATGTCATCATTTGCTGTGGTGTCCAGGCAATGAGCTTAGTATTCGGTCCAATTTCCATAACGGTTTGTTTACAGCTGAGCAAGTTTCTACGGGGTGAAACGAAAGGCTCATATTAATTGTGTACAGGAATTCGTAGATGCACTCCCAGTTCCCTTGACGTCAGGATGCAAACATGTTTTACTGGCTTTCATTTTTTAAAACTAAAAGTTTTGGTGTGTCTCTTTGAGATATTTCATGGCAAAAAGTGTAATGTTTACTCACTCCAGATGTTGTCTGAGTCTACAATATTAATGTAAATCAGGAAAAGCAAGGTTACAGCCTAACATTGTGCTATTATGACGTGTCAAACAACACATCATTGCATTGTCTTCGCTTCCTATCTTTAGCTAGCTAATTGCAAATATTCTCAATTCTACTTTAGGAACCTCTTCTGTTACAGTCAAGCTGCGAGTGGAGTCAGAGCCAAAGCCCCTGCAACCCCAAGAATGTTCAGCCAGGCTGCGCTTCGGTCCAGATGGGCGGGCTTGGGTTCCAGAGCACAGGGGACAGGCCAGGCTTTGCTTACCTTGAAGTCTGAGGCTCTGTGGACTTGTTCTCCTTTTCCTCCCGACCACTGTGCACTGAACCCCACACTCGAAGGGAATGCACGGCACTCCCAGGACAAGACGTGCGCGGACATGCCTGGACGTCGCCCTCCCTGTGCGCTGGCCCCGCCCATCCAGCAGCTCTCCCTCCCTACCGCCGGCCTCCGGGGACAGACTGCGTCCTGCTCTGTGAGCAAGGCCCGTCGTAGCTTTGGCTTTACCTCCGCCCCCGTGCGAAGTTTCACACTCTCGACCTAGAAGGAGCTGTGATGGCGCCGGACGGAGTGAGGCAGAGCGGGAGAGGAGACGAGGCCAGGAGATCACTGGGGCTGGCCGAGCAGGGCCTCTTGGCCTTTGCTCTAGCGGCTTGGAGCCTATGTTCTAGAGGGCTCATCTGGCTGCACATTGAGTGGAGGCCACCGCGGGCTGGCACATGGGCACAGGAGCCTGGGCACGGTGGCAATACTCGGAAAGAGGCCAGACGCTGAGGCCCATCCTACCCTGGACGTAATCTGAAAGCGGGGAGGTAGCTAGAGGGCTGCCACTTGGGAATGACCAGGGAATTGTGGGGCCATGACAAAGACGTTAGGAGGAGATCTTCCAGGCTTGGTAGAGGCGGAGTCCACACGCACCAGAGCTGCTGAGCGCCAGCCTCGGGCTCACCCCTCCCCGGCACAAGCACCAGTAAAATATCTTCAGTTACCGTCACTGAAAAGGTGTGTGATTAGGCTTTTCTTGGCTTCTTAAAGGAATTGCTTCTTTAAAAATTCAGACTAGAAGAATTGTTTGCACATGAAGTTTACTGCCTCTCCCCCGCCTCAGCCCCCTCCAAGCAGCCAGCTCTTCCCCCAGACTCCGCTGTCCCCTCAGACCCTCCCCGCCAGGCTCCCTCTGCGGAGTCTCTGCTCCTCCCCGGCCAGGACCGGCCACCGGCGTGCAGCCCAGACACATTTTATTTGAACTGCTTTACACTGTAAGCATCAAGCTCCAGCAAGCCACTCACAAACGCAATCGTATTCCTCAGGCTGTCAGGCCCTGCCGTGGACCAGAGTGTGGACGTGTGGGGGCCGGGGTGGAGGCGCCGGGCTGCTGGTGGGCGTGGGAGGAGGTCCTCCGCTCTCACGGCCTCTGCTCGCCGAGTCCCATTGTGTGCCTTACCCTCCCACAACCAGCGCCTGGGTCTTCCCTGACCTGTCGCCTCAGCCCTGTTTCCGGCCGTCCTGGCGCTCAGCACGCCCCAGGATCTTCTCTGTCCCATTCCAAGTGCCATCCCCTTCATGACCATCCTGTGCTATGGACAGAAGGTCGTGTTCCCCCAAACTCACGTGTTTGAGCTTCTCCCCCAAGGTGATGGTGTCAGGAGTTGGGGCCTTTAGGAGGTGATCAGGTCAAAAGGGTAGGACTCTCACGAGTGGGATTAGTGCCCTTGGAAGAGGCCCCAGAGAGCCCCCTTGTCCTGGTCAGTCACACAAGGACACCTCAGAAGACGGACGTGTAGGAAGGAAGTGGGCTCTCCACGCACGTGGCATCAGCCGGCCGCCAGTCTGTGGTGCTCTGAGGCTGCCGTCCACACAGCCTCTCGGTAGACGCCGTCCCCAAAGCACCCACGGCACCTGCAGGACACCTCTCACACCGCGGTCACGTTTGTATTCTGCTGTGTGTACAATTGTCTTACTCGTTTCGTGGATCTCGTTTCCCCTGTTCTCTCTGGCGACACCACTAAGCGCTTAAGAAGTATTTGTTGTATTGGGTCGGGACAGCCTGTCTCTTCCTCGTGATTCCCCACAGCACGATTCTCTGCCCCGAGCAGAAGCACAGCCTGGCCTACTGTGTGTCCTGTTCCTCACGGTCGTTGGTTGCACGAATGCTGGCCTTTCCTCTCAACCCCCCATGCTAGTTTCCAGTGCGTGTCCATAGAGTCAGAGGAGCCCTAATTCTGTTTAGTAGTCGAACAGAACAAACCAAATGCTTAAGCCCCTTTTCCTTTGGTATTTTCAGAGAGTCTAAAATTAGCAGGTTGTTACAACTGGGAGTTTTCAGATATGCTTGATACATCTGTAGAAATCAGGACGTGTCTTAGAATTACCATCCCAGGCCCCAGCACCCTGAAGGGTCGGCCTTGGACTAGGCCTTGTGGCCCAAGGAGCGTGGGCTGTCCGCGTCTCACTGTTCAGCCATCCTCAATGGCCGGCCGCACAGCAGATTCGGCTCACCCCGGGGGACTGGGGCCAGATCCTCACGGAGATGGAGAGTAGCCAGCACCACCGAGACAGGACACAGCTCCCCTCCAGAGAAAGACGCTCCCGCAGCGCTCGCCTTCCCAACAACGTGCGTTCGTTCTGTGAAGATGAGCTCTGCAGGTTTTCCCCATCAACGTCACCACATCCGTCACTCCCGTTAGTAACTCTCAGCTCTCCCTACCGGAAATTTTAGGAAGAATGTTTGACGGTAGAAACTTAACACCCACCAGAGAGTGTGCCACGTTTATTTTTGGATGTATTTTAAGGCACGCTGATGCCTTCAAGTTCAGGTGTGAGTAGAGCTCAGCGTCCTTCAGCACGTCGCCTGCCTGGGTCTGGATCTCTTGTCTCCCACGTACCTGCCTACAGCCGCGAGCGGGTTTTAAACTCTGAGTATGTTTCTGCACCCAAAGAATGCGAGTGGAAGGAGCCCTAACTCGAAAGTGTATTTGACGACTAAGTGGGAGAACGTGCACAAAGCCTCCATCACAGCGCGGACACACCCGCAAACGCACGTGGTGACTGCTTCCCCACGCCCGCTCTGCCTGACCCGTGGCGCCTCTTCAAGGCCACCGCCAGGCTTCAGCCCGAGTGTTTGTAGGCCGAGCACCGTGCTGCACACCAGCTGTGTCTCACGAGACACAGAGATCTCAAGACAGGGCGTCAGACTGACATTACAATCACTGGCCCCTGCCGACACTCCATGAGACCCTTGGGACTACAGCAGTACCCCGTCTCAGTAGAGTGACACCGAGCCTCTCCTCTCCCCTTTATAAAGCGTTGGTAATACACCGCGGTTCTGTGTGTTCCGTTACTTTGCGTTTGCTAGTGCTCGACACTCCAGAAAGGAGGGAAGCAGAGCTCCCTCCAAAAACAGCAACAAAAAAAACCCCTCAAAATAAAAAAATCCTCATTAAAGAATATTAATACTCATGAATTAAGAAAAACAAAAGGAGAAATTGCCTGGAACAAATGCAGATCACCCTTTATTCTGTCCACTGACACGGATAAATGACTGCTCCATTAGACAGAGGCGCGTGGACCGGAATGGAGGCTGGAGCTCGCAGCCGCGGCTCTGCCCCCCATCCAGGTGAGCCCGGCCCCTGTCAGCCTCGGGCAGGGTGCTCACCTGTTCTCTGTCGAAAGCTGCATAATTGTGGGATAAGATTGGCACCCAACTTATTTTTCAGTGTGAAACACAAGCATATTATCATATGTTGACAGCTCTTTCCTTCCCAAAAGAAAAGATGGTGTGAAAAGATTAAACAAAATAAAACTACAGGCTTGGGTACAGCTGGATTCATGGCTTTTTGCAAGAGGCCATACTGTTTCAGTGATTTCCTAGAGAAAAAAGTGCAAGATGGGAACATTGCAACACAAGTATGAACGCAAACTCCCATGGACAGAACTATTATTACACATATTTAAAGGAGTTTTTAAAAGCCACCTATGGACATGCATGCAGTTTTCTTGTATAAATATAAAAATTTTCACCTTCAGCATTTTGTCCTCAGAAAGTAGAGGCATCATAAGGGTATTCGAAGACACCTATCAGACCAGGACACTCTTATTTTATTTCACTTGTTGGCCACACCTGTGGGAGCCACAGGCATATACTTAACTTTTGTGGTTGAGTCACCACCTCATTACGGAACGCTTAGGGACCCACGACCTTCCTAGGGGTCACGGGAACGTGCGGAGCATCTGGCTCCCCAAAACCTGTGTCACAGAAGATCGCGCATGAACAGTGTGGAAACAGCAGGCAGCAACCCCATGTTTTCAAAACTCAAGTCATCAGGCAAGACAGAACCACGGGTGCTGCGTGACACCACCCTAATTCTCTTGTGTGTCTGTGCACAATGTATGGACGTCGAGAAAGACAGGAAGGAAGTACGTGAAATGGTAGCAGAGACAAAATGAAAGAAAGAAAGATACCAGTCATGGGATTTGGGATGATTTTCCCTTTTTTGCTTATTTATATTGACCACATTGTCTACAATGAACATGAATTACATCAAAAATTGGAAGGGAAATCTTTTTAAAATGAAATTTCATTGTGGGGAAAGTGTGTATTTACTTATTGTCGAAGATATTTATTTATTTGAGAGCAAGCGAGCAGGGGTGGGGGCTGGCAGAGGGCGAAGCGGATCCCCGCTGAGCCGGATCCCGATGGGGACTCGTCCGGAGACCAGACGCTTCGCCCACTGAGCCAGCCAGGTGCCCTGCTTCGACTTTCGTTTTCACGAGTCCACGACAGGTCTTGTGTGGATTTGGGTTTGTGTTTGTTCACTCGGCTTCCTTGTAGGCTTGTACCTTAGCAAATTCGGACGGTTTTCAGCTACAATTTCTGGGAGCACTGCTTCCGGCCAGCCCGCGGTCTCCTCCCCTCCTGTGCTCTTCGGGCGGCAGCCTCAGTTCTGCTGCGGGACCTCGGTCCGCTTCTCTCTGCTGTCCAGACAGGGCCGCTTCTCTCGTTCTAGGGCCGCTTCCCTGCTTCTTCCTCTGTCCCCTTCTGCTGCTGAGACCACTTACAGTGGCTGCTGTCATGTTTTCGGTCCTGATGCTTCTGCTTGGCTCTTCTTCGCATCTTTGCTGCTTTGCAGGGTTTTTCTCACGTACTTTCGTGTGCCTGTAATTCCTGCGGAGGCACTTTTACCGCGATGCGCTGACCTCCGTGTAAGGTAGCTCTGTCACCGCTGCCATTTCAGAGTTGACGCTCATTCAGCTTGAGACCTGCCTCGGTCTCAGTCGGACGAGTGATTTTCCACTGAAGCCTGGACGGCTTCACATCATGTTGTGAGCGCCGGGACCTTATTCAAACCGTGTGCACTGGTCCCGGTTGCGGACACGAGGGGGGCGGGTGTCCACGTTGCCGCTGGGTAGGGCGGTTATAGTCCAGAAGTTGCCCGTCCTGCAGGACAGCCCCTCTCCTGGTCCTTGGGCTGCAGACAGCAGCTCTTTCCGGGGCTTCTCCGTCTCTGCCCGCTGCTCTGGGCGGCCAGCTCTTCAGCTCTGCGTCAGGGGAGGCCCAGGGAAGTCTCTGCCCAGCTAGTCGGCCTCCTCCCGCCCCCAGGGTCTTCTCGGGTGTGCTTTGCAGGTAACGGCAGGGGTGTTTCAGGTATTCATAGCACGAGGGAAGAGGGAGGGCATGACACATCTTCCTGGAAGCACCATCCGTCCGGTAGTGCTGTTTCCATGTCTCCTCTCACCCTTGCTGGCCTTTTTTAGCCTCCTAATCTTTTGATTGACGGAAGTCCTTAATTTTGATAATTTTTTCCCCTTCTCAGTTAGTAATTTTTTTTGAAGATTTTATTTATTTATTTGACAGAGAGAGAGGCAGCGAGAGAGGGAACACAAGCAGGGAGAGTGGGAGAGGGAGAAGCAGGCTCCCCGATGAACAGGCCTCGATCCCAGAACGCAGGATCATGACCTGAGAGGACGCTTAACGACTGAGCCACCCAGGCGCCCACTCAATTAGTAATTTTTATGTTCAGTTTTGAAAAACCTTCTCTTGGCCCATAAATGTATTTTAACCTGTGGAATTTTCTAGCAGACTATTACTTTACTTTTTGCATTTATGTCTACATCTCACCCGGGTTCGAGGCTTTGTCTCCGCATGGGGTACACAGAGCTCAAGTTTCAAGCTTTTTCATCTGGGTGCTCGATTTATGACAGAAGCAGCTGCTCAAAGCCCAAGGGAAGGATGCTCTTTTCATCGACAGTGCTGGTCACTTGGACAGACATCGAGCACCCACAAACACAACATCCCTCCACATGCGGAGATCTCCCACTTTAAAATTCAGGGTTTCTCGGATTTTAGAAAGCAGTGTGGTCCACATAGCATTTGCCACTTAACATCTGCCAGGGTACCTGCTTGTGCCGTGAAACAGGAGTACTCACAACCAGGTGCCTGTGTGGGTGCATACACGCGCACACCCGTGCACACGCACGCCCATACAAGCTCACACCCGTGCACACGCACGCCCATACACGCACACACATGCACGCTCACACCCGTGCACACGCACGCCCATACACGCTCACACCCGTGCACACGCACGCACGCTGTCCCATGAATAGCTTCACTTTAGTTCGGGTCAGGGTCACCATCAAATAAATTTTAGAACCACTTGTGATTTCCGAAACACTTCACGTTTCTCGACAGTAACAGACTGTAGGTCTGCACTGCGGAAGGCGCTGCCCGTTTTCCTCTCTGACCCATGGCAACAACAGCACAGCTTCCACGAGGCCGAGCCCCCCAGTGAGAGCAGACGCCCCTTTTGCTGGGTGGCCTCTTGCTGCTCTCGTGGGCACAGAAACGCAGCTGCAGGATAGACAGTGATCGCTCCGTCCACACCCTTCCGGGCGGGCTCCTACAGAGGACTGGATTTCACGGCGTTTCCCACAGAACATTGCTCATTTCACATAAAAAAGAAAGCAGCATAATTTGTAGATAACCCCCAATGGGAAACTTGGCAATTTAATTAAAAGCAGCTCTTGAGGCCTTAAGTATTTTATTTTTCACTGTGACAACTCTGGAAACCACCCGCCTAAGATGCCAAGGAGGAGGCGGGCAGCGGGTCTGTCCTTAGCGGAACTTTCCTGAGAGCGCACCCAAACTGGGCCGCACAACTGGATTTGTAGCAAGAACCCCAGTAGCTGTTAAGTGAGAACTTAATATAATCACCGATCTTTTGGATGTAAGTTTCCTATCAAGACACGAGCCACACTGAGGTTCTCAGTGCACCCCTAGCTTGATTCCAGTGTCTGTGCTCCCGATACCACATTTGCTTTGTTTCCGTCCTTGGTCAGAAAGGGAATATTTTAAACTGATGGCCCTTTATCTCTTTACCATCTTAAGTTGATTCAAGTTTCTTGTCAGTAAACCATTAGGTGATATTGAGGCCATCGTACGTTAAAGCCAAGCTCCTACTCAACAAGCACATCCTAGAATTCAACTTTGGAGACATCGGGGCAAGTGGTTTTTCTAGATTCTCTGAATGTTTCTGGGCCCTAACCATCTGTCCCGGCCTCACGTCTGCATCAGAGCTGGGCCAAGGTCTTCCTTAAAGGCCATGTCCTTGGGGAGCATCCTGGTGATTCAGAGCCAGTGTTCCTGACCTCCAGAATCCATCTTTAGGTGGCTCTGGGGCTCAAGTTCTAAAGCGTGGACCACCTATGGTCCCTGCTTTTCAAAGGATGGTCCACTTTTGTCAGAATTGCCTGGGACCCGTTTTGAGACAGGAATTCTGCACGTGGACCCTAGATCTAACCTACGGGGATCTTCGCAGGGAGAGGTCGAAATGCCTGACCATAACTGAAGTGTTCTCTCAGGTGGGACAGCTCTGGAATTTCTTTATAGGAGGGCCCCAGTCAAGCTTTGTAGCTAGTAATGAAAGCAGAGGGGCTTGTCAAGGTGCTGTGACAAAGGCTCCACTGTTATGTGGGTCGTATGTTGATCTGGGGGGCCCCCACCATTGGCATCACTCCCACCAAGAGCTCTGGTTCAAGGACTGATGTAGGGAGCCCTCATGCCATCCCAGGACATCTTGATGAGGTGAGGGCTCCCTGGAGCTGTCCTTTACTGCCTTTTCCCAGGGAGTGCGAGCCTGGCGTATGGGAAATCGGCCGTCATCTGTATTGGATTGGGGACGCCCAGGCAGGGAGGTGGAGATGGGCGGGCCGAGCCTGAGTCGGCTCTTACTAACACGGGGCCTGGTCATCTCTGCATGCCCCAGGTTATTGATGCACAATGGAAATTGAGCCACGTGGAGGGTCACTGTGTACTTGGTGACTCTGAATGTGTACTGATAGCCATGGGGACGCACCACAAGGTTGACGAGTTCGCAGACATTACCGACACCTTGATTTGAAGTTGTTTTCCCCCATCCGTTTACGAAAATCTGGGTATGCTGCAGGGAGTTGATGCAAGCATGGAAATGGCCATCCAATGCTGTCACCTACATTTGGGTTTTGAAACTTGCAGGTGGGCAGTAGCAGAAAATGGCATTTTGCTCTGCAGAAAGTCAGCAAATTTCATGATGTAGATGTGAGTGTAGGGCTGGTGCGCTCCCGCTTTCCTCTAACGCCTCCCGACAACTCTCTCACTCAGAGTAAAACAAAATGGCAGCACTCATGTTGACCTTTTGTTTTTCCGTCAGAGAAATGAATATAGAGTGGTTTTCCTTGGACAACGTGGGTACATGTCAGCCTTTTGATTGTCAACGTGTACTTCTGTATCACAAGGCTGTGGTATTTGCCGCTCTACCGATGTCTTTGCCACACGATGACCAGAGTCAGGGAATTAGTCAACCATACTGCATCTGGTTTTAGAGCGAGGAAGCAATTGTAGGAGAAAGATGATCCCGGCTCTGCAGACCCAGATCTGCTCCAGAGTGCTGGCTTTGCACGTCGTCACGTTCCGCTGGGACGAACCGTGTGCGATTTTACGGGATGAGCTCTGCTTACGTGTCTTGGGGAAGTGCTGTCTTCTGCTTTTACAAATATATGCCTATTAAAGCCATCATGATGTACACATACGGACATCCCAAAATATTCCTACACAGTCACATGATTGTGGGTGTCTGCTGCAATTTCAATGTGTGGGTTTCTTAGATATGCTTGCAGAGTACAGGTAAGGTGGGATAACATTTCATGTCCATATTTCCTAAAAATAGGAATCGCTTTATGTAAGAAGAAGACTATCGTGACACAAATACGTATTTAAGGCACCACTAAATATCGTGGTGGGTGGATGATACGCATTAGGCAAACTATCACATTATATTGGCACCAGAATCCTCTGAAACATTCCCAGGAGGGTCGATTAAAGGGTCGCTGTTTTGGAGTTTGAATGCACTGGACACCCAGCAGGGAAGTCGGTTGGAGGTACTCCTCTAACTGAACACCAGCTGTAGAGGTTCACGACCAGGGGACGTGGAGGCAGCCGGCGGTTTTAACCCGGAGGCTGCGAGGAACCACTTTGCATGGGTTTCTCGTTGAAACGGCTGGCTCCCGGGGCTCGTGGCGATCCACCCTGTGTGTGGCCTGCAGCGGACAGACAGACTGCTACGACAACCAAACAGGTCACAGAGAAGAGGTGCAGAGCACATCCTGGCTCTGAGTCTCCCTGTCGCCGTCCGGCGTCTGGAGGCCCCTCCGGTATCTCTGGCTTCTGTTCATGCAGGAAAGGGCTTGTGGCCTTGGGGCCATGCAACCCCCAAAATATATCCACGCGCTTACGTCTGCGTAAGACGTAGATGCACTAGCTTCCCTCATAGCCCATGATGGAGGACTCGGAGCAGTTCATTTTTCAAAATTAGTTTAAATAAAGGTTTATTTTAGAGCAGTTTTGGATTTATAGAAAAATTGCAAGGTAGTTCAGACCATTCTCCGTATACTCCTACATCGAGTTTCTGTTATTAACATTTTATTGGAATGGCGTGTTTACTCCAATTAATGAGACAACGTCGGTACATGGTTATACGCCAGAGTCCGTACTTCCCTCGCGTCCCTAGTGTTTTCTACTGTCCTTCTCCTGCTCTGGGATCCAAGTTATTTTGGTCGTCAGGCAGTTTGTGCCGTTTCCTTCCTTCCAGGAGCCCTAGCACCAGCGGCTTAAGATCACGTCTATTTTTTCCAGTAAGGATGCAGTGATGTGGATTTGATTAGAAAAGCCAGCTGAGACCACGACCCTGAAGCACTGACGCGCCAGGACTCCCATTGCTGTTGGTACTTAGTTCATCATTCGTCGGGGATGGGACGCTCGTGGAGCCAGAGGCGTGTTCCATTCCTTCTGACGCAGGATCCCCTGCCGCGGCCAGCAGAGGACGACCGGGCCAGCCTTTGTATTTGGCTGGCTTAGAGAATGCTTCCATTCCAATTTCTGTATAAAGGACAGTCTTCCTCCATTCCCATAGAATAAAAGAATGACATTCAAATCTGGGTTCAGGCCTGAACTCAAGTCCTACTGCACACGGGCCTCTGAGTGCTTGGGAGGACAGTGGCGACGCTGGGTGTTGGGGAGACGCTGGAGAGCCCCGGTTGGCTCGCCCTCCCAGGGCACGCAGCATGCTGGCGCTCGCAGAGCCTCACTCAGAGCTTGGCGTAAAGAGGCAGGTTTCGTCACAGAACCTGTGTTTATCAGTACAGCTAGGTGACTGTTTAACTTGGTGAGGATGGCGGAGACCCTGGGCCTGGTGGGTGATCACAAGGAGAAAGTACGTCAGGCTGAAGGAAGCCCTGGGGCACACAGAGGCGGTGGCAGGTGCTGGGGTGGCGTGGGGACTGGCGCCTGCCCTCTGCTGGGAGCCGGCATGGTGGACGCCGCTGACAAGGCAAACTGCTTTTTCTTAGGATTTATCCAGTCACCATAACTCACAAAACAACACCTCTTTGGGCAGAAATTTTTCTTAGTAATGGGAATGAGAGCAACAGGGAGAAATGTGTTCTAAATAGTGACACTATCGGGAATGCTTCCTTGCTCCATGCAGCTGTCGGATCTCATTTCTTTTTCTTACAAACCAAATTGATTCAGCATAAAAAGTCATCTATTTGGAAGGAGCCTTCCATCACTGCTGTTCTGAGAAGCTGAATTAGGCAAGAACAGTTGTGAGAAATACCTTCAATGCCACGGTCATATCAGTTTTAGTGGGTCTAGCCGAGTATTGCAGTGGCTACACTGTTTCTGTTTTGTTCTGCTGTCTGTGTTATGTTTCAGGACAGGAAATCAAAGGAGGAAAATGGGTCTGAGGACCACATCTGGCTCATGTGCTGAGGAGAGGAGCGCTAAGTCTGGGCATTTGTCCAGATTTTTAGATAAGAGCCAGGTCCTGTGCCTTTCTATGTAATAAGAGTCAGAGTTGATATTTAAAAAGGACTTGACAGTATAAGAAATGTTTGCTTAAATACCCATTTTTACCAAATGGTTGCATTTTCTATAAGACAAAGGCTTTTGTGGGGTCAGGTTGAATTCCTGTTGGAAGACAATTCTGAATGGATTCCTTAGCTTCCTGCCCGTCCCATGAGGGGGGCACCAAGTGCTCTTTGTTCTAAGCCACCTTTTCAAGGTGTCTGTACGGTGAACGGCACTAGGAGGTGAGGGCTGTCTCCCTCGGGGATGCGCTCACAGCTCTGGGAGGCAGCAACGGTGCCTCCCACGGGGAGAAACACGGGCCCTCCCTGCCTGTTATAAAAGACCCGGGGGCCCTACACTCAGGGTTCCCTCCTGTGACTCATCTGTGTGTTCCAGTGTCACCGTCTGGCAAAAGGGGAAAATGCTGAGACTCTGGCAAATAACAAACTGTCCTTCATCTCGACTCGGGTGCCTGGCCTCTCCTGCCAGCACCTCGAACCAGTGCCGGGCAGCTCGCAAGCTCCTGGTGCTTCAAGTCGGTGACAACACCTGCCTCCATAGGTACGAATGCTATTTAATCGCAAAATATCCCTATATTGTTTATAACCTGCATGATAACAGTTATCACCCCTTTTACAGAGGGGAAAATCTATTCAGAAAGGTCCAAAGGCACAGAGAGTCTCCAAAGCCATTTAAGCACAGAGGGGAGTGGACCCTCCCACCCTCTACCCGTCGGCACGTCATGGGCAGGCTGGGTCTAGAGATTGAGAGGGAACAGAAATGTAAATAAAGGGACACGAAGGTTTCCGCTCTGGTGGACAGGAACTGAGGAATGTCTGTGGCCTCTCTGGGGGGCTGTGATGCGTGGCCACGGGGAGCCTGCACACTCCCCCGGGCAGCTCCCTGCCGCCCAGCTATGCCTGGGGATGCGCCAAAAGCAGCTCCCCTGACCAGGGCAGGAGCCTCTCGTGTTTCCAGGTCATGAAGGCCGGGCCCCTCGTGGTTTGCACAAAGTTGCAGGCGCCAGCTTATTGCTCCGCCTCTCACTCTGGTTTCAGGTGGAGCCGTGCTGTGGGGAAGCACTAATGTGAAGGGGAACCGTGATGCTCAGCCCTTCAAAACCTGTTTGGTTTGGCACGTGTCTGTGTTCTCGGTGAGCACTGAAAGGAAACAACGAAACCACGCACGGGGCAAAAAACAAACCAAAAAACAAAAACAAGCGTGAGGCGAGCATTTGTTTTTAATCCAGCTGCTCCAGGAGAGATGTGGACAATGTGTTTGGGACGTGACAGAGACCGACCTCCCCAGGGTGGGCGCCCTCCCCGGCGGCCTCGGACAGGAGACCTCCCGGCCAGGCACCAGGCAGCTTACAGACTCTTCTGCCCGGGTCCACAGCTTTCGGGGCAGGCATCCTTGCCGAATTTGGGGACTACACTTGCATGTACCATACAGTGGGCAGGAGGAAGTGAAGAGCCCAAAGTGCTGACGCTCCAAGAACACTGGCACAGTTGCCTGGGGCAGGGATGCAAACCCGAAAGTCTACGGAGCCCGTGGTGCAGGAGCGGGCCAGGTATGCAAACACCGCGAAAGGAAAGCAGCAGTCCCACGTACGCACGTGGCCTCAGGGGCACGCGGGGAGCAGCTGGGTGGAAATCTGATGTCCCCCGATGTCTTGTCTCCAGGACAGGTGCTCCTCAGCTCCAGACGATGGAGCCGTGTAGGCAAGCAGGCCCGGTATCTCCAGGTATGGTCTTTTTATACCAGCTAGGAATCTGTGCTTCGGGGTAAAATTCCACAACAAATCCAGTTAAAAGCAATGATGAAGGGGCGCCTGGGTGGCACAGTGGTTAAGCGTCTGCTTTCGGCTCAGGGCGTGATCCTGGCGTTATGGGATTGAACCCCACGTCGGGCTCCTCCACTATGAGCCTGCTTCTTCTCCCACTCCCCCTGCTTGTGTTCCCTCTCTCGCTGGCTGTCTCTATCTCTGTCAAATAAACAAATAAAATCTTTAAAAAAAAAAAAAAAAGCAATGATGAAACACGGTGGTTAAAACAAGTGCATGTCTGCTTGCTGGCCCCCCCCCCCCCGGTGTAGCGGGACCGAGACAGGGAGTGCTGGCCATTCCACCACGAGCGTCGCCTTGGGCGAAATGGGGTCTTTGCAGGTGTAGTTGGGTGGGACGAGGTTGTGTGGCTTAGTCTGGGCCCTAATGTGTAGGAAGAGGGAAATCTAGACACATATGGGGGGAGGACCACCACACACAGACAGAGGCAGAGGTCGGGGGACACTTCGGCAAACTCAGGAGCCCCAGCAGCACCGGAAGCTGGACCCAGCTGACATCTTGACTTGGGGTGCGGGGCTCTGGGTACTCTGAGATGGTGAGCATCCGTGGGTTTAAGCACACTCCGGGACTTTGCTCCAGCCCCAGGAGCCAGTGTGAGGGGAGGTAGGACTAGAGAACAAAGCACAGTCAGGTGGCACAAGGAGGAGAGAGTGGGCAAGACCAGGCTAGAATCTAGGGCATAGCTGTTGGCAAGCCGTGGTGGGGATACCACGTTTGTGGCCAAAGTGATAGCGTGGAGCTCGGGGTTTCCCAAACTTGGTTCTGTGGTCCACACCTGGGAAACATGCATACTGCACTGTTCTCTTTGAGATTCACAATGATTATTAGCTTATTTAAGGCTCTGAGAAGTCCTGCAGCAAAGAAAATCAGCCATCTAGTGTTTTCCCAGATGATTTGCTCCCAGGCCACACCCTTGCTCAGTGCAGCAGTTTCTGCTCTGCACACACTGTTTACAGACACCAAGTCAATCATTTGGGGAAGCAAGTGGAGCAAGAATTTAAGCTGGAGGGATTTTCATCTGGATATTCTAACTATTGGCCAAAACAAACTAAAAATTAATTGGGCCAACATTACAATTCCAAGTTAGTCAAGGTTTGCTTTGGGAAATACCATTTTCTTTTTTCTGTTTTTTTTTTTTTAAGATCTTATTTATTTTAGAGAGAGAGAGCGAGCACATGTGTGTGTGAGTGGGGAGAGGGGCAGATGGAGAGGGAGAAAAGCAGACTCCCCATTGAGCGCAGAGCCTGATTCGGGGCTCGATCTCACGACCCTGAGATCATGACCTGAGCAGAAACCAAGAGTCAGTCACACAATCAACTGCACCACCCAGGCCCCCGAAGGAAATACCATTTTCTTGATGTTGCCCTAAAAGTAAAAGAATATCTAATACAGAATTATCTAGGCCACCTTTGGACCCGAGTAAATCCAGTTACAGTGTAGCCTGAAACCCGACGTAAGTCAGGGAGCTTCGGTACTAAGACAAAGCCTTGAACAAGGTTCTTCTCAGAACAGCTTGGTGGTGGAAATGCCACAAGCAGGCACCCTGACAGCTCAGAGTTTTCACGACCAACAGATGATACGCATCCGTATCTTGAATGACTGAAGACGTGATGGCCCAAGTCATGTGAAAAGTAGTAATTGCAGGGCAACAACATGCCCTATGACCCAGCATGCCTGGCTCGCAGAGTTCCCGCTCAGCTAGTTTCTAAAGTGGTCTTTGAGCAAAATACCCCTGACTTAGTCCTGTCATGTGGCCTGTTCCAGGAGAGACCTTCTGAGACAATACAGGGTCTGGAAAACTTTGTCCTGGTGCTTCTTTGAATCCTTGTTTCCGGTGCAAAATTCCTATTTTGTGTACCGTAGGAATGCGTGCGTTCCTTTCTGTCTGAACGGCTCCTCCCAGCACAGCGGCAGGCCCAGGAAGACACATCCCTGCTGGGCTGCTGGGACCCCGTCTGTTTACTTCAGGATTTAAAACAAGTTTTACCGTTATGAAGAACGTTTGGTTTCTGCTGTTATTTCTACTGTCTAGAACGTGCCCATATGCTTTACTCATGCTAATGTTTACAAAATTCATTATATATTCATCATATATTTTCCTCAACAACCGATTGTACCCATTCTGCTGAAGAAGGAGACTTCTGGATCTCCATGTCGGTGAAAGCTACATGTATTGCACCAAAGAAAAGAAAAGCCGTGGGTTGAAAATCCCATTTGTATAGGCGTCAGCACCTACATTCTCTCATAATTTACAAAAAGCTACTGTTTCTCTTAGATGGTGAAAATGTAAAAAGTATGTATTTGCCCAGACAATTGTTTGATTCGGGGCTATGCCTTGTGTAGTTAAGATCAATGAAATATGTCCGTCTGAGTTTGTTTATAATTCTTTGGTCACTGAATTACATGTAATTTCTGAAGTCAGATGGTCACTCATTAGGATGCAAAGCTTGCCTGTTGGTATTAAATGCAGTCTTTCCAGGATCTGATTTGGCCAGAGCTACAAAATTACAGTTCTGATGGTTTTTATCTACTTAAAGATTAAACATTTTTGCCGGACAATCCTCTTTTATTTTAGCTTTCTCAAAGTCTGATTTATTTCTGACTCTTCCACTAGCTCTGGTTGGACAAGTATATCTTGCCATATCTTGCAGTGGAGATAAAATATTCTACCGATAATTTTTTGGCAGAAGACTAAATAGCCCCACATGTAATATGAATTACAAATAATCTTCCAAAAACCTCAGGAACATATCTTAGTGTTTACTCTTAAGTGTGTCTCACCTTAAAAATCTTGCATTTCATCATTTCACTGCCAAGTAGCAGATGATCTTTTCCCATGTATATTCATAATGCAAAACCAATTGTTATTAAAATCCTTCACCATTGCATCAGAAATGCATGCATTCGGTGAACGATTCCTATAGTTGAAACTTCATTAAGTTTGTTCCAATATATTTAAATTCAAATAGGAATCACTCTTTAATACCTAATAAAGTTTCCATCTCAGGAACTGCAAAAAATTTAATTAATGTCTAAACAATTCTAGTATAAAGGCATGTATGTCTTCATTTAAAAACCAAACCCCAAACATAAAATGTTGAAAGAATACATACAAGGATGTAAAATGGTAAGTGAGCACTCCGGAGTTGATAATCTCACTAGCTAATGCTTATATGGTACTTGCTACCTGCCAAGCACTGGCCCAAACTTTTTACATATGAATGAGCTCATTCATTCCAGCACTGTATCTTCCCAGGAGACTGGGAAGCTGGTGCTGGGATGATGACCATTTTACAGAGGAGGCAACTGAGGCACACAGCTTAATCCGCGTGCCAGCTAGTAAATGCTGGAGCCAAAATTTGAATCTTGGCAGGCTTCAGATTTTCTGTCTTAGCCTTGTCTCATTAAGTAACTCAAAGACTCAAAAGAAGAGAAAGCAGGCGAGAGAGAAAAGGAAAGCTCTCTGCGGACGGCGATATTTGGCAAACGTCTTGGCCATGACCACTCCACATAGAGGTCTTGCCTACACACATGTGGATACCACGTGGGACTCACTGTTTCAACTTGCCTGCAGCCTGACATTTTCTACTCTACTTTCCTTCACTGAAAAAATGCTGATTTAGAGCCACTAAATTGATTTCATGACCCACAACTGGGTTATGACCCACACTTTGAAAACTACCACTCAGGTGGAAACCGTGAGTAACGGATTGAGCATGCGGGGCCATTTAAAAAGGAGAGACATCTGTACAAATTCTGACTTCTTATTCTGAAGATGATGGGCAAAAACTTCAGAATCAATTATTCTAGCATTAAGGTCAATATAAAACAATGCTATGGATTAAACCTGAAATCTGAAAGAGTCCTAACATGTTAACAAAATACTTACATTAAATTTTTGATATGGGCAAGAAATAAGCAAAATACGACAATTTAGGATTTGTAATTATTTTTCCAACTGTTGTCAATATAAATGGTGAGCAACTTAGTTTTGATTTATCTGTTTTACATTTCAGAGCATTTTTAGGCAGTGGAGATAAAATATTCTACCGATAATTTTTTGGCAAAAGACTAAATAGCCCCACATGATCTGCTTAAGAAGGAAATGATCTTTGAGAATATTTAGTCCTCACATTCAACTACATAATGTTACATAATGGAAGTGTAAAAATACAATCTTGGCTGATGAATGGGGATGACAATTCCCTGGGGCAACAAATTAAGTACATGGAGGCAAATAGTATTTACCCAGTTGACAGTAGAATCAAATGAAATTGTTGATAAGTGTAGCAAGAATAAAGGTCACTTGTACAGTTCAAAGTGTGTGAAAGGTTCAGCCCTCAAAGCAAGCCTTTTGGAGTCAAATATATAAATGTGGCTGCATGGCAGTGTTCCATGAGGAATGTGCATTCAAATTTGACCCTAAGACTTAAACACCAGATCAGATTCAAGGTTCTAATAACTACTGGGTTATAAACTCTTTGAATCAAGAACAGTTCCAAAAATACTGCACTTACCTCAATATTTAATTTTAGGCTTACATGAAAATGTTTCAGAACCCCACAGTAGATAAAAAAACGAAATGTAAATGCCTAGAATTCACTTATTTTTGACAGCTGAGTCCAGTGACAGTTACTTACTATCTCCCAAGTGCTCCAACAGACTATCGATTACAGTAAGAATAATACACTATGATTATAATAGAAGCAAGATACAATGTAACTTTGATGAATGGAAACACACTATCTACTTCGGCTGTTTATTCATTCCAGGACCAAAACATGTACTGAAATTTCTGAGTTTCTAATTTAGAAAATCTTAAATAGGGAGAGAACTGTTTGGACAAGGCTGGCTAACAGTTTTCAAAAACTCATTAGTCCTGTAAAATTTCAATTTATCCTCTCAGATTTGCAAGGCTTCCAGCGCATTTACCAATAATACCCTTTTCTTTTCAAGTTATCCTCAGCTTCATCTGCAGTTCCCCGTATCATGAAGCCGAGCACAGAAATGTGACCGCAGGGACACGGCTCAGCATTCCCTGTCAGCAAGCACTACTGAAGCAGGAGAAAGGGGGTGCAAAATGCCCACGTTCTTTGGCAGACTGCCTTTCTTCCTGGTTTACCCACACTTCTTTAAAGTTCTGAGAATATGTCTGCATATACGACAGTTCATCAACACGTGTTGTCAGACACGGACTTTGTGCAAGGCTTTGGGGTTGCCCCAGGAAGGTGAGAGCCCGGAATAGGGAGCGCTCCTCTGGTGACTACGAGATTAATCCCGCAGTTCCTGGCCCTCCGTAGGGTCGTCACCAAGCATGCAGGGCCCGCCTTGCACACCCCTCAGCTCCACACAGCTCTGGCCATCCGAGCGGGCTGCAGGCACGATACAGTGGACACAGAGGAGCATGAGTGGGAGGGACCCACCGCAGGTGACCACAGCAATGGGATGGGAAGGGCGGCAGGGCTGTGGTTACCGTGCTTGGTGGCAAAGCTGCGGGGGGCAGAGCCGCCAGATGATGTGCGGGGAGGCCCCCTGCACGGACTTTGTCCCAGCTCTAGCCAGTGGCCCGCTTCTGTCTGCTTTCGCTGTATCAGAGCTCAGGGCTGGACCCCTTTACTCTGTGCATCGTTAAACTTAACTCTCATGAAAGACTCCTACGTTCCCTTTTGTGAGGTCGAGCCTCACCCCCAATTTCCAGATGCATGGAACCCCTAGTCTTTGGGGCACTCTCCCCCATGCCTTCTGCACTCACTCTCAGCTGGTCACAGCAGAAGTTGCTAGTGAACAGATCATCCATTGGGCCTGGACTGGTGCAGTGCCCTCATCTGGCTCCCCTCCAGGGCCCATCAGAAAACTCATCCTTGCTCTGCTTATAAATAGTCGATGGCCCCTCTTCGGGGGGGGGGTCTTGAGCACATGAGTGAGCCACGCTGGGAAGAGCCAGGGGAGGCATTCTGGATACAGGGAGCCGCCCAGTAACAGTCATGCTGGGTGGGCTGCAGACGTTAGCCCGGGGAAGCACGGTGAGGTGGTATCCTAACCCCTGCGGCACACACCCCAAAATGAAGACCTGGAGACCATGGGTCATGGCCACAGTCAGAGTTGAGTGTGAGAGCAGGTGTCTCTGGTCTGAAAGCCCATACTCCACAGGCACGGCACAGCATCCCTAACCTGAATGTCTCCTGGGTAGCAGAGAGCATACTGCAGATAGAATGGAGACCTCTGGAAGATTCCACCAGCCGGTGTCTGTGGGAACCCATCAGGGGCAGCTGGCTTTGGATGACTATCTCTCATACACCCCTACTTTGCTTAGCCTCTTCCAGCAAGGGGTGGCCTTGTGACACATGCTAGTCCAAGAAACCGAAGCAGAAGTCTGCTAGGTACACTTTGTGAAAAAGCTTTCACTTTTCTGATAAAGAGATGGGCTGTTGACTTCAGGCCACATGCCGTCTGCTCTTCTGTCATTTGAGTGGAGCATGAATGCAATCCCTGGGACTGCAGCAGCCACCCTGGGCTCATGAGGGAGCAGCACGAGGACAAACCAACATACTAATGCCTCTGGCGGCAACCGAGTCAGCCCCAGCAACTACCAAACCCGGGACTTTACACAAGAAAAATAAACCTCTGTCGAAGTTGTTAGATGGAGTTTCTGTTATTTGCAGCCAACTGCAAACTTAACTGTAGGAGAAAGGCCTGGGGAAGAAGAAGGGCTTAGGACCAGGGGCCTTGGGTCGCGTTGAGGATGAGCATCTCCCGTTCATGGCAGCACAGGTTCAGTCCTGTCCTTGTGCGGAGTCCTCTCTGTGCTTAGCACTGTTCCGAATCTAGCCACATCGCATCCCGTTAGAAACACAGAATCCCAGGCCCCACCCCAGAGCTGTTGAACCAGAATCCGCATCTTAACAAGACCTCCAGGTGGTCTGGATAATGTCGCCATTTCGCAAAGCCCTGGTGTGTTCTGAACGCTGAACACCACTGTCCGTGCTTTGCCTGGTCTGGAGGGAGGGCAGCCGAGTTTGGAAATGGCAGAATCCCTGCAGGGGACTCTGACGAGTGGCCAGGGCTGAGAACCCTGCTCTGGTCACTACATCAGCGGCACACAGATCACCCGGAAACCCAAAACCTCAAACCCTACCCCAAGCCTCTGAGGTGGGCCTGGGAATCTGTGGTTGAAGCAGCCCCCGGTGATTCTGATGCACACAGTGGCAGAACACTGGTAGAATCAACAAACGACCCACTGGAAAGGGGAAGGGAGGTGTGCGTGGTAGAGGGCGAAGTAACACCGAGCCTCCTGTGGTCTCAGCACAGGGACGTCTCCTAGCTAAGCAAGGTTTCCTGAGGGCAGGTATTGAATTTCAGTGAAATTTCTACTCTTCAAGAGTACAGGAACCATCTATCATCCACCCACCTATCCATCCATCCATCCATCCATCCATCCATCCATCATCCCCCATCTATCACTCATCCATCCATCCATCCATCCATCCATCCATCCATCCATCATCCCCCATCTATCATCCATCCATCCATCCATCCATCCATCCATCCATCCATCCATCCATCATCCCCCATCTATCATCCATCCATCCATCCATCCATCCATCCATCCATCCATCATCCCCCATCTATCATCCATCCATCCATCCATCCATCATCCCCCATCCCCCATCCATCATCTATCTATCTAATCTATCCAATCTATCTATCATCTATCTACCTATCATCTATCCATCATGCCCCTATCATCTATCTATCTATCTATCTATCTATCTATCTATCTATCTATCTATCATCCATCACCCCTCCTTCATCTATCCATCCATCAACCATCATTTATCACCTACCACCCATCATCTACCCATCTATCTATCCATCAATGAATCATCTAATCAATGAAGTCAGGAATGTTATAGAAGGATTGAACAAATGTTTTTTCTCACATTAATCATCCTTAAAAGTCCCTGGTACAGACCTTTGTTGTTTGAACCCCTCTCTCTATACTCTGGGGCAGTGTACTATAATTTGCCTTTAAGTTTTGGGTTATTCTTATCAGTGACCAGAGCTAACTAGTCTGGCCCATCAGCGAGTGGACACTCCAGATTCAACTGTCCTATTATAGGTTTTCTGCATCTTGGAAAAATGCAAGTGCTCGGACATGCAACCTGCCCGCTGGTGACACAGCTGACCTCGGAGCTCGGAGCAGCAACCTACAAGCAGTGCATTTAAAATAAAAGTGTGACATAACTGGGCAATGTGCAGGACAAAGCAGTGTTGATTCTCACCTCCTAAAACAGCATGCAGGCTGCCCAGGGCCTGTGGACATGGTGGGCAGAGCAGATGGTGACCGTGGGCTGAGGAACAGGAGACACACCGTCTCCTGCTGAGCTCACACAGAAGGACCACCGGGACAGTCTGGTCTTCGGACATCCCGAGACACCCCAGAACATCTGAGCCAGCCGGTGCCCCTCACGATCTGCCCTCTGTGGACGGGAGACGGTGAACTGCCTTTGGGATATGGGCCCATGTGCCAGCTTGAGGCAGGACCTCTGTCCCGGACCCTTCTGACAGCCCCCAGCTCAGACAGACCACACCTCAGAGGCTGCAGGAAGGTCAGATGGGCCTGTGGGAACAAGGTCAACTGTCTTTGTGTCTACCTGCCTGACACCATGTGGCTGCTCCTGGGAGGGTAGGGGGTGCCCTCCACCTGCTGGAACGACCATCCATGGGGCACTGGAGCTGCATGTGGGTGTGGGCAAGCCAGTCTGGGCCCAGCGAACATCTAGGCAGCGGATGGGCTGAGATGTCCTGTGCGCTCAGAGCCACCTTCCCCACGACCCCGTGTCCTGAGGTCCTGAACTCTGGTGCTTGGCCACACCTGTGCTCCCACCAGGGCTGTGCTCGGTGAGGGGTTGGCAGGCACACCAATGCCCACATGAGTGCTCTCACTCCCCGTCTCTCTGGCCTTGCAGCCCGTGGCCTGGCCCCGGCGATGCACAGGGCTGCCCTTGGCTCTCCCCCGTCCAGGAGGCACGACTCTGTCCACACATGCAAGGACGCACCGTTTGAAGGAAACGATGCCAGTGGGTTTGGTGTGCAATTACCCGAGAAGGAGCAGTTGAAGAGCCACCTGTATCTGTCAGGCGTCACAGACTTCCAGCTCGGCCTCTGCAGCCAGCCGGACGGAGGTGACAGAGAGCCAGGCAGTGAAGTCGCCGCCAAAGCCGGGGGGTGTGTGGGGTGGAGAGACACCTGCATTGCTCACCTGTGGCTTCGGGCACTCAAACGCTGGAGAGCTTGGTCTATACATTTTAAACGTTGGAAAGCATTTTTTTATGTTAGGAAACATGGGAATGTTTTAAGATTGTTTTCACATTTCTAAAGGAAATATCAAAGGTTACAGTAGGGGCAGGGAAGGCAAGTTAGCCGTCCGCAGCTCACAGCAAAGCCCACGGGAAGGCCCGTCGCTGGGGAAACGGACGGCTCGGACACATTTGTGCAGCTGTTGTTCATCCCGAGCTAGACTGGCTAGACTCACATTAGTGAGTCAAACATTCCAGAATTACCTCTAAACCATTAGCCACTCTGCTAATGGAATTCCAATACATCAAAGGCAAAGCTCCAATCTCTTTAATTACAAAAGTAGAGAGAACAGAAATGATTGCAATTGAATATGCAATTTTTAAATGCGTGTGAAATATTGAATATTTTCTCATCTAACAATCAAGCTAGCCTTGCAAACATATGCCAAGTGTCTTATCTGTGCCTACGAAGTTTAGAACTAGCATTTCCTTACCTCAGGGAGTATGCATTAATGAAATAATTAAGCGCAGCATTATTTTCTGCTCAATAAGCTTTCCTTGTGATTCTGGACAAACAGATATTCACTGAGCAGAATTAATTGCACCTGTAGAAAGTTCTTACTTTGAGGAGTCACCGTCTCAGGCACACAGAGCTTCTCAACAAAGTAGACGTTCCTACGACACATTGAAGCAAAGATCAAGACAATTTAAATTCGTTCTTATCACAGACTGCAAGAGCGATACAGATTGGGGTTGAAGAATATGTGCTAAAGTGAGCTCTATCCAGAGCCAGGCGGTGTCATTTTCCTGCAAGACCTCGTACTGATGTTCTCTCCGTAGTTCGTTCCTGACGGCTCGATTCAGGGTATGGTGACATCTTCTCTCTGTGATTACAAATACTCTTTTAGTGCACTAATAACTTTTCCATGACCTACAATTACTCTCTCGGTGCTCCCAAAGCCAATCCAGCGAGGACGGGCAGACCCAGCCGTCCCTCACTGCTGCCTCCATCATCACACCGGTCCTGGAGCGAGAGCCGGGGCTCTGCCTCGGCCGGTCCTTTCTGTCCCCCCCTGCCCCAGAGCAGCGGTGCCTTTTGCCAGGGGGGTCGCCGAGGTGAGGCATCACACACACTCGTGCATCGGCTTCCGCTCCGTCAGCCTGAGCGCCTCTGAGGAGGCTTTGCGCCAAACGGACACGGGCAGCCAAGGGAGGGTGTGAAGGTGCTAACTCATCTCTCAGTTTCCCTCTTCAGGGCTTGGGAGGAAACCCCAAGTTTGTCTTCAAATACTAAGACCAGCCACGGTTTCCATTCCCTCGAGGGCCTGAGGACCCCCGAGTCTGTTTCTAAAACTGAGTATCTAATTCAGGACCAGGAGACAAAGACTGCGGGGCTCAGAGCTTAGGCTGAGGGACCATCCTCGCAAAGAACCAAATTTTGACTGTGGCATCAAACTCGCTCCCCTAGGTACTCCTTGGCAAGCCAGCTGACACAGTGCCAGGGTCGAGGCCACCGTATAAACTGAGGACACAGAAACACCACCCCGGAGACACGTTCTGGATGAGAGAGGGCAACGCGAGCGAGGGTAAATCTAGAGGGTCTTTCGATGGGGAATGGAGGTCTTGCTAGACCCACTGACTTTAGCAAGTCCTGCAGGAGGCACTGAGATCATGAGAAACAGGTCTGGCGTTTTCCCGAGGAAAAACGAATCATTTACAAATATTCATGGATAAAGTTCACCCATTTTCCCAAATTGCCTGTAGCTGCTAATTAAAAATCTATGAGGTTAATGCAGGAAACAGGACTCTGAGAGGAGGGCGATTTTTTTCTGGTTTAGGATGCGGATGCTCTTATCTCCAAGGCCGGTGGCTTCCAGGTCCAGTTTGCTCGTAAGTTGGTGCTCTTTCCCCAATAGGTCGCAAAGAAAGATCTAGCTGTTTCTCGGGTGAGATCCTAGGCTGGTTCGACTCACTTTCAGCCTGTGTCTACGGATTGGTGCCCAAGAACTGAATTACTGGTTCCCCTTTAAGACAGCGCCTTCACAATGCCTACTTCTCTGGACAGTCAGTGGAAGCTTCAGTCCCAGAGAAGAAACATCAGGGCCAGAGGGCTTTCTTCTCCGTGGCCCCAGACCCAGCCCTTCCAGGCGCCCTTGACGGCAGCACCACGTGCTGGCCCTAAAAATCACAACGCACCGAATTAGAGATGAAAGGCCTGAAAGGGAAGAGCAAGGAAATTCTGGGGCCGCTCGGTCTTCGCGCACGCCGCCACCAGAGAGGCTCCCTGTGGGAAAGCACGGCGGCTCCGGGCTTACTGGTGAAGGAAAGCGGACGTAAGATTCAAAACCTGATTTATCTTTAAAGTATTTAAATGCGTGGGGAGGTTTCTACACACTTTCCCCTTATGGATCCCTACGACTTTTGCCGTCTCAAGTGTGGAAAATACTCTTTCTCAAGCTGCTGCCTCTTCGTCAGCAGTGGTGTTCGTGGGAGGGCAGGACAGATTTCGTCCGGGTAATTCTAGGTCAGAACAAGAGCTGTTCTTAGGCTGTCCTTCAGACAGCAAATGGGATTCTATGTTTTGCATATAATAAAAAAAATCTGCCGGTTATAAGAGAAATGTAGGACTTGTGTCTTAGATATTGTATCCCTTCTTGTAAAAGGTTATTGAAGTTCAGGTGACCTGAGGTTACGCTAGAAAGGAAACACAGCACCTAGGGCACCAGGATGGCCACAGGGAAAGGACTCCCGCTTCGTTCTACACACTCCAGGTTACAGGTCATTCTATCACTTACAAATGTGTGTGTCATACCAACGTGGAAGGCGTTCAGAGGTTCACAAATCCCCGTGTTCTCAAATAATCACGTTTGGAACTGCTGAAACCAGACATTTATTTCCACGTTTGAACCACACCCAGCGAGTGACTCACACGGACGCGGGAGGCCCGGCTCCTGTCCTCAGGGCCACGGAGGAGCTCTGGCTCAGGACAGCAGCGTCCGCTCGCGCCCGTGCCCCTGCCTCACCGCTGTCCCGGTTCTCTCCCCCGGTTATTCCAGTTCCCGGGAAAACACCAAACTCAGTCCGAAAGGAGGAGCTAGGGGCAGATCCGTCCAAATACAGTCTGTCACACTTCCAGAGTCAGACCAAAAAACGCAGACATGGCAATAAGTTATGGCAGGAAAACCCAAGTTCATAGTTTATGTTCTCTAGTATTTGACTGAGAAGAACAGTAAGAAATAACCATCACTTTAAATGGCACACTCTTCTTAATGTGTATATACGTGTGTGTGTGGTCTCGGCGAGGAATCGTACGTGTGCCTGTGTGTGCCCTACACGCGACGGAACGCACAGCATTTTGAAAGACTCTTTCCTGATAGAAAATGCAGTAAGCATAAGGTTCACAGAGCTCACTTTATTTTACCTTAAATATAGTTGCATTTTTAAAAGCTTCAATAAATTCAGTGATCTAAAATAATCAGAGATACCAACACATTTTTTCATGGTCCAAAAATGATTCCACAGATTTTCTTTAGCAAAGTCATTTGTAATAGAATTTTCATATTTATATTCTTAGGTAATCATTTGCATTTTCTCTCTATATAAATAACGTCAATTTGTCTAGTGAGTTTTGGGAGGAAAAAGGAAGGTATACATTAGTGGTAATCCTTTCAAAAAAAAAAAAAAAGAAACAAAATGAAAAACCACCCTAGATTGAGAAATGGAGAGGGTTTTAATGCCACCAACTTCTACTGTTGTAGCAGGTAAGGGAGCAGAGTGGGGCCAGCTCAGCCCGGTGCACCGGGTGCCCTTCACTGCACCCCACGGAGCACACCAGCTCAGATGGCGCCGGGGACGCCAACAGCCCCAGCCTGTTCCCGCGGAACAGACCTGCGGGCAGAGCGGCAGGAAACCGCATCTGGCGGCTGCACTTGAAAGTTCTCCCTTCGTGAAGGATGCCGAAGTAAAACCAGGATTTCCCAGTTGCATGGAAAAGAAAAGGAAAATATAATTTTTTCCCTTGTTTTGTATAGAGTATTCTGTACGTCTAATTTAACAGAGCTGGAAAGTCAGCCAACAGACCCACTCGTAGAGACGCGTCATGGCCTGTTTCCCCGCGAGGCGCTGTGTCAGGACTTTCAAAGGAACACACGAGTGCCTGCTCCTTCCTCAGCACCGGTAATTAGCGAACGAGCACAGGGTTATTAACACAACAGATTGAAACCAGTGGCCCACAGGTTGGCTGGCATGCTTGACACGGAGTTCCATGCATGTGACGTTATCACTCTGCTGCAAGCATGCACGGGAGGAGAGAAGCGAGGGGTCTGGGCTTCCGTGGCGTTAGACAGACAGCCAAAACAAAAACAGACACTTGAAGCGGTTGGGCTGGAAACGTACGCGCCACCTGGTGCTGAAGAACCACCCCCGACGTTGGCCGCGGCTCTGTGAAGCCCAAGTCGGGCCGGGCAGCGTCTGCCAAGCACAGAGGAGAAGCAGGCAGGGGCACCTGCCGCCTTTGCGCTTCCACGCGGATAAAATTAAACAGTGCAGAGTTTAAAAACAATTGCTTTTTAGCCCTTCAGCAATACTTTTTAATTAGTTTTAAATGTTAATGGTTCCTGTAATGAACTTAGAATAGAAATATATTTAAATAAATAATTTTTAGGGATTGTTGGCATTTATGATCCCTTGATGCATGGTCTGAGCACGCCGGAGTTGATGTCAGGAGGAAGTAAATATCCGGGCTTGTTAAGCTGCAACAGCCCTGCGTTTTTACACTGGAAATGTTTTTGAAATAAGTAGATCCTGTTTTTCCTGCATTTTAATTTATATTATTTCGAATGGCAAGAGCCTTTATTTCCTTACCATTTTAAAGACCAGACTGAATTTACGGTCTTATTTAGGCCGCTCATGTTTGCTAATTTCCATCCTAGCACTGAACCGACTCGGGTGAGCCCCTGCGGTTCAGGATGTGCTGGAAGGCTGGCCCGGGCAGGAAGCTCACCCTGCAGCATCCAGGCAAACATCACCGCGGCTTCGAGAGGTCTGTAGCTATCAGAAAAAGAAATGGGTTGGATATGCTGAAATCCAGGAGCTACTACATTATTTAAAGTCTTAAGTCCTACCAAGTGTTACTGGTGAAATAAAGCTGCTTTTACAGTGAAGACATCCTCCACCTGGAGCGAGGGGACAGGAGGTGCGGGCAGCCCCTCCCTCCCACGCCCTGCCCGTGAGGGGACTTGACGCACAGTGATTCATTTCTCAAGTGATCCCAAGAGCCAATACTCTCACTTAACGTTGACGATGGGCAGGCAATTCAGAGTGTGGTCATTTCTGGACACGGCCGGCAGTCTCTAACGAGGAGACAATTTCTGCTACATCTTCATCCATTACAGATGTAAAAAAAAAAATCCACAATTAGGAGGTTGCATTTTTATTTTAGGAAAAAAGTGAAAAATAAAAATTTCAAGACCAATCAAGATACATGTAGATATTGTTTACATCTAAGCTGCCAACCCTCGTCGACTTTCCTCGGAGAAACACCACGGGCGTAATACCCACCATCAGCGACCAGAATCTCACACTGCACGGTTTCCATCCGAATAACCAAGGAACGCAATTCAGAAGTCAGATTACATCCTGCATTTTATTCATTTCCATATGACAAAAATAGTAGCCTAGTCTAAGACATCCATTTCAATCAGTAGATGTGTCGAGCCACAGATTTTTCATAAAAAATATTGGATCTCGGTAAGAACGCCGGCTGGCTCCGGGCCCAGCCCTACATGGTGCTACAGTAGAAAAATAGTGTCTCTCTTCACCGCGCAGAGAGGGACGGCCTGGTCCCCAATGCAGAGGGCGCACCTCGCTGTCCCTGCACGAGCCGTCTTATTTACAACAGTTTACATTTCTTTTTTAAGTTATATACACATCCTTCTGGGAGAAGAGAGAACACTACATGGTACCAAATACTAACCCCCCCCCCCAAAAAAACCACACCAAAAAGGACACATAAATAATAAAAGCATTCCACTGCTGACGCAGAGCACCCCCCCCCGCCCCCACGAGAAGGCCGGCCCGTCTGGCCACGGGAGCAGCGCCTGGGGTCAGTGCTCGGTTCTGAGGGGGGACTGCTAAGTCTGCGGAGTGAGGAGTCTTCAGGACCGTTCTGTTTCGTGGCTTCACCGCGGCTGCGGTCGTGCTGGAAAGACTGTCCTGTGTTTCTGTTTTAGTCGAGAAGACGCCGCTGTCCGGGTCCTGCTTCAGGGCACACACCTCGGACCGCGTCTGGGGGACGACGCTGTCGCAGGAGGCGCCGTCTGAGACTCCAGCTCGCTTGCGACACACAAAATGAGGTAGCGTACACAGCACCGCTCGTGCAGGCTCCGGCCCCGCCACCGCCCCGCGCCCGCCGTCCCCTTCCTTACGCCAAGCCTCTCCAACAGAGTCAGCAACTTCAGACTGTTCTGAACGATCAGACGACATTGTGCTTTGTTTTCATCTGAGAAGATAATAAATAAATCAGAGAATGTCCCGGTTGTGACTGATTATACTGCCAGACATCGATATTTCTCTCCAGTTGACTGTTTCCGAGGACCAGCGCTTTGGAGGCAGAGTCAAGATCTCGTCTGGGGGGGGAGAACGAGGAGGTACAGTAAAACCAGACCCACACAACGTTCTCTCAGCTCGCTAGCTCCGGGCTCGACGCGCTGCCACGGTCCTAGGATTAATTCATCAAAGTTGTGTCGGGGTGGTCAGGTTTTTAAATGGGCTTCGTAGAAAAGTTAAATAAATCATTTTAATTTAAGAAATGGCAGGCCCTAGTTTATTGAGGAACAGACAAGTCTTGGTGGCTTTTCTGTTTAAGTGGCATAGATTTCTCATCGTGTTTGACCTTAAGATAAAACAAGAAACTGTAACAGTTTTTTTCATTTTCCTTAAACCAAAGTACTATTTATAAAATACTTTACATCTTTCTTAAGTTTTCAAATTATAGACAAACCTCCCTAATACAAAATACTAAAAGTGCAATAGTATAAATTAAGAGTTTGCAGCCACGTTATACAAACATTACCTTTTTATTATACAACTTCGATAATGTGAAATATTTCCTCACAACTGTTTATAATGTTGTGAATAACTTACGGTGACGTTTGTCTGTAACTTGTTCCCCATCGCTGGGCTACAGACCACACTAGGGAACAACTGTCCACATAGCAGCTACAAACATTTAAATTAAAAAAAAAAAAAAGGAACAACAGCAAAAGGCGGCTTGTCACGGACAGGTACTTGCACACGAAAGCATGCGGTCTTTCCCAGTGGGACTTCACAATTTGCCTGCATTGAAGTAACTCACTTATTTATAGTAAAACAAACTCTGCTTTAAAAAAAAGAAATCACATAACCAGATGTATTCTGCAGTATAAGAGCTTCCTTTAACGTTGGGGCTGTCTTATCTGTTACCCGCATAATCTTAACATTATAAATACTACAGACAAAGGTACGGTCAGAAGACGGCGGTGGGAGTACCGGACCACATCCTCAATAGTCTAAAAACAGAGTTCAAGTTTCTAACTAATTCGAACAAAACCTTCGGGTCAGTGTCGCTGGGACACGTAGGGACCCTTCTGTCCCTCCCGGGGGTTATTAGGTTTTGGGAGGAACAAAGCGGATGTGGTTTGAGCCCTTTCCATTCCCAAGGCGGTTTTACAAGGACTTCCCTTTTTGTCTTAAATTTATTTAAAAGGTTACAGAGCTCCCAAGAACAGTCAAGCTCACCGTGGAAAGAGTACCATGCAGTGCGTCCGAGACAACCTTCCAGCAGCCACACGGTGAACGTGTTTTCTGCTCCAAGTAACATTTTAAGGGGAACTGGGGCACAAGGCCGCGCAGCCCGGCGGTCACACTTGACGGCGTGCGCGCGGGACAGAGTGGACGGCGGCACCACGCACAGCTAGTTAATACCAATCTCCTTGTTATCCTCAATAAACCTCGTGAATGGACGGCTGGCTCCCGTTTCGGAGTTTGCTTTGTCCAAACCCACAATGGGTGGACTCCCGCCGGTGCGCGCTTTGTCCATCCCGGCTGTCAGAGAACCCAGGGGCGGGATGGCGCTTCCACCGAGACTTACTGGGAGCTGGGGAATGCCGCCATTCTGGATGACAGAGATCTCATTGTTCTTCATGGCGAGACCGTTTGTGATGGCTGCAGCATACTGGTTCCAAAAACTCGGGTCAACGTTCATTGCTCGCGCTGCCAGATCCTTCTGGAACATTTCTGAGAACTTCAGGGCATCGCCGCCTAGCAGAGCCATGGGGTTTTCCACTGACAGGCGGCGGCCGCGCCTCGCAGGGGCGTTATTCCACATGTGCGTGCCCATGTGCACCTGCGTGAGAGACACGGAGAGACAAGGCACAGGTAAGCAAGCCCAGCACTGCGGCAGGTGTGCCTCGTCTCCACGCCGCCCACGTGTCATCCAGAAACCCAGCACAGCAGTTTCGGAATCGGTTTCTCTTCCCCGTTCTGAGCATCAGTTGGGGACAACAAAACATTGTTGGGTGAGCTTTTCCGAGCATCTTGTATTTAAATATGCAGTATTTCTCTTTATACACAAAGCAAAACCAGTCAATGTCTTCGTGCGTGTTTCTTTCACATGATGAGCTTGACACAGTAAGGTTCCCCCATACGGTGGAAAGCCCACAGGCCACTGGGGAGGTCGCAAAGCTCAGAGGACACAGAGCCTTTCGCCCCTCCTGCCTCTGCCCTGCCCCGGGGAACGGCCACGTGCTTGAACTCCCACTTTTCGGGGCCCCGCAGTCACTTTCCCCCCCCATGCGACCCATGGGGCCAGCAGAGGCCTCGGGCGGCTCCCGTCCCACAGGTTTCGAGCTGCCCGCCGTCTCCGAAGAGCACACGGAGACCCAGACAGGCACGAGAGGTGGACGTTTGGCTGAGAGCGCTCCTCTGGCATCTGGTCAACACCGCCCCTTCCAGGGGGAATGCACAGCCCCTTGTAAGCTCCAACAGGAGCCCCGCACGGGCCCTCACTAGGAAGCGTCTCACCCAACGCCCGCCGGCCCCTGCTGGCCGCCACGTGGACGACGGCAGAACCGAGTTCGGGCCTCCGCACGGGACGTGCATTATTTTATCTTGTGCGAGTGTTTAAAAGCCCAGCTTATCTTAGGGTCCTGGTTCCACTGGATTCAAGACGGCACCAGGCCCGCGACTGCGCGCCCAGGAGCACAGCCCGGCGGTCAGCCCCCAAGGAGGCCCAGCAC
Source organism: Ursus americanus (assembly GCF_024610735.1). NCBI lineage: Eukaryota > Metazoa > Chordata > Mammalia > Carnivora > Ursidae > Ursus > Ursus americanus. Next base: position 1,054,976 of record NC_142145.1, read on the forward strand.
GCGCTCCGCCGTCAGCACACACACCCCACGCACACACGCCACGGCCTCGCACCCCGCCCTCCCGGGTGGGCGCCCCGCGCAGGGGGTGGGGCAGCTCGGGGGCCGACGCCCCGGGGCTGAGCCCGGCGCGCGCCCGGCCTTACCTTGAGGTTGCCCTTGGTGGTGAAGGCCCTCCCGCAGATGGTGCAGCCGAAGGGCTTCTCTCCGGTGTGTGTGCGCTCGTGGATCTGCAGCGCGCTGGCCGAGGAGAAGGTCTTCCCGCACGACTGACAGTTGTGCTGCTTGGGTGTTCGGCGCGGCGGGGGGGCCAGCATGGGCGCGAGGCCCGGGCTCATCACTGCCTGCGGCCCCGGGGGCACCTGCACGGCGGCCGGCAGCGGCGGGCCCTCGCCCAGCGCGATGGCCTTGCTGTGCCCGTTCACTTCCATTTTGATCATGGCGGGCGCGGAGCCGGCAACCAGGCTAGGAGTGGTTTGGCTGGGACCTAGGGCAAAGTCGGGGTCACAGAACTGAGAACGCGGCTCGCTCAACGTGTGCGTCAGTAAGTGCTGTTTTAAATTACCCATAGTGGAGCACCCGCGCCCGCAGACCGCACAGAGAAACGGGCGCTCCTTCGTGTGGCTGCGGTGGTGGATTTCCAACGCGCTCCTGCAAGCAAAAGGCTTGCCACAGACACGACACACAGTGCCCGCACACTTACCCCGTTCTCTGCTCAGGAACAGCAGGCTAAAGGGGGCCTCCTCCTTGATGGCCGGCCGGCCCGGCGGGGCCGCCGTGAGGTCCAGCGCGCCTCCGTTCTCGGGGGCGGGGGCGGGGCTGTCCGGCCTCTCGGTCTTTAGGGGCGGTTCCTGGGGCTCCTCCTGGTTGCTGAGCCCCGGGGACTTGGAGTGCAAGCTCTCGCTGTTGCTGTTCATGGGCGACAGGGCGTGCATGGAGGACGAGGACTCCGACAGGGCCGGGCTGCCCGCGCTCCGGCTGTCCAGGTCGCCCACGGCCGACGAGGAGTCGTTGCTCAGGTGGTCGCTGTCCGCGGACCCGTTCTCCAGGGACTTCAGGGCGGTCAGCTGCGGACAACTCATGACTGAGTCCATCATCTTCATCTGGTTCTCCAGGGCGGCGATACTGGAGATGACGGAGGGCGGCGAGGGCGGGCAGGACCCCGCGTAGGGCAGGAGCGGCTTGGGCGGGTCGCCGGCGGGCTCCCGCAGCTCGGCGTCCTCCTCCATGGAGTTCTCGTCTGCGTCGTCATCGTAGCCGCTGAGGGCCTCCGTGGCCTTCTCGTCGTAGGGGAGCTCGGCGTCCATGGCGTCCTGGAAGCCCTCGGGCAGCGGCGTGTTGGGGATCTGCCCCCCCATGTGCATGCGGATGTGCTGCTGCAGGACCACGGCGTTCGTGAACTTCTTCTGGCAGATGGGGCACGAGTGCTGCACCCGCAGGGGCGGCTTGGCCCGGTGCACCCCGAAGTGCGTCTTCAGGTTGCCTTTGGTGGTGAAGGCGCGCCCGCAGATCTTGCACTTGAAGGGCCTCTCGCCTGTGTGCGTCCTGTAGTGCATCTTCAGGGCGCTCTGGCAGCTCAGCACGCGGTGGCAGATGACGCACTGGTTGGGGTCCGTCATCTTCTTGTCGATGTTCTCCACCAGCTGCTGCAGCTTGGACGTCTCGGACGTTTGCATGGAGTCGAGCAGCCCCCCGAAGGGAAACTTTGCCTTGAACTGGTCTGAGCCGGCTGGAAGCACCGGGCTGCAGAGGCCCGTGGAGATGCTGTTGTCCGTCAGGGCAGCCGAAGCCGCCGTGGACGTGCTGGAGACCTGCCCGCTGCTGGGGACCTCCCCCGCCCTGGTGTTTGCACAAGGCAGGCTCACAGGCTCGGTTTTGGTCAGAGAAGGCCCGCTGAGCACTGGCTGTGGGGACTCGGCAGTCCCTGGGATACCCGACTCAGAGCTGTTGAGGCCGGGGGACAGAGAGGTGCATTCGCTAGATGCGGGTGAGGGCCGCTGCGGGGAGCGGCTTGCAGGGGTGAGGCTGGGGGAGTCTGCGTAGCTGCTGACACCAGGGATGGTGGGCGGGAGCTGCAGCCCAACCGACGTGGGCACCGTGGGCAACACGGGCTTGCTGTCCAGCCAGGTGGTCACTGGCTTTTCTGGAGGCAGCGACATCCCATAGGGGATTCCGGAGCAGGTGGGCACGTTGTCCAGGTACTCTGGGACAGGGTAGGGGTTCATCTGGATGTGGGGGTACTTCTCCTTGTGCCTCTGAAAGTGGACCTTCAGATTGCCCTTGGTGGAGAAGCGGTTCCCGCAGACGTTGCACTTGAAGGGCCTCTCGCCCGTGTGGGAGCGCAGGTGGATCTGCAGGGCGCTGTCACTCCCGAACACCTTAGCGCAGAACCGGCACTTGTGCTTGAAGAACGGGTCCTCGGCACTGGCCTTGGGCTCGAACACCGACACATTTGGGGGCTTGCCCTTGCGGTGCTTCATGAGGGCGGACAGGGGATCCAGCGCGTTGGCGGTGGCCGCGATGCTGAC